>NW_027187419.1:16368062-16420631 GCF_028583685.1 Petaurus breviceps papuanus | reverse complement strand
CACACACACACACACACACACACACACACACACACACACACACACACTAACATTTCTACGACACTTTAAGCATTATAAAATATTTTACATATATTACCTCATTGAAGTCCACATCAGGTGCTATATCTCTCCAATTTTATAGAATAAGAAACTGTAGCATTGAGATTTTAAGAGACTAACATGATCACCTGTCTAATCAGTGTCAAAGGCTGGATCTATAGGAACTCAGAGACAGTTTAGTCCAACACATTTATTTTAAAATTGAAAGTAACTAGGACTTAGAAAGTTTATGTGACTTGCCCACAGTCACACAGTATCAGAGGCAGGATTTAGACCCAAGTCCTTTGACTCCAGTCAGAACTCTTTCCCTGTTACTACAAGAGTAAACTCAACTCTGCCTTAGAAGTTACAACTATTTCCTGAATAAGATGGCATTATATAGAGGTTGTTTTGAATCTAGGTCCTCTTATGCCAAATTCATCTATCTTAATTTAAAACAAAGACTTCCTAAATCCAGGTCCACTACTCTCTCCATTAAGCCACCCATCTCTTAGATTGCCAAGGTAACAGAATGGATGAGATTCATTCCCAAGGAATGATACCTGGGGACATTTCACATAATCAAGGCAAATTCTTCCTAATTCACCAAACCAGTTACAAGGATGAGCACCAGGCCACTCAAGGAATTCCCATAAGAAAGTATATATGTTGGTGACATTGCATATTTTTTCATCCTGGTTGCAGCCCATAATAATTGAGATGTGTCGATTATCTTAAAGAAGATGAAGAGTCTGTAATGATTATACTCTGGATTAATCCCAATCCATACTCACCCCCTCGGCAAGCCTGAAGGATGATGATCTTGGGCTTGTCCTTCAAACTGGGACAGTTGGAAGTGTTGAAAATTTGGAAGATCCTGTCAACAGGTAGACTATGGGGGGATGTCTTTGTGTAATCCTTCCCACAGATGCCACCTGGCACACCATGAGACATGAGCACCAAAAAAGTACTATCAGAAGTCCTGTGCTCTGGGCAGGCGGCAAACTGCTGCAGGGCTGACTCCATTGCCTAAGAGAAAGTTTAGATTGGCTGACCCAGAATGTATAGTCAAAGAGACTGGTAATGTATACATTCAGGGGAGCAGCTGTAGCTGGGGCAAAACGGATGATCTGAAATAAAAGGAGGGTTCAAGTTATATTTTAAAGGAAGCACATAAACATTCCAAAATCAGTATCTTTAGGGAAGAGTCAGGGGATGAGAGTTGTCTCATCAAGTCCACAAAAGCCCATCCACAGTAAAGATTTAGTACCTTCTTGTTGTGAAATGGTGTGTTAAATGATGCTGAATTCTCTAGGGACAAATCTAAGTTCTCTTGGCCCTTGGAATGAAATTTCAGCATTGCCTGGCATAGAGATTTTCTATCACCTTTGTAGCAGGAAAGGGCTTGCCTCTGTGCTTACCGAAGCTGTGAGGTCCTCTTCAACATCTACCCTGTAACCCAGGCCCTCAAGAAGCTCACGCATGCCTTTGATGTCATATTCAGCCCCTTTCCGCTCAGAGAGAAAGTCAAACTTTGTGTTACAGATGATAAGAGCCCGACGTGTGCGGACTTCTTTCTCCATCACTGGGTATATCTGTAGGGGGTAAATAGAAATGTGAATGAGTCTTCCCCAGCCACTTCTAATTCAAAGACAAAGACAAGAAGCTCAGATGAGAATAGAGTATCCTTCTTCCCCAACCTTTATGGGATGCATCATGCAAACACTCTCTTAAATAGAGATGGTATTGGACATAGGGAATAGAAGAAGAAAAGTATCAAAAATCAGAAATCCATGGTGGGGTACTGGAGTTCATTGAAAGGTCTTAGACCACAATGTGAACTTTGCTTAACAACTGGAAAAAAAAAGCATCAAGAAATCTAGTGTGAGAACTGAAAAGATCTTGCTCTTTTATGTCTCACAATTATTAAGGAAAACATAGAAATGATCCTCTTCCCACCAGAGCATCACATATTTGTGTAATTACCAATTCTTTCTCCCCTTTACCCCAGTGAAAAAAGCATACATAACACCTGTCCTGCCATCTCCTTCCTTAGCTTTTGGAAGTCTTCATGGGAGCAAAGCTTGAGTGTATCTGTGGCAGTGGCCTGGATTGCCTGAGGAGCTACAAAATAGAAAACACATTGTGATAGTGATATTTCTTGCATGAGAATTCCTACTACATGCTATGATTCTCTTGTGTCTAGTAAAAGGTCTCAGAGGTTTCTGTTTTCATAAATTCAATCAATCTAAAAGCATATATTAAGTGCATTCTTTGAGACAAGTATTTTGTTAAGCACTGGGGATATAAAGAAAAGAAATAACCCCAATAGTATTACATTTCTTCAAGGAGCTTTGACATCCCTGTGAAGAATGAATAGGAGGGGGGAAGAGACTAAAAGCAGACAGACCAAGTAGAAGGCACCTGCAATAGTCCAAGTGAGAGGGTATGAGAACTTGAGCTAGAGTTTTGGCTTTGTAAATGAGGATAAAATAATGTATATGAGAAATGTTGTAAAGACAAAAATAATAAGAATTGACAAGTGATTTGGACACTTGGGGTGAGTAAGAATGTGCAGTAAAGGAATATACCAAACTTTCAAACCTGGATGACTGGGAAGATTGTGGTACTTTCAATAAAATAGGAGAGTTCAAAAGAAGGGAGAGTATGGGAAGAAATATAAAGAATTCTGTTTTAGATATTTTTAGTTTGAGATGCCTAAAGGATGATTTATTGATAGAAATTGCAAATAGGCAGGTAGAGAAGTGGGACTGGTATTCACAAAAGAGAAGTTGGTTAAAAAAAAAAGTAGGGTTGGTTATAAAGGTCTGAGAATCAACAGTATAGAAATGATAATTTAGTCCAGGAAAACTGATACTATAATCAATAGAGATAAAAGAAAAATGGGATACAGGAAAAGGCTTGGGTGACACCCACCATTAGAGATTGAATTGGATGAAGATCCATTAAAGGAGATTGAGATCAGAAAGGTAGAAGGATAATACATAAAGAATAGTGTCATGAAAAACAAAGGAGAAGAGAGTTTGAAAAGTGTGAGGGTTGAGAAAAAGGTCATAATATATTGTAATAAGCAGAACATCAGCAATTTTTCTCAACCTTCTTTCAGGTTTCTAAGTTATTGCTGCAAAGATAGCAACTGCAAGTGGTAAGGGAAAGCAAGGAATATTCTCTCTCCCTGACCCCACAACCAGTGCCATTCTGGCAATCACTGTCATCAGAATGGAGGCTGATCTCAGTGAGTACCAGAAGATGGAAGGAGTGAAAAAAGAAAAGAAAAAAGATGTTAATAATAGAATAGACATTCCCAAGAGCACAGTAGAAGGTGAAGGTAGATCTGGAGCAGAATTGGGGGTAAGTAGTATCAAGGTAGATATAAGAATAAGGGAGATATCAGCAGGAGCTGGAGAGAGAGTCAATAGGGAGAATTATAGTTTGTGATTGATTAGGAGAGAGGAAAATGAGCTGAGCCTTTGGCCAAAGGAAAAGAATGATTCCTGAGGAAGAAAATAACGTGTAGGAAGAAAATAGGTATGCTATGGAGAGTTATGGCAAACTGATATGGCCAAATCATGGCTTTTGGGGGTCACACACAATGTTATTGTCCTAGGTGACTCACCCACTCTTGGTGTTCCAGGTGTTGTGAATAAGAATTGTCTACCACCCTCCCCTAGAAGTCCTCCTGTCTTGCAGCTTTCTATAGATTTCCATAGGAGTCAAAGGAGACAAGTCACAAGTCCACAGCCTGGACTTCTTTGTGAGATTGAGATTTGTCTTCTCTTGACTTAAGACACAAAGTCCTTAGCCCTTGATGTAGAACACAAGGGTAAATAGAAGTAACTACAAATCCCACAGGGAAACTAGAAAATAAGAAATGAGAACCAAGCCCTTTCTATGGAGCAACCATGGTTCATGACCAATCATGAAGCAGCAATTCTCTGAGGCCCAGAAGAGAAAGAGGGGTTAAAAAAAGCAAAAACACCCATTTTTTTTATTGCCTCTGAGAGTTTGTATTATTATAGTCTGAGTTCAAGGTTTCAAGGACTTGTAAGGTGGGCTTATCTCTCACCTCCAAAATCTTCTCCTGCCCCCCCTTCCTCACCCCCAACTTCCCAGGGAGTTTCAGAACCTGACTTCATTGCAATGGTTGCTAAGCCAGAGAGAAGGGTGACATAAACTGGTCCTATCTGTATTGATGATATTTTTACAGACTAGACAAAGTGTAGATTCTGTGTATTGCCTCATGTTCTTATTATTTTTGTGTTTACTGTTTCACTACTTGTGCCTTTGAATTTTGTCCTATATTTTCTTCCCTTGGTGGTGAGGCATAATGAAATAGAAGAGAAAAGGAACACTAGAAAGGCAGTCCTAGACATGGAGTCAGGAGAGCTCTGGGTTCAGTCCTGCCTTTGACTATCAGAGGTAGCCCAGGGAAAAGACTACTAGAAGGCAGAAGATCTCTCCCATCTAGTGACTCTCTTCTCCTCTGGGACCCTATCCACTGTGCCACTTAGATGCTTTATTAGGTGGCCAAACTGTATTAGGTAGCCAGAAAGTTAGTTGAAAGGTTAGCTAAAGTGGAACTATGCCATTCACTAAGGTGCCCTGGAGACATGGCACTCAATGGGAAGAAGATTTGGCAGAGAATAGTACTACATCTATCAATGACACCTCCAGAAGACACAGGCAGGTCTCAGTATTAGTAATGTTGACTATCCTCAATACATGTGCTCTGATCAAATGTGTCCCCGTGTGTATATATCCCATATACAATTCTTAGGCATTTCTTCTATTCTGACTGAGGGTGTGTATTTGTAGGACAATTAGTTCCTCCCCATTAGTGATGTTCAACTCAAATAGAAATGGGGCTACTAATCTGTACATAAGGATCTCTATGATTTAATTTAAAAATATAATATCATCTATATTTTAGTATATTTTAATTTACTTATTTAAATGTTTTCCAGTATCATTTTAATCTGCTTCCAGCTATACTCAGGAGTGTTGTGGGCTGCATGCAGCCTGAGGGCCATGCTTTTGATGCTTCTATTCAACCTTACTTCTTTGAGTGAGTTTGATTTAAACTAAGTGCATAATTTTGATGATTAGTAAAAGTAATCACACTAATAATGGAGGATTCAAGAGCTATAGTTTGGAAAACAGTATGAACCACAGAGTACCTAGAACTTGGAATGACTTTCTGGGAGCCCATGTGAGAACTTGTATATATGGATGTCAATATATATTTTCATGTATGTCAGGGCTTATGTATAATAAGTGTGTGCTGTATGTCCATGTTAAAGTAAGCATATATGTATAAGAATATTTATTAATCATCTAATAAACATTTATTAAATGTCTAATATATGTCAGGAAACATGTTAAGGACAGAAAAGAGGCAAAAGACAGTCCTTTCCCTCACAGAACTCACAATCTAGTTGGGGAAATTAGCAAACCAATATGTACAAATGAGCTACGTACAAGCTAAATAGAAAATAATTAGGAGACTAATTAGGCACTAGCATTAAAAGGTGTGAGGAAAATCTGAGTGTAAAAGATGGTATTTTAGTTGGGACTTAAAGCAAGCCAGGGAAACCAGTAGGAAGAGATGATGAGGGAAAAGCATTCTAAGCATGGAGGATAGCCAGAGAAAATGCCAAGAGGCTAGAGATGGAACGTCTTATTCCTGGAAAAAGCTAGGCCAGTGTCCCTGAATTGGAGAATACACTGCCTCTTTCCTGTACTGTTACATCAGTCTCCTAATTATTAGCATCTCATCTTTAATCTTTCTCCTTTCCATCTACCATACTACTAGAAAAGTGACATTACAAAAGTATAGATCTCATCATGTCATTTTCCTCATCAACAAACTTCAGCAATTCTCTATTACCTCTAGCATCAATATAGTAGAGGTCTGACCATTTTACCCTGTTACTAAGTAATAGCACTGCCAATATTTTTTCATCTTGCCCTTCTAGGAAGTATATTATCTTCTATAAGCCACAGGCCTTTAATTTACTCAATGGTTGATGAAGTGGTCCAGGTTCCTGTAGTACATCCTCTTACATTTTACTGATGGGACCACATTAATAGACAATCTGAGGTCCAGGATGTAGATTAACAAAACAACAACCAATTGAGCCTAGACTTCTACATTGACAGTGGTTACTGACCTGAGGAGGCTGGAAGAATTGGAGCAGGAACTAATCCAAGATTCTCTGTAGGGAAGAAAATCAGAAGATAATGAGAGACCTTAACAGTTGCTTAAGTAGATAGTTGGGAGCTGAAAGAAGGAAGGGAGGTGCAGGACAGCATTAAGGAGTTTGGGCCCCGAGGAATTGGAATGAAATGTGTTTGGTCTCAGAAACACAAACTCAATAATATAATTTGTAAGTTTTGAAAGGTTAACTATATGAAATAGTGAATCAATTAAGCAATAAGAATTTATTAAGCATTGACTATGTGCCAGGCACTGCTATACTAAAGGTATGTAGATAACCAGGAGTTCAAGAGGAGAGAGGGATCTCTGCAGGCTGATGGATTAAAGAAGACTTCCTGAAGAATTTTATCTAGTTCACAAGGAAGTGGGAAAATCTTCTGCATTGCCCAGGTAGATGAAAGGAAAGAATCTAAGGCCCTTTCGGCTCCAGCTGAGTAGAAGCTCGACTTTAATGTTGTTATCTTATTGCTTCTTGTTTTTGAACTCCAAGTGAATACAAGGGGAGTTTTCATTTTTCTAATGACTGACTTCAGGTGTTCAAACTGGAGACAGATGTTAAGTGGGCAAAACTGTTCAACGCACCCCAGGGCTCTTAGAGGAAGTTTTAAGTGCACAGAGAGGTTGCAGTGTAGACTTCTGTTTCCTGGCAAAGTTAAACTAGTTTGAGAAACTCTGAGAGATGTGGTCCCAAATATCACACCACTGTTTCAAAGATCCTACCTCATTGTCTTTACTTTAGAACTTTAAATGACAATCCTTGCTAGTTCCTGTTTCTTCTTTCCTCCCTAATCCATGGTACCTGAAAATCAAATCCTAGATGCAAATGAGCCAGCCCCGAACTCTATCAGGTGATTGTTTGATAATGATCCATTAAGATTTGGGGTAGCTAGCTGACACAATGGATAGAGCACTGGACCTGAAGTCAGTAAGACTCATCTTCCTGAGTTCAAATCTGGCCTCAGACACTTACTAGCTGTGTGACTTAAGACGAGTCACTTAATACTGTTTGCCTCAATTCCACCTCTGTAAAATGAGGTGAAGAAAATGGCAAAGCACTTTAGCATCTTTGCCAAGAAAACCACAAAGGGGATTATGAAGAGTCAAGACTCAACAACAAAAGCTTGTTTAACAGAACAAAACTCTTTCTTATCCCTGATGGTGTACTTGCCATCTGATTGACTTCTGGTTATTTCACACTCATTATAAAAAAAAAGACAAAAACTTGCTCCTGACTCAGCACAGACTTCAGGGAATTGTCTTAAATTCAGTAGTCTAAATACTCTCTTCCCGGAACTTTTTCCTCCTGCTTAAAGACAATATTTGATCAAAGCCTGACCCAATCTTTCATCTTCTCCTTTTTTCACGGGTTCCCATTTCCTTTTTTTCCTTTCCCCAGCTGACATCACAGATGAAATCTCCTCCATTAACTCCAGATCTACCATCTCCCTTTCTCTTCAATTCCTTCTGGGGCCTTCTGAACATTCTCTTGTCACCAGCAAACTCTACTCATTGCCCAGATGTTCTTCCTCTCCAGTGTTAGGAAACAGTAAATGAACTCACTCCTCCCATGATGATTGTCAGGAAAAAGCATAGAAATGACACTCCCTCTCTTTCTCAGCCCTATGTCATGTATCCCAATGGGATCCTCTTTTTCTAAAGTCAAATATCAGAAATTATTCGAAGAGCATTAATTAAGTACCTTTGTCAAGTCAAACACTGGGCTAGGTGCTGGGGATACAAACATGAAAATGAATAGCGCCTGCTCTGAAGAAAACTTACATTCTTTAGGGGGGAACTACTTGTAAACACAAAATCTTTGCAAAGTCAATATAAGTAATTTTGGTTTGAGAAAAGACCTAGAAGAGGATTCTAAAGAAGGAAAAAGGGAGGAAAGAAAGAAAAGGAAGGGAGGATGGAGGGAAGGAGCAAAGAAGGAAAGGAAACTGGGGATGGGGTAGGAGGTGGCGAGGGATTGTGCAAGCGGGAGAGGGAAGCCCCAGCCCTCAGGCGGGCCTTACCCTTCTGGGCTTGCTCCCACAACTCCCTCAAGCCCATCGCCTTCCAGATGCTCAGAGTTTTCTCCCAAGCCTCTTGCTGCCCAAGGGAACTGACCAGGAGATCCGCCACTTTTGTGCAATCGGCCTCTTCCAAGGAGCCCCGGGGGATTTCGTTCACCAAGTAAAACTTGAATTTCTTCAGTTCCCCCGAAGTCAGGTATTGCAAGTGCTGAAGCAGGCGGCAGCGGACAGTGTCGGCCATCTCAGCTCAGTCCGCTGTCCTGCCTCAGACCAAGCGGGCCTAGAGAGAAAATAAAGTGCAAGTGAAGTGGTCCACAGCTAGCAGCTTCAGCGGGTCTAGGCCACGCCCCTGTAGACTTTGTGCTACACCCTACTTAAAGGGGAAGTGAAGAGGAGTCTGAATGGGCTCAGGGACAAGGCTTCTTTTTTTTTGACTGTTAACTCTTAAGGGCCTGGACCCCTCCCAGCACCAGGTCTGGGCCTAAGGCCCTGGTGATGAGACTGGTGGATGAAGCCTGCAAGACACACCCTACCCCAACCCACATACATGCGTTTTCTTTCCTCCAGCCGCGCCTCCAGACTATGAAGATCTAGTGACTTGGAATCAGAGGTGCTGGATTTAAATTCCTTCTATGACAGTTATTGCCAATATCGCCTTAGACAAGTCACGTAACCTCCATAGCCTTCAGTTTCCTTTTCTGTAAGTGCAGGACAGAAATTTGACTAAATGGCCTCTGAGAGACTTGCCTTATCACAGAAAATATTTGTAAAGCATTACCCAACGCCTGCCATAAAGTAGAGACTTGGAAAAAAGCTAATTGAATTGAATTTCAAGGTACTTAATAATTGGTTCTTTCCTCCCCCTCCCTTTCAGCTCTGCATCTGTGATCCAATGATTAATTCTTTCCTGAAATATAGATCACCCTATCTCCTCTCTGATAATGGGTACCCTAATTTTGTACTCTTCCCTATGGCTATAACAAACATTTCTAGCACTAGGTAGGACATAGCCTTTGTGCTGAGTTTTGAATCCTCAGTATTTAACATTCAGGAGTTGCTTATGGAACAAGAAATTATGTCTAATGCAGTTGTTCAGTCGTCTCCGACTCTTTGTGACTTCATATGGATTTTTCTTGGCAAAGATACTGAAATGGTTTGTCTTCTTCTTCAGCTCATCTTACAGATGAGGCATCTGAGGCAAACAGAGTTGAGTGATTTACCCAGGGTCACACAGCTAGTATGAGGTCATATTTGAACCTGACTCCAGGTTCAGCACCCTATCCACTGCCACCTAGCAACCCCACATTGGCAGTACTTGGGGTCTTCAGAATGAACAGGGAAAATTAGAAAGGCAGGAACTCTTCTCCCTTTTGTGATATCTAAGGACCATAAAGTTGCTATTGTTCATTTGTTTGTTTAGGCAATATTGGAAGAAAACGATCAAAGAAGGGGTTGAGGCTTTCCTTGAGGAGGATGGGAAAATTATGTATACTCAAAACAGAATGCAGAGTTGGTAAATTCTTATTGTGTTTTTCCCTCAGTTCACATATGCAGTCAGTTGCCATATCTTGATGTTTCTACCTCCACAGAGGGGCTCACATCTATCTCCTGTTCTGTATTGCTACAACTACCACCCTAATTTGGTCTCTCAATGCCCTCCTGCTCACATGGATAAATAACCTCCTAATTCATTTCTACACCTCAAATTCTTTGCTTCTCTAATCTGCCCTCCCCATTGCTGCTACCAATGATTTTCCTAAAACAGGTCTGTCTGTGTCTTTTGCCTCTTTTTGCCTCTAGGATGAAATATAAGTCCCTGTGTTTGGCCCTTAAAACCCCTTAAAGCCTGGTCTTGAGGAAAAGAATACTGTATGTCTTAGAAGCAAGTGTGCCAGAAACAACTTTATTTAAGGGATAGGGAGAGGGGAGAGGATGAGGGAAGGAACTAAGAGATATGCACTCACATAAAATAAAGATCAGGAATAGAATTTGTTAGGGGAAAAGGAGCAGGGGTGGTGATCATGATGTCTGACAAAGTTAAGGCTAAAATAGATGTAATCAAAAGAAAAGAGTAGAGAAACTGTACATTGTGTCAGCCATAGTTATCAACACTTATTTGGACGGTTTAAAACAACTAGATATCATAAGGTGGGAATATTGCTGTGGTGTAGCAAATGATGAGTTGGTGGACTTGAAAAATATGGAAAGGGACTTAGGAAGGAAGAAGTTATCCACCCTCAGAGAAAAAGAGAATAAATATAGTATGATCTTACATAGATGCACATAAACATATATGTCTATATGTGACTATGGTTATTGATATGAGTGTAAATAAATGCATGTATGTATAGGTATGTGTGTATGTGTATATCTTTATGTTTATATGTATGTATATACATATATGTTTAGATGTATATGTGTACACACAGGTGTCTCATGCACACACACACATATGCACTCCTAATTTATTGCAGCAAGAGCCTTAGCATCCCCAGGATGGCTGCCAACACAGGTTCTCAGATCTGCTTTTCTAAAGGAAAACAACTCAAAATGGTTTAACAATAGAGCACCGGCCCTGGAGTCAGGAGGACCTGGGTTCGGATCTGGCCTTAGACACTTAACACAAAAACTAGCCTTTGACCTTGGGCAAGTCACTTAACCCCAATTGCCCTCCAAAAAGCAAAAAAAAAAAAGAAGAAGAAATAAAATACTATAATACTATTAAGTGTGGGGGGGGGAATAGAGAGAAAAAAGTTACCTCTAAAGGGGGAAAAGGAGTGAGCACTGTTTGAGCCTTACTCACATTGGATTTGGCTCAAAGCTGGAATAACATACACATTTAATTGGGTACAGAAATCTATCCTACTCTATAGGAAGTAGTAGTGGAAAGGGGAAAGAAAAGGTAAGGGGCCTGGTAGAAGGGAGGGCAGAATGAGGGAGGTGGTAGAAAAAAGCAAAATACTGATGAGGAGGAAAAGGGAAAAAGGACAGAGAAAAGTATAAACAAGAGGCGAAATAGGATGGAAAGGCTCAGTAATCATAACTGTGAATGGGAACAGGATGAACTCTCCCATAAAACAGAAGTGAATGAGAGAGTGGATTAAAAAACATAATTCTACAATATACTGTTTACAAGAAACATATTTGAAGCAGAGATACAGATGGAGTAAAGGTAAAAGGCTGGAGGAGAATATATTATGTTTTAGCTGAAATAAAAAAAAGCAAGAGTAGCAATTCTTATCTCAGACAAAGCAAAAGCAAAAATACATTAATTTAAAGATATAAGAGAGGAAAATATAGGTACCATAGACAATGAAGTATATAAATACTAAACATATATGAACCAAGTGTTCTGGCATCATGGTCTTGTAGCAGCAAGCAACATAGCATACCCAGGATGGCTGCTAGCACAGGTACTTTTCTGAAGGAAAGCAACTCAAAAAGGGTTAACAATCTTACTTTAATCAAACATATATCATTTACCTAGTTCAGGGGAAAAAATCAGCACCCTGAAAGAAGGATTGGGCATTCAACTAATTGGGAAGGTAATTAATTGAGTATACAATTTAAAAAAATAAGAAAAGATCAAATTTAAAAATCCCCAATTAAATACCAAATTAGAAATTCTGAAAATTAAAGGAGAGATTAATAAAATTAAGATTAAGAAAACTTTTGAACAAATAAATAAAACTGAGATTGTTTTATGAAAAAAAAATAAAAAAGATAACACTTTAGTTAATTTGATTTTAAAAAGAAAGAAAGAAGAAAATCAAATTACCAGTATCAAAAATGAAAAGGGTGAATTTCTGACCAAACAAGAGATAGAGAACATTATCCAATGCAAAATGGATGATTTTGATTACATTACATTTATTTCTTTTTGCACAAAGCCTATGCAACAAAGATTAGAAGAGAAGTAGAAAGCTGGGAAACAATTTTACAACCAGTGTCTCTGATAAAGGCCTTGTGAGAACTGAGTCAAATTTCTAAGAATACAAGTCATTCCTCAGTCCATAAATGGTCAAAGGATATGAACAGGTAGTTATTAGAGGATGAAATTAAAGCTATGTATAGTCATTTGAAAAAATGTTCTAAACCACTATTGATTAGGGAAATGCAAATCAAAGCAACTGTTAAGTACC
This sequence comes from Petaurus breviceps papuanus, assembly GCF_028583685.1. NCBI lineage: Eukaryota > Metazoa > Chordata > Mammalia > Diprotodontia > Petauridae > Petaurus > Petaurus breviceps. The sequence continues at coordinate 16,408,194 of NW_027187419.1, read as the reverse complement.
ACATTTCACCATCAATTATGAATCCATAACCCACCACAGTTCCAGAAAACTCATGATGAAATTCAGAGAGGTAATGAATTTGGTACAGATTGAGTCACATATCTTTGGACTATGTTAAAAAGGGAATTTTATTTTATTTTTTTGCTTGATCATGCGTATTTGTTACAAGAGTTTTCTTTTTCCTTACAATTTGGCAGGGGGAAGGGGAGAGGGAGGAATAATAGTGACAAGTCAACAAGGTGAGGTTTTTTTTAATTAATTGAAAAGAATAAATAAAATTTTTTCACCTGCCATTTGCTCTACCTTTTTTTTTTGGCTCTGAAGCCTAGGAATTATTTCAGAAAGGAAACTTGGGGCACTGAACTCAGTGTTTGCAGTTTATAGTTCCACTTTTCCAAGGCCTCACACAGCAGCTTCATTCCTTCATCACCAAATAAATTAAAATTGAGATCCATAGTTTTTATGTTCTCACTGCTACAGATAATAGGGAGGAGATCCTGAAGACAAACAGAAGTGAGTTTACATCAGAACATCCTGAAGAAAAACAATCAAATGAGAAATGATAATTTCTGTAGGAGCCATTCATTTCCTGACTGTTTTATGGGAAGGATATCAGACTCATAGCCCATTTATAACCATAAAATTCAGAACCAAAATGTATGTTAGGTCAAATGTGGGAATTTGTTTTCTTTGACCATGAATATTTTTTTTTTACAGAGGCTTTGTTTTACTTTGTGTCAAAAGTGGAGGGGGGAAGGCTGGAACATGGGGAATAAGGATAAGTTAATGTTGTTGTTTGTCCCTCATTCTTGAAGATGAGCAAGACATCAGGAAGGTGATACCATGACTTGCAAATGCATTAGATTTAAGTCAAGGAGGGCTTTGCAAAGTCACCAGCCTCATTTTTTCTTCCAGAGCCATCTGGGTCCCGTGGCAAGATATAAATCAGGATGACTAGATATAGCCCCAGATGTAGTGAGAAACCTAGATCTTTTTTAAGTTAAGGTTTTTTTTTTTTTGTCCCCCCCCCCCCCATCTCAGTTTGACTGAGGAAACAGGGATGCAGTGACTAAGGCTAGGTAAGAAAAGATGCAAAGAATGGTCTTTTTTAATTAGGGAAGAGAGACAGAGACAGAGACAGAGAAAGAATCTGGGAGGGGAAGACTCTCAGGGTCTCTGGCCAAAACTAAAACAACTACTATTTAAATTCACTCTGAACCATCAGGGCCCAAACAATGACCAAGTATGGCTTGGACTGGGACCTACTGTTGACCAATCAAAGAGAGCCAGAATGATTTAGGTTTAAGGTGCTTAAGAAAGAAATCTAGCCTGTAAACCCCAAGATATTTTGTGAGATTTCAGTGACCAAAATTTACATTCCTTTGGGCAGAGCACTGAAGGTAAGGGTATGTTACTCTATGTAAACAGAAGGAGAAAAGGGAGGGAGGGAGAGGAAGTAAGAGCAGGGGAAGAGGGAGGGGAAGGGAAAGAGAAAGGGAATGGGAAAGGAAGGTCTGTCAGGCCCTGTATCAATTCTTTGTTTTTGCTTTTTAGGAACATTCTCCACTCAATCTATATTCCAGTGCCTGAGAATTCCTGCATATATTCCCATCTGAAGATCTAAAAATAGATGACTGGAAAGTTTGATTCCTTAAAGCCAAGCTCTGCACTGAAGAACTGGTGGTCCCTGGGGAAAATTTCAATAGGCAGGGATCACTTGCTTATACTGACCACACTACCTAGACCATATTTTTTTTTTTTTACAACAGAGCTGGGATCATTTGAGAATGCAAATGGAACTATAATTGAAAATCAAGGCAGCAAGAGTCAAGAATCAGATCCTCCCTGTTTCATTAATATATGATACTGGAAAACAGACAGATGAATTAAAAAAAAAAATAAATCAGAGTATCTCTTACCTCAACTGAGAGCCCAGGGAGTTACAGAAGCTCCAACCTAAGGCAATCCAGGGATGGTATAAGGTTACATACCATTTCTAGACAACAATTTTCTATTTACTCCACCTTTGGTCTACCATGCTGTGTGCTCTGGAAGACAGAGCTTGCTTTCTAAAAGTTTCTTTCCATTACTCACTCCCAAATCGACCTGATTAAAAAAAAAAATACCCTCACTCACCAGCGTGCTCCTTCCACCTCACTTCTTGATTTGGAAAAACTGTGTTGAAAGTGAAACTATACATCTTCCTTTATTTGTCAGGAAGCTTGGTGTGTATATTGCAAAATAACTTGGGCACTCTGCCAAGAAAGCATTGTGAAAAGAACTAAAGTTCTGTGTTTGGAATCTTGCATGCTTACCCTTTCCCCTTTTTGAAATGTGTTTGCCTACATGTGTGACCTTAGGTTAAGACATTTATTGTCTCTGAGCCTTAATTTCTTCTTCTGTAAAATGAAGGGATTGGAGGAGAGTCCCTTCTTTTTCACTGCAACAAGAAGGGGGGGGGAGGGAGGAAGGAACAGACAGAGAGACAGAAAAAGAGAGAGAGAGAGACAGACAGACAGACAGACAGACAGAGACAGAGACAGACAGAGAGACAGAGAGAGACAGAGAGAGAGAGAGACAGAGACAGAGAGAGAGACAGAGACAGAGAGACAGAGACAGAGAGACAGAGAGAGAGAGACAGAGAGAGAGACAGAGAGAGAGACAGAGAGAGAGAGACAGAGAGAGAGACAGAGAGACAGAGACAGAGAGACAGAGACAGAGAGAGACAGAGACAGAGAGACAAAGAGAGAGACAGAGAGAAGAGGTGCGGGGATGACTCCATCACAGGGAACAGACACACTGACCCCTATATATTGAACACCTTGAAGTTAATTTTTTCACAATGGAGTGGCAGCACAGGCCACAGATTTGGGACAGACTCCAAAATGAACCAGAGGATAATAAAGTTTGGTGTTGGAATGGAAATGAGAGGTCATCTAGTCCAGTTTCCTCATTATACTTTTTCAGTGAGAAAACAAGCACACAAAGGGGAAATTACTTGCTCAAAATCAGCCAGGTACTGACAGAGACAATCTGTACACACTCCAAATTCAGTGCTCTATACAGGACCCTAAATTAAATGATGACCTGCTAAACTTAACATTAAGATAGTATCTGTAGTGTGCATGAAGATCTTAGAAAGTGTCACAATAAAAGAAGGCTGGGGTAAGCAAGGCAGGGTCATTGTTAAAGCCCTAAGAGAACCTCAAGAGAAGAAATATGTAAGGCAATAATGCTCTTTTAGCCAAATACAGTTCCTCTAAGGTCTAAGGACCTATTTACATATGTTATCTTGACTGGATTCTGAACAACCTCCTGCCCCAAAGTCATAGGTGGTTGTAAAGTTCAAAGAAAGGAAGTTTCTTTTCAGCTCTTTTCAGCAGTAGAAAATTCTCTTTTCCCATATCAGCTCTTGCGAACAGTCTTTTCTCTCATCAGCCAACTTCCCATCAGCAGAAGCAATTCCTGTCTTCCTCCAGTCAGTTCAACATGAGAAAAATACAGTGTTTAAGCTCTTATCTTAATTTTCAGTGTGGCTTCTTTTCTATTAGCTGTTTAACTCACTGGACTAGGTTGGGCTCCTTTCCTTTCAAGCAACATGTCTTTTTTCTAGATGCGTCTCTACTTCTGTTCTGTATTTTGCTTTTTCAATTGATGACATTTACCTCAAAGATGACATCTCCTTGTATAAAATGACTCACTTCTATCTTAGGATGAGAAGAGAAAATTTGTATTTCTATCAGAAATAGGTATCACAAGTAGGGAATATACAATTGTCCCATTGTTTTCAAAACATTCTAGTTTTTAGGATTTTTCAGCTACCACACTTGAAGTTTTCATAATATGCAAATTAGTTATTGGTAAACAAGAGAAAAATATAGTTCAATTTTGTGTTCTGCAAGTAATTTTTTTTCTCCAAGGAATATTTTCTCACAGGTACTTAAGGAGCTCAATATTTTGAAAATGACTGAACAATTTCTCCTGAATTACTTTTTTAAGGGACTGTTTTCTTGGAGTTTCTTTCAGAAGTATCCATGTTCCTGTGCCTCTCTTCAAATAAAATTGTCCAAATCCCAAAACAGCATCTCTGTATGTGTAAAATAATTCCTACTTCACAAGGTTGTTTTGAATATCTAATTAAATAATATATGGACCCAAGGAGCCAAGATGGTGGAGTAAGCAGTAAGTTGCTCACACCCTCATTTATAGATTTTGAAAAACCCGGACACTATTGCCCTAAAAACCTGTAATAGAAGAGCCAGCTGAAAGATGTGTTAGAGCATTATTTTAATTCTGTAGGCCAGAGAGATTAACAGAAAAGGTCCTTCTTACTGTGACTGAAGGGATCAGTACAGAATGGGAGATAAGCCCTAATTCAGTGGACCAGTGGGAGATCCTGAGCCCAAGGGTGAAGGAGCAGGCAAGCACCAAGACCATCAGACACTAGCCAAAACCTCCAGCTCCAGCCTAGCACCAGGTAAACTACCAGACCACTACAACCTACAACCTCAGGTGCTGATCTGAGGCCCCAACACAAAAAAACAAGTAACCTGGTCCATAGCTCCCAGCACAAGAAGTCTAGTACACTGCCCAGTGGTCCCCAGAAACAGATATCAAATTTAAAAGCCAGAAAAAAGGCAAAACAACATGATCAAGAAGCATCCAAGTAAAACAGTGATTATAGAGAGGTATCTTGCTGACTGGGAAGATCAAAACACAAATTCAGGAGAGGACAACATGGTTAATAAACCTACAACCAAAGCTTGAAAGAGGAATATGAACTGTTCTCAAACCAAAATAAAAATTTTTAGAAGAGCTCAAGAAGGGTTTTAAAAGTCCAATTAGAGAAGTAGAGGAAAAAAATGAATGATTCCTTTTTTTTTTAAAAGCAATTGGGGTTAAATAATTTGCTCAAGGTTACACAGCCAGTTATTTCTGGGTGTGGTGCTGAATATCTGAGCCTGGATTTGATCCAGGTCATCCCGACACTGGAGCCAGTGCTCTCACTTGCTGAGCCACCTGGCCACCCCTAAGTAATTGGGGTTAAGTAACTTGCTCAAGGTTACACAGACAGGTATTTCTGGGTGGGTGCTAAGTGTCTGAGCCTGGGATTCAATCTCCAGGTCATCCCGACACTGGAGCCGGTGCTCTTACTCCCTGTGCTACCTGGCTGCCCCTGAATGATTCCTTTAAAAATACAATTGACAAAATGGGAAAAAACTGTACACTGAAGAAAACATTTCCTTAAAAAGTACAACTGGGCAATTGGAAAATGAGGTATAAAATCTAAGTGAAGAAAACAATAAATTAAAAACTAAAATTTGGCAAGTGGAATTTAATGCCTGGAAGCTAATGAGACATCAAGAAGTGGTCAAAAAAATACAAAAGAATGAAAAAATAGGGGGCGGGGTCAAGATGTCATGGTAGAAACAGGACTTCCCCATGGCTCCCCCTTCCACCTCCTCCAATTCATGTAAAAAATAACTCTAAACAATCTTTGGAGCTACAGAACCCACAAAATGACAGAGAGAAGCTACACTCCCACTGAAGACAGCCTAGCAGGCCAGCAGGAAGGGACCAGCATAGCACTCTGAGAGCCAAGCCTAAGTTCCCCCCCTCCCAAGAGTCCTAAGTTTTAGCCTCAGGGTGCTCACAACCAGCCTCTAGCTAGAGGAACTTTAGATCACCAGCAACTGTTGCAGTTTCCAGAATTATCAAGCCATAGATGCTAAGGACAAAGTGAGATGTCAGTGCAGTGTGGACTCTGGGAACCAGGAGTCCTGGAGTGCAGTCCGGTCTTTGCCTCTGGGGTGAGAAGCAGCTGAGGTGTGATGGCCATGCAATCACTGCTTTGTGACTACTTCAGAGTTCCTCAACTTCAAATTGTAGGGGGACCAAGTGACCGGTCTAAGGGGTAATCGTTCTTGCTTTAACCTGCTTGGATCTGGATCACTATTTTGGGTAGAGGTCCTGGGGTGTGACCAGTTTGCCAGAGCATGTGGAGACTTCAGAGAGGACACCCAACTAATAATAGCTCTAGCAGCTGTGAAAACCCCAGTGATTGGGACAAAGGTCCCCTCTCTGGTAGGAGAGTTCTACTGTGGCAAAAAAGCTCAAAAGTTAAGTAGTTGAGTGGCAACATGAGCAAGCAAAGGAAGCAAAGCAAGAAGAGCAACTCAACATTAGACTACTATTTTGGGGACAAAAAGGATCAAAGCATGGAACAGGAGGAAGACAGTGAGGTCAGAACTCCTGCACCAAAAGCTTCCAAGAAAAATATGAGTTGGTTACAAGACATAGAGGAGCTTAAGAAGGATTTTGAAAACCAAATAAGAGAAGTAGAAGAAAAATTGGGAAGAGAAATGAGAACCATGCAAGAAAATTATGAAATGAGAGTCAACAACTTGACTGAAGAAAATAACACCTTAAAAAATAGACTAACACAAATGGCAAAAGAGGCTCAAAATACAAGTGGGAAAAGAATGCCTTAAAAAGCCGAATTTGGGAGATGGAAAAAGAATCTCAAAAGCTCACTAAAGAGAATCATTCCTTCAGAATTAGACTGGAACAAATGGAAGCTAGTGACTTTATGAGAAATCAAGATACTATTAAACAGATCCAAAAGAATGAAAAAATAGAAGGTAATGTGAAATATCTCATTGGAAAAACCACTGACCTGGAAAATAGATCCAGGAGAGATAATTTTAAAATTATTGGATTACCTGAAAGCCATGATAAAAAAAAGAACCTAGAAATCATCCTTCAAGAAATTCTCAAGGAAAATTGCCCTGATATTTTAGAACCAGAGGGCAAAAAAGAAGTTGAAAGAATCCAACAATAATTTCCTGAAAAAAGATCCCAGAAAGAAAACTGCTAGAAATGTTATAGCCAGGTTCCAGAGTTCCCAGATCAAGGAGAGAATATTACAAGCAGCCAAGAAGAAACAATTTGAATATTTTGAAAACACAATCAGGATAACACAGGATATGGCAGCTTCTACACTGAGGGATCAAAGGGCTTGGAATATGATATTCTGGAGGTCAAAGGAGCTGGGATTAAGAGCAAGAATCACTTACCTAGCAAAACTGAGTATCATATTTCAGGGAGAAAATATGGTCATTCAATGGAATAGAGGACTTTCAAGCAATCTTGATGAAAAAGTCAAAGTTGAATAGAAAATTTGACATTCAGATACAAGAAGCATGAGAAGGTAAACAAGGAAAAGAAATCAAAAGAAACTTATCAAAGTTGAACTATTTACATTCCTACATGGAAAATGATAATTGTAACTTATGAAACTTTTCTCAGTATAAGAATATTTGAAGTGAATAGAAATGTATATACAAACATACACATATGTATACATACATATATATGTATAGAGGAGTGTATATGGGTGTATGAATAAATATGTGAGTGTATGTATATATGTGTACAGGTATATATAAACAGGGAGCACAGGACCAATTGAATAGGAAGGGATGATACCTAAAAGGTGAAATTAAGAGGTAAGAAAGGAATATAATGAAATGAGATGGGGAGAGACAGAATGGGGTAAATTATCTCATATAGAAGAGGCAAGGGAAAACTGTTACAATGGAGGGGAAGAACATGAAGGAAAAAAGGAATCAGTCAACCTTATTCTAATTGAATTTGGTTTAGGGAGGGAATGACACACTAAATAGGGTGTCTCACCCCAAAGGAGAGTAGGGGAAAGGGGATGAGAAGGGAGTTGAGGTAAGGGAGGACAGGCTGTGGGCGAGGGAAGTTGGAAGCACCTACTTTTGCAAAGGGACAAGATCGACGTAGAGAATAGAACAAGTGGGGGGTGGTATAGGATGGAGGGATTTATAGTCAGTCTTTCACAATATATCCACTATGGAAATGTTTTGCATAGCTACACATGAACAACCTATATTGAATTGTGTATCTTCCCAGTAAGGGTGGATGATGAGGGAGGAAGGGAAAGAATCTGGAATTCAAAGTTTTTAATTTAAATGTTTAAATTTTATATATATATATGTGTGTGTGTGTGTGTGTGTGTGTGTGTGTGTGTGTGTGTATGTATGTATATATGTATATAATTATTTTACATGTAACTGGGAAATAAGATATACACTGGGGCATAGAGATCCAACGTGTCCTACTGAAAAGTTGGAGGGGGATGGGGGAAAATATGGGAGAGAGCAGGTTGGGGGAAGGGATATTCAGTGGGATCACTGTTTTGGGGTAGTGGGTAGGGGGAAAATGGGGAGAAAATTTGGAACTCAAAATCCTGTGGAAATGAATGACGCAAAATAAAAAAGAAAAAAAGAGAAAAAAAGAATGAAAAAAATAGAAGAAAATGTAAAATACCCCATTGCAGAAACAACAGACATGTAAAACAGATTGAGGAGACATAATTTGACAATTATTGGTCTACCTGAAAGCCATGATGAAAAAAAAAATCCTGTACAGAATTTTTCAAGAAACCAAGAAAAATTGCCCTCAGGTCCTAGAATTAGAGAGTAAAATAGTGATCAAAATAATCCACTGATCATTTTCTGAAAGAGATCCCAAATTGAAATCATCAAGGAATATTATATCCAAATTACAGAATTATCAGATAAGGGAGAAAATACTGCAAGTAGTCAGAAAGAAACAATCCAAGTATTATAGAACTAGAGTCAGAATCACACTGTACCTTGCAACTTCTACAGTAAAAGATCATAAGACTTAGAATATGATATTCCACAAGACAAAGGAACTTGGATTAAAACCAAGGATCAACTACCCAGTAAAAGTGGACTTACTTGTACAGAGGAGGAAATACATATCCAATGAAATAGGGGATTTCTAGACTTTCCTGATGAAAAGACCATAGCTCAATGGAAAACTTGATCTTCAAATACAAGACTCAATAGAGGCATATAAAGGGGAAAAGGAAAGAACAAAACAACATGCTATTCAATAAGGACAAACTGTTTACATCCTTATGTGGGAAGATGATACTTATAATACTTGAGAATTGTATCTTTACTACATCATATAGAAAGGAAATACATAGAGGGTGTGGGTATAAGTTCATTTTGATGATGATAAAAGAAACCCAATTAAGCTGTGAAACATGATTGTAATGGGAGAATAGAAAAGGAGGAGGCAGAAAAGGGTAAATTACATAACATGAAGAGGCACAGAAACATATTAGAATAGAAGGAAAGAGGGGAGTCAGATGAGCATTGTTTGAACTTTACTCTCTTTGGATTCAAGGAGGGAATAACATACTCAGTTAGGTATAGAAATCTAACTTGCCCTATAGGCAGCTGGAGGGAAAGGGGAAAGAAAAGGAAGGGTGTGGATAAAAGGAAAGGAAGAAGTAGTAAGGAAAAACAGAGAGAAAAGGGAGTGGGGTGGATAGAAGAGAGGGAAGATTGAAGGAGGTAGTCATCAAAAGCAAAAGTATAGTGAGGAGGGAAAGAGAGAAAGGAGAAAGAAAAGTGTAAATGAAGAGAAAGACATAGATAGTAATCATAACTGTGAATGTGAATGGGATAAACTCTCCCATAAAACAGAAATAGAGAGCAGAATAGAATAAAAATGATAATCCTACAATATGTTGTTTACAGGAAACACATTTGAAAAGAGGGATACACACAGGGAATAAGGGAAAGGCTAGAGCAAAAAATATTATGCTTCAGCTGAAGTAAAACAAAAGAATAAAAAAAAGGAGGGGCAGCAATCCTGATCTCAGACAAAGCAATGCAAAAAAAAAAAATAGATTTAACTTAAAGAGTTAAGGAAGGAAACTATATCCTGCTAAAAGGTACCACAGGCAATGAAGTAATATCATTGCTAAATATATATGGACCAAGTGATAAAGCATCCAAATTCTTGGAGGAAAAATTAGGGGAATTATAGAAAGAAACTGACAGCAAAACAATTCTAGCGGGGACCTCAACCTCAGTCTCTCTGAACTAGATGAATCTAAGTACAAAATAAATGAGAAAGAAGTTAAGGTGGTGAATAGAATTTTACAAAAGTTAGATATAGTAGACCTCTGGAAAAAAATTGAATGGGGATAAAAAGGAATATACAAATATACACATGACCATGTCTTAGGGTATAAAAACCTCACAGTCCAGTGCAGAAAGGCAGAATTATTAAATGCATCCTTTTCAGATCATGATGCAATAAAAATTATATGTAACAAAGGGCCATGGAAAAAATAGAATAAAAATCCATTGGAAACTAAATTAATAATCTAATCCTAAAGAATGAGAGGTTCAAACAACAAATCATAGGAAAACTAACTTCATCCAAGATAATGACAATATGAGACAACATACAAAAACTTATGGGATCCAGTGAAAGCAGCTCTTGGGGGAAGTTTTTTTTTTTAAATCTCTGAATGCTTACATGAATAAAATAGATGAAGAGGAGATCAATAAATTGGGTATGCAACTAAAAAAGCTAGAAAAAAGAACCAATTTAAAATCCCCAATTAAATTCCAAATTAGAAATACTGAAAATGAAAGGAGAGATTAATAAAACTGAAATTAAGAAAACTCTTGAACAAATAAATAAAACTAAGTGCTAGTATATGAAAATAACAATAAAGTAGATAAGTATTTGGTTAATTTGATTTTAAAAAAAGAAAGAAGAAAACCAAATTACCAGTTTAAAAAAATGAAAAGGGTGAATTCACCACCAATGAAGAGGAAATTAAAACAATAAGTAGGAACTACTTTACCCAACTGTGTGCCAATAAATTTGGCAGTCTCAGTGAAATCAATGAATATTTACAAAAATAGAAAATACCCAGGTTAACAGAAGGGGAAGTAAAATATTTAAATAACACCATCTCAGAAAAAAAAAATCGAACAAGCCATCAATGTACTCCTTAGAAAAAAGGCCAGATGGATTTACAAGTGAATTCTATCAGACACTTAAAAACAATTTATTCCAAAATGATAGTGATTATTAGGGATAATAGGAGTAGAATGAGTATCACCAAATTATTTTACAATGCAAAAAATAGTACCGATACCTAAATCAGGAAGAACCAAAAACAGAGAATGAAAATTATAGACCAATTTCTTTAATGAATATAGATGCAAAAAAATAAATAAAATATTAGCAAAAATATTACAACAACTTATCATGAGAATAATACACTATGACAAAGTAAGACATATATAAGGAATGCAAGGATGGTTCAATATTATGAAAATTATCAGCATAATTGATCATATCAACAACAAAACTAGCAGAAAACATAAGATTATCTCAATAGATCCAGAAAAAGTTGTTGACAAAATACAACAGCCATTCCTATTAAAAACACTAGAGAGCATAGGAATGAATGGAGGCTTCCTTAAAATGATAAATAGAAACCTAAAACCATCAGCAAGAATTATATGTAATGGAGATCAGTTAGAAGCATTTCCAATAAGATGAGGGGTGAAATGAGGATGTCCATTATCACCACTGCTATTCAATATGGTACTAGAAATGTTGGCTTTAGCAATAAGAGAAGAAAAGGAAATTAAATGAATTAGAAGCTAGAAGAAATAAAGGTATCACTCTTTGCAGATAATATGAAGATATACTTAGAGAATCCTAGAGAATCAAGTAAAAATTATTTGAAATAATAAATAACTTTAGCAAAGTTGTAGGATATAAAATAAATCCACATAAATCATTAGCATCTCTACATATTATTAACAAAATCCAACAACAAGAAATAGAAGGATAAATTCCATTTAAAATTACTGTAGAAATTATAAAATATTTGGGAGTCTACCTGCCAAAACAAACCCACAAACTATATGACCATGATTACAAAACATTTTTCATGCAAATAAAGTCAGATCTAAATAATTTGAAAAACATCAGTAGTTCATGGGTAGGCCGAGCTATTATAATAAAAATGACAGTTCTACCTAAATTATTTTACTTATAAAGTGCCATATCAATCAAACTACCAAAAAAAATTACAGAGCTAGAAAAAATAATAAAATTCATCTGGAAGAAAAAAAGTCCAGAATATCAAGGAAATTTATGAAAAGAAATGCAAGAGCCTAGCCATACCAAATCTTAAATTGTATTATAAAGCAGCAACCATCAAAATTACTTGGGACTGGCTAAGAAATAGAGTGGTGGATCAGTGGAATAGGTTGAGTACACAAGACACAATAATCAATGACTATAGTACTCTACTGCTTGAAAAACTCAAAACCTTCAGCTTCTGGGATAAGAACTCACTATTTGACAAAAACTTCTGGGAAAAATGGAAAATAGTATGGTAGAAATTGTGCATAGACAACTATCTTACAAAATAAAATCAAATGGGTACATGATTTACATATAAAGGCTGATACTACAAGCAAACTGGAAGAGCGTGGAATTTTTACATGTCAGATTTATGAACAAAGGAAGAATTTTTGACCAAACAAGAAATAGAAAACATTATAAAGTGGATAATTTTTATTACATTAAATTGAAATGTTTTTTGAACAAACAAAGCCAATGAAAGCAAGATTAGGAAGGAAGCAGAAAATTGGGGAGAAATTTTTACAACCAGTGTCTCTGATAAAGACTCATTTCTTTTATTTATTTATTTATTTGTTCATTCATTCATTCATTCATTTATTTTTAAAGCAATTGGGTTAAGTAACTTGCTCAAGGTTACATGGCCAGGTGTTTCTGGGTGGGTGCTAAGTGTCTGAGCCCGGATTCGATCCCCAGGTCATCCCAACACTGGATCCGGTGCTCTTACTCGCTGTGCTACCTGACCGCCCCTAATCATTTCTAATTAGAATCATTTCTAAACTATAAAGAGAACTTATTCAAAATCATAAGAATACAAGTCATTCCCCAATTAATAAATGGGCAAAGGATATGAACAGGCAATTTTCTGAGGAAGAAATTAAAGCTATCTATAGTCATAGGGAAAAAAATTGCTCTAAATTACTATTGATCAGAAAAATGCAAGTCAAAACAACTCTTAGGTGCCACATCACACCTGTCATATTGGCTAACATGACAAAGTGGTAAAATTATAAATGTTGGAGAAGATGTGGGAAAATTGGAACACTAAATACACTGTTGGTGAAGTTATGAACTGATCCGACCATTCTGGAGAACAATTTGGAACTCTGTTCAAAAGCTTATAAAAATGTTCATATGCTTGGTCCCAGGAATGCCACTTCTAGGGTTATATTCCAAAGAGATAAAAAAAAATGGGAAAAGGACCCACAAGTAAAAAAATATTTATATCAACGCTTTTTTGGGGGGCAAAGAATTAGAAACTGAGGGGATAGCCATCAATTGGGGAATGTTTGAACAAGTTGTGGTATATAAATATAATAGAATATTATTGTGCTATAAGAAATGAGGAGCAGGGAAACTTCAGAAAAAAAACTCTAAAGACTTTTATGAATTCATGCTGAGTAGTGGGAGCAGAACCAGGAGACCATTGTACACAGTTATAGTCACATTGTGTAAAGACTAACTTCTATAGACTTAGCTCTTCTCAGCAATTCAAGGTTCTAAGACCAAAAGGCTCTTGTTGGAAAATGTCATCCACACTCAGAGAAAGAATTATGGAGTCTGAATGCACATGGAAGCAAACTATTTGCTCTCCTTTTGTTTTTGTTTGTTTGTTTTGTTTCTTCTTTCATATGTTCCTCCTATTAGTTCTAACTCTTCTTTAAATCATTGAAAATACATCTAATAAGAATGTATATGAAAAGCCTATATCAAATTCCATGCCTTCTTGGCAAGAGGGAGGGAAAGTAAAGGGCAAAACTGTAAAAGTCAAAATCTTGTGGAACAGAATGTTGAAAACAAAAAAAAAATTAAAATAATGTATGGAAAGCCTTTGGAAAGCTTTAATATGACATATAGCAATGATATGCTGGTAAATTTAACAACCAGCTATCAAAAATCTGTTAATGGCATAATTGTATATTTTATCTGCTTTATTACTACTCCCATCTTTTTCCTTTCAAATTTATTTATTTTGAGTTTACAACATTCAGTTGCACAAGATTTTGACTTCCAAATTTTCTCCCCCTTTCTCTTCTCCCCCCTCCCTCCCCAATACTGCATGCAATGTGATATGGGTTCTATATACACCTTTACATCAAAACATATTTTCTCAATAGTCAAGTTGTAAAGAAGAATTATAACCAAAGGAATGAACCATGAGAATGAAGAAACAAAAGAGACAGAGAGAGCAGATAGTTTGCTTTAATCTGTATTCAAACTCTGTAATTCTTTCTTTGAATGTGTATAACCTTTCCCATCAAGACTCTTTTAGAGTTCTCAGAACCTTGCATTGCTGAGAAGAGCCAAATCTATCAAAGTTTGTCATCAAAAATAGAATGTGTTTATAATTATGAACAATGTTCTCTTGGTTCTGCTCCCCTCACTCAGCATCAATTCATATAAATCTTTCCAGGTTATTATTAAGTTCATCTGCTCCTTGTTTCTTATAGCACAATAGTATTCCATTGCATTCATATGATGGGCATTTCCTTGATGTCCAATTCTTTGCCACCACAAAAATTACTGCTATAAATAGTTTTTATACAAGGGTGCTATTTCCATTTGTGTGATTTCTTTGGGTTAAAGTCCTAGAAGTGGTATTCCTGGGTCAAAGGGCATGCACATTTTTATACCTGATTGGGCATAGTTCTAAATTGCTCTCCAGAATGATTGGATCAGTTCATAACTCCATAATCCATCAATCCATTAGTGTTCCAATTTTCCCTCATATTTTCCAGCATTTATAATATTCCTGTTTTATCATGTTAGCCAATCTGACAGGAGAGATGCGATACCTAAGAGTTGTTTTGATTTGCATTTCTTGAATCAATAGTTATTTAGAGCATTTTTTCATATGCTTATAGATATGTTTAATTTCTTTCTCTGAAAACTGCCATTTGACCATCTATCAATTGGTGAATGACTTGTATTATTTTAAATCTGATTCACTTCTTTTAGTATTTTAGAAATGAGGCCTTTATCAGAGACACTGGTTATAAAAGTTCTTTCCCAATTTTCTGTTTCCCTCCTAATCTTGGTTGCATTGGCTTTGTTTATACAAAACCTTTTTAATTTAATGTAATCAAAATTATCTATTTTGCATTTTGTAATGCTGTCTATCTCTTGTTTGGTCATAAAATTTTCCCTTCTCCATAAATCTGACATGTGAACTATTCCTTGCTTTCCCACATTGCTTTTAATATCAGCTCTTATCCCATCTTTTGTTAAGCTTAGAAATCAACAATATCAGAAACAAAAAAGCAATGCCTTATTTATAGTGTTCCTTATTTATAGTGTTTTCCAATTTTTAAGATGTAAATTCTCACACTGAAAATTTTAAAATTGGCTCTTTTAAACCCATAGAATTTGGCTTTGGTACACCTTGGTATATAACAGTTATGCTTGTACTAGAAGACAGAAAATTATGTCAGGTGGTTGAAAAATATTTTAGAATGGCAAGAAAATGAGCCTAAGATCAACCTGCATAATCGTCTTTTACTCTCATCATCTGTCAATGGCGTATTTATGTAGTGACACTGAACAGAGATCAATTTGGAATTTGAGCCTCCTTTGTTCCTAAATGAACTTTGCTATCTAATATCCATCTAAGTTCACATATAACCATCTACTAAATTACAAATTGTTATTAGACTATTACAAAGGGACTGAGTAATTCTTCAATGGAAACTTCTAGATAAGGTGTTACCTTGTATGATTCCAAACTCTCCCCAGTTGTATTATCATCTTTTGTACTCTGTAGGCTGTAACCCTACTCATCACAATGGAAATTAAATTGACTTATTGATGATTTCTTACTAGAATATAAATGAGTCATAATAACCATTCCACTATATGAAGATAAATGAGAAGTACATAATCATCGAATTGAACAGGTTGTTCCTTTAAATAATCATTTAGATGGTCAGTCTCAATGTGAATTTGGAGGCAATTTAGCAGTATTTGTCAGGCAATTTGATTTTGTTCCTACTGTCTCTCAGAGATCTTTTCAGGATCAGGTAATTGAATCCTTTGGGATTATAAATTCTCTGTCCTTTTTTTCTCTGGCTAGACATGGTGAATAAACTCTTAATATTTCTATCCAGTCTGAATTAAGTAGTAGGAAATTTTTGACCCTTTTAATATAGAATTTGTTAAATTTGAGTCTGAAAGTCTACCATTTGAGAGAGCAGAATGCTCAGTACCTCTTTTGCAAATACCCATAAATTGGGTCCTTTGTGGTAAGAAAGCCTTCATTGTGACAATAAAAAGAAGAAGTGATTTTGAGAGAAACACCTTTTTTATATATTTTTAAATGAAAAACTCTGACAATGCATCGGCATTCATCCCTAGGAAATTTGGGGCAGAAATCCAAAATGTAGGGACTGAAGGAAGCCTGAGTCTACGGTGCCCTCTCCATTTACCCTGTTCTGCCATAACAAAGTGAATGCGGATGCTAAACGAATAGTGAAAAACTAAAGGGAGCAATAAGGAGAGGGACAGCCCTTCTGATATAAAGCTCAGGGGTCTAAGAGGCATAATTATCCATATACAATAAATGCATATATTTCTGCTGAAAGGCTAAGGAATTGAAGTCATAGAAAAATGAATTCTATTTTTGTTGTTCTCTAGTTATTGGCAATTCTTTTGACTTCTATAAGTTAAAACTGTTTTCTGACTATGTAATATCAGACTTTAAAGTAGTACTCTGAGATAGTAGGGGAATCATTCAAACACTTATAAAATCTGTTTTGCATGTTCAGGGTGGAACCAATGTCCAGAGTGTGTGTTAATGTGCTTTAAGATTATGCCTCCTATCCTTATTGATTCCATCTGAGTTGAAACTCCTCCCCTAGTCAGAGTCTAGAGTCCAGTCAGTCTTTGCTGGTTTACCAAGTCACTAAGACTTTCAGTATACTACAATCTATTATTTGATGAGAGATGAATTAAGCATTTTTATTACTAAAATGTAGGTCATGAAATGAAAAAGAAAACTTAGAAAACTTAAATGAAAAATCAATAGGAAGCATGGGAGAGGGATAATGACTGATATATAATCACAATCCTATAGAATTTAGTTGTCTTTCCATCATCTTTTTTATTTCAGTTGTGTTTCCATCATGTGTGCCTGTGTGCACACACATGCACACTCACACACAAACACATACACAGTTCAAAATTATTTTTTACATCACCAAAGCATATTATAATAACAATACGCTATATGTATTCATCAATTTGATTTCCAATGTGACTGACTCAGATATGAAAAGTTAATACTGAAGGAATGCATTTGATTCCAAATTCAGATGATAAAATCATATTCCTTAGGCAGTGAAAGACATTGGCTAAACATTTTTAGGGGGAAAGCAGCTAATTTAAAATTAAGACAAAATTTATTGTATTGATTTTGAATTAGTTGCATTACTTATAGGAGAACCTCAGTATTGACCAATATAGGAGAAAGATCTAAAGTCAGCACAAAAGACATGATGAAATTGATAACTTCCTAACGGGTAAAAAGGATAAATATGAAATTCAAAAGATAATTATTAAGTGCCTCAAACATTCAGAGCACTAGGATAGACTCTGAAGATACAAAGACAAAATCAAATATTACCTGTTCTCAAGGAACTTACATTCTACTGGGAGGGGTCATGAACTAAAGATGTAAATAGATAAAAACAAAATGTTTATAAAGTTATAAACAAAATAATTACAGGACAGAGATAACTGTTAGCAAAAGGGAACTCAGAAAAGACCTATATGTTACATGTGCTTTCAGAGAAGCTAAAGATGAAATAAAACATAGCAGAATACTTTCATTCTTAACAATACAGCCATTATTTAAGGAAACAAAGGCACTTTAGTAATACACATTTTGTAAAGGCTCATACCTTGGGTTTTCTCAATATATTTTTGTTCCACAGTTAATTGAAATCTAATGAAGGCTACAGACAAATCATAATACAATACAGCAAAGACTACAGAAGATGAAGTAGCAATGGAAATCCCAAGATTGCTCCAATCATGGCTGGGGGCAGTTAAATTCAATCTTAATAGGGCTAAATTATACTAAATGAAATTATTGTGGGGAACATGAAAGGGTTAGATACACAAATATCACCATTCAGGGAATCATCTCTCTTCTTTTGGAGGTCAGAATGTCTGCACTGACTTTAAGGAATCACTCCCCAAACTTCTAAATGAAGTCATATAAAATGAAATGAAAAATGTCAGTGGGATCCAGAGCCCTTCTCTTTAAGCAAAACCACATCATTTTCTACAAGATGCTTTGCTTAGAAAATGAGGACTTTACTCAGTCATAGCTATACCAGAATAGCATTGCAAACCTTGGTGACAGAAAAGAAAATCAAGCAACAACAAAAACAAACCTCAGATGCATCCTTGAAGGATGAATGGGTCCTATAATATAGCTTATACATTCTGGTATGATTTGCTTTCTCTGCATAGTGAATCACTTAATTCCTTGCACATAGTAGGTACATGATTAATGTTTAAATTGGGACTGTCTGAAATTGAGTTGAATAGTTATTGAATGAGTATCAAATAAATTTTATAGACACACACAATCACACAAAACTTAAAAGGCCCATATATTTGACATTTTAATTTAGGTTTGTTTTATCGTTCTGTTGTAGTTTAGTCTCTTACCTACCTTATAGATGTGCTGTGTGGAAAGAGTTTTGTAACATTAAAATGTTCATGTACATAAGATTTTTTTCCAATCTCATTTGTTTCTATTCCCAGTTACTACCAGGTAAGAATAAGATTTCATGGGGCGGCCAGGTAGCACAGCAAGTAAGAGCACCGGCTCCAGTGTTGAGAAGACCTGGAGATCGAATCCTGGGCTCAGCCACTTAGCACCCACCCAGAAACACCTGGCCATGTAACCTTGAGCAAGTTACTTAACCCCAATTGCTTAGGGGCGGCCAGGTGGCTCAGCGAGTAAGAGCCCAGTTCCAGTGTCGGGATGACCTGGATCAAATCCGGGCTCAGATACTCAGCACCACACCCAGAAATAACTGGCCGTGTAACCTTGAGCAAGTTACTTAACCCCGATTGCTTAAAAAAAAAAAAGAATAAGATTTCATTTTGTGATCTCTTTTTTCCTCAGTGGTCTTTTCTCAATCCTCAACCTTATTGAGGTAGTTAGGAAGAGTATTGGACAGAATTCTGTAGTTTGGAGGCAGAAAGAAATGATTTTGAGAAGACCTGAGATCAAATCTGGTCTCAAACCTAGCCTCAGATCAATGCTATTCTATTAACTATCCATATGATCTTAGGGAAATCATTTAACCTCTGTCAGCCTCAGTTTCATCATTTATAATATGGGATAATAGAACCTACCTCATAAAGTTTTTGTGAAAATCAAACGAGATAATATAAGCAAATTCTTTTGCAAAACTAAAAGTTCTATATTTATTGAGGTCTCCATAACATTTAACAACATCCACTATTTCTACCTATAGTCTATTTCTTCTCATATATTTTCTTTTTTTTTACATGATAATTTTATTTTATTTTGAAAGGAATAGCAAGTTGTGCACAGCAGATATGCAGTTTCATGTATAAGCATCTTTTTATTATGCCTTCTAATAGAAATGCATATTTATTCCCTAAATTTAAATATATATATATATATATATATATATATATATATATATATATATATATATATATCACTTTTGATAGCAGAAAAGATGGAAACCACTAGAAGGGAATGTTTTATGCACTGCCAAGTAAATTCACTGTCACTGACATTTTTATGTAACTATGTCTTTGGTATAAAGGAAGTTTCAATTTTGAGGGTGAAGGAAAGAAGTCTTTTTCCAGAAACAACTGTGGTGAAATAGACAATGAAGAGACAGGATGAGAGAATGATGAAGGCAATGTGTGGTGCAGGTTGATGAACTGATCATGGACTTATCCTCTCTAAGTTAAATATTCACGTTCAACAAAAACCACAGCCTTAAACAAAATGACTACCAGAAGAATCAGTGTCAACAGATCAGGCCACTTCTCTGAGCAGGAACAGTTTTTTGCTAACTTGGAGGGAAAATGGAGCCAACACATAGTTGGCAACAGTAGAGCAAAAAAGGAGTGGTTAGCTTTTAGAGATTTGGTGCATAGCACTACATCTACTCATCTGTGTCAGAACAATCACAAACATCAAGACTTATTTGAGTAAAATTATGGGGAAATTCAGAAGTTACTAAATGAAGAAATGAGAACTCCACCAGGTTCTGTCTCCTTTGACTTCTTGTATTCGCTTCCTGCTGACAATTTTAGGAGTCTCATTCCTAGATCCAAGTTCATCATTCTTTAATGAGAAAACAAAAGCCAAGGAAGATTTATCTAGCATAGTTTTCTCATAGGTATCCCCTTTTATCTCTAACATTCCATCAACCTTGAAACACAGTCTTCACTAATCTCTGATCTTGCTTCCAAGCTAGGCTTTTAATATCTTTTTTAATGTTTATCACCAGAATCATTTCTTTCAGACTTTGCTGTCCCCACTACCGCTTTTTTTTTAAATACTGTTCTACTTCTTTTATTAGTCATCCTCAATTAATGGTAATTAAAAACATTTTTTTAATTTTCATGATTAGATATGCATTGTCAAGTGGTTATTAAAATTATAGCTAAATCTCAAATGCAAACCTTCTGACACAAAATCTAGTCTTTGTTACTTTGTACTTGGCTGTCTCTTAACTATCTAGTTTCATTCACTTTAACATAACGTTTATCCAAAAAGCTGATATGAATCAAGAACTTGAGTCTTAAAACTTTATTATAGCTCTTCCAGAGAAGGCTCTCACGCCGCCGTTGCAGCCATGTCTCTTGTAATCCCCGAGAAGTTCCAGCACATTTTGAGAGTGCTCAACACCAACATTGATGGAAGGCGGAAAATAGCTTTTGCCATCACAGCCATCAAGGGTGTGGGTCGAAGATATGCCCATGTAGTATTGAGGAAAGCAGACATTGACCTCACCAAAAGGGCTGGTGAGCTCACTGAAGATGAGGTGGAGCGTGTGATCACCATCATGCAGAATCCCCGGCAATACAAGATTCCAGACTGGTTCCTTAACAGACAGAAGGATGTAAAGGATGGAAAATACAGCCAGGTTCTGGCCAACGGTCTGGACAATAAGCTTCGTGAAGATCTGGAGCGACTGAAGAAGATTCGGGCACATCGTGGGCTTCGGCATTTCTGGGTTCTCCGGGTCCGAGGCCAGCACACCAAGACTACAGGCCGCAGGGGTCGCACTGTGGGTGTGTCCAAGAAGAAGTAAACTACTTCACTGGCCTTGTCTGTTAATAAATAGTTTATAACAAAAAACACTTTATTATATATTAGACAAAAATGTATAACTTATCAGAGTACATGGAGTGAGGAATGCCCATATGAAAAGGGATTCTTCTCATCTTTCCTCCTTCAGTCTAAGGAAGGAGGGCAACCCTTACCAAATATCTATTTTCAAACACTCTCACTTCCCCCTCCAGATTCCAGGGGTGGGAGTGGGGAAATAGCAAAATTCTTGCAATAACAAGTCAAAAACAAGCAAAAGAAATGTCCGTATTGGCCATGTCCTAAATATGAGGAAAGTTGAGTGCCACAGAATGGATGCTTTTGAATTGTGGTGCTGGAGAATATTTTTGAGAATCCCTTGGGGTGCAGTCCTGCCTGATCCATGCTGGCCCAGACTTGTGGCAGAGATGGGCTGGAGCAGAATTCAGGAGAGTAAATCACTGGAAAATGTAGTGGTTTCCAGACTTCTCAACCAATAAATGTCAAAGAGAAAGTAAAAGGTCAGTAGGGAACTCTGTTGGAACTAGGTGAGAGAAGACCATGGTCAGGTCCCTGCCCCTGGGATGGCAGAGATGATGATGGCTGCAACTGCTGCTGCTACAGCTGCTTCCAGGTACAGGATCATAGGGGGACCAAGTGTCCAAACAGAATCTCTTGCTGGCACTGAGGGAGGATTCTCTTACTTTGTCCTGCTTGGATCTGGTCACAGTCTTGGGTGGAGGTTCTGGGGAGAGAAGCACTTGTGACAGAGCTTGTTCAGGCTGTGGAGAGAAAGTCCTCAGAGTTCTGAGTCAGGTGCCTGGAAAAAGTTCTGAGAGCAGCTGAACAAAACCCCAGAAATTTGGGACACAGCACTCTCCACTCTGGAAGCAGAGTTCTACCATGGAAAAGAGCTCAAAAGTCAAGTAATTAGCTGGCAGGATGAGCAAACAAAGGAAGCTCAATAAGACTATAGAATCTTTATTTGGGAGACAAAGATGACCAAAACATAGAACAGGAAGAAGACAACAAAGTCAAAACACTGCATCAAAAGCCTCTAAGAAAAAATATGAACTGGTCGCAGTCCATGGAGGAAAGATTTTGAAAATCAAGTAAGGGAAAAAAGGGAAAAATTGGGAAGAGAAATGAGAATGATGCAAGAAAATCATGAAAAATGAGTCAATAGCCTAACTGAAGAAAATGACACTATTTAAAAATAATATTTAAAATAGTTAAATAAACACTAGTTGAAAAATAGACTAACTCAAATAGCAAAAGAGGTCCAAAAAGCCAATGAGGAGAAGAATGCCTCAAAAATCTGAATGGGCCAGATAGAAAAATAATTTCAAAAGCTCACTGAAGAAAATAAATCCTTCAAAATTAGGTTGGAGCAAATGGAAGCAAATGATTTTATGAGAAATCAACATACTACAAAACAAATCTTTAAGAATGAAAAAAAAAAAAGGGGGCGGCCAGGTAGCACAGCGAGTAAGAGCACCGGCTCCAGTGTTGAGAAGACCTGGAGATCGAATCCCGGGCTCAGACGCTCAGCACCACACCCAGAAATTACTGGCCGTGTAACCTTGAGCAAGTTACTTAACCCTGATTGCTTAAAAAAAAAAAAGAATGAAAAAAAATAGAAGGTGTAAAATATCTCATTGGAAAAATCACTGACTTGAAAAATAGATACAGGAGAGATAGTTTAAAAATTATTGGACTACTTGAAAGCCATGATCACAAAAGGGCCCAAATATCATCTTTCAAGAAATCATTAAGCAAAATTGCCCTAATATTCTAGAACCAGGGAGCAAAATGGAAATTGAAAGAATTCACTGATCGCCTCCTCAAAATGATCCCAAAAAGAAAACTGCCAGGAATATTATAGCCAAATTCCAGAGTTCCCAGGTCAAGGAGAAAATACTGCAAGCAATTGGGAAGAAACAATATGAGTATTGTGGAAACACAATCAGGAAAACACAAGACCTAGAAGCTTCTACATTAAGGGATCAAAGGGCTAGGTATATGATATTCCAGAGGTCAAAGGAGCTAGGATTAAAAGCCAGAATCACCTACACAGCAAAACTGAATATAAATCTTCAGGTGAAAATATGGATATTTGGCGAAATAGAGGACTTTCAAGAATTCTTGGTGAAAAAAAGAGCTGAAGAAATAATTTGACTTTCAAATACAAGAAACAAGAGAAACATGAGAAGGTAAATATGAAAGAGAAATAATAAGGAACTTATTAAAGTTGAACTATTTACATTCCTACATAGAAAGATAATATCTGTAATTCATGAGACTTTTCTCAGTATGAGGAACGTAGAAAGGATTATCTATGTGTGTATATATATGTGTGTATGTATACATATATATGTATGTATACATACATATATATCTATAGGTGGGTATATGTGTGTATGTTTATATGTGTGTGTTTCTATGTTTGTGCATGTATACATAGACAGAGGGCACAGGGTGAATTGAATGTGTAGTAATGACATCAAAAAATAAAATTAAGAGGTGAGAGAAGAATATATTGGGAGGAGTGGGGGAAATATAGAATGGGGTGGATTATCTTAAATAAAGGAAGCAGAAGAAGGCTGTTACAATGGAGGGGAAGAACAGGAAGGTGAAAGGGAAAGAGTCAACTTTAACTCAAATTGGATTTGTCTTAAGGAGGGAATAACATACACACTCAATTGGGTATGTCACCCTACAGGAAAGTAGGGGGTAAGGGCATAAGAGGGCAGATGATAGAAGGGAGGGTAAATTGGGGAAAGTGTAGTTAGAAACTAACTTACTAAACACTTTTTAAAAGAAACAAGGTCAAAGGAGAAAATAAAATAAATGGGGGTGGGATAAGATGTAGGGAAATATAATTAGTCTTTCATAATATAACTACTATGGAAATGCTTTGTATTGTTACACATGTATAACCTATACTGAATTGCTTGTCTTGTAAATGGGGGTGGGTGAGGAGGGGTGAGGAGGGGAGAAAGGAGAGAATCTGTAACTCAAAGCTTTAAAACTATTGTTAAACATTTTTTAATGTTTTTTTTTTACATATGAAAAAAAATCTCACCCACTCCAACCACTGTTTTAATAAACCTTGTCTCTGACTGAAAAGAAAAAGAATCCCTTGAAAAGCAAAGAGGTCAAATCTGTTAATATTTAACAAAATTAATACAGATTATTTAGTGGAAGGTCTAATATAAAAGTCAATCACATAAATGTCTGAAGTTAGGTAGAATATATCATCATGAATCCTCTTTAAAAAATGGTTGGTCACTGTGTCAATCAGAGTTTGTAAATCTTTCAAAATTGTTTGCCTTTGCAATATTGTCATTTGATAATTTTTTCTCCTACTCTGCTAACTTCATTCTGCAATGATTCATACAAGTTGTCCTTGGGTTCCACGAAAAAGTTTCTTCTGTGATTTCTTATATTACAATATTTTTCTATCACCTTTGTAAACCATAACATGTTCAGTCATTCACAAATGATGGGAATCTTCTCAGTTTCCCATTCTTTGCCACCAGAAAAAGAGCTGCAAGCAATATTTTTGTACATATGTATTATTCATCTTTCTTTGATCACTTTGCAGCTAGTAAAAGTATTGCTGGGCCAAAGGGTATTTTCACAGGTTAGTAATGTTCTTATCATTATTCTATATTGCTTTCAAGAAAGGCTGGTCCAAAATGTAGCTCCATCAATAGCAGGGGCCATCTTCAGTCTTCCTGATCTCTATCTTGCCTTTGGACTCAAATGGCTCCTTTGAAGCCTGGTTGTCAGCGTAGGAGCCATTCCCTCTTTCTCATGCTTCCCAGCTACTGGGGCAGGGCAGAGGCCACATAAGGCAGAGGCCATCACACTTTAACTAAGGACTGAAGAGGTGAAGCTACCACTAATAAGCATGGAAGAGGCTGAGAAGAAACCTCTCATACATTTTCAAATCACTTTTCTCTCTTGGTTCTTCCCCTTCCTGTCTGCCCATGTCTGCTCAGTCTCCTTTTGCTTCATCATCATCTCTAACTGTAGGAGTGATTTAAGACTCCAACTTGAGCCATCTCCTCTCTCTGTCTCTGTCTCTGTCTCTCTCTGTCTCTCTTCATCTCTTCTCTCAACCTCATCACGTTTCATGTGTTCAATTATCTTTACACAGATGACTGTATATTCAACCCCGATTGCTCAAAAAAAAAAAATAATATATCTGATCTATCATTTACATACCACTCACAAGATTGTCATCATCTCTTACCTAGATTATTAAAATAGATCCATATTTCTCTCTTTCAATTTTTTCCTCTCTCCAATCCATCTTCCAAGGGTTGACAAATTGATAGGCCTAAAGCATAGGTCTGATCACTTTCAATTCTCCTCTCCATGGCTTATTATACCTAGGCTCAAAGACAAACTTCTGTATTTGGCATTAAAACTTCATTATAACTGAGCTGAAACATTCTTTTACTACATGTTTAGTCAGTACCTTCCTTCATGTATTATATAGTCCAGTTAAGTTAGTTTTCTTGCTCTTCCTCACACTAAATATTCCATCTTATTTCTGTTTCCTAACACAGCCTCTGTCCCTTCCCACATCCCCTAAAAATCCTCTTTCTTTCTTCCAAATTCAGTTTAAATGCCAAATCATATATGATGCCTTCCCTCAAATCCCTATCTTCTAGTGCTTCTCCCATCCCCTGAATTTGCCTTGTATTGATTTTATATATATTTTGTACATTTTTATTTAACATTTACAAACCATTGCTACACTGCTATGGGTAGTATCCATTTCCTTTTCCTAATGGATTTTCAAGTCATTATCAGGATGAATTTATAAAAAATCAGAATAGCCTATTATAATGGACTATTTAAGGCAAATGAATAATTGGGAAATATTCAATTGAAAGTCCTGCAACAACTTCAGGGTTCTTCACAAAGAGAGTAAGTGTTGTTGTTGTTATTGTTGTCTATCAGTGGTTTCAGTCAGGTCTGACTTTCATGACTCCATTTGGGGTTTTCTTGGTAAAGATGCTAGAACACTTTGCCATTTCCTTCTTCAGCTCATTTGACAAATGAGGAAACTGAGGCAGAGTTAAGTGACTTACCCAGGGTCACACAGCTAGTAAGTGTTTGAATCCATACTTGAACCAAGGTCTTCTTGACTCCAGGCCCAGTGCTCTATGCACTGTGCCACCTAGCTTTCCCCAAAGAATGTAAGCTACTCACTAGATTATGAACTCCTTGCTGGCTAGGACTATGATCTGTTTGTCTTTTTGTCATTATTTCCCTATAGAACCTAGTACAGTACTTTAAGCATAGTAGGTATTATGTGAATGCATAGAATATATGAATGGTAGATATTTTCTCTTTTCAAATACCTTGAAGTTAATACTGATATTCTAAATGGATTTAGTTCATTAGCAGCTTATTCTAAGCATGTGAGAGAGAAAGGAATGAGGGTATTGGCATTGCTCCTTTAATTAAAATTCAGGCAACTAGCCAGGGTAGAGGAAGGAAATGAAAACCTCATAATGTTGGGGAAAGGCAGTAGGAAACACACTACTTGATTCAAAATGTTGCTTTATAAAAATAACCATTATACAAGTATATTGCATGTATAGCTTTGGGAGGGAATGATACACTTATGCATAAATGCCAACAAGAAATCAATGAAGAACCAGGAGCAAATAACAGGGAAAAAATGCCATGAAGATCTCAACCTAGCACTATCTCAGCTCTGCCCTCCACTTCAGGAAATAAATACTGCTCAGACAATGACACAAGAAAAAGCAAAAAAAACCCAAATATTTTTTACCGCATTCTCACCTTTTCTGAGAACAACAAGGTAGCTAGCTTTCTTTAGAACCCGATCTTGTACTGTGTTGTGGCCAAAAGTGCACTTTCACATTACGCACATAAAGATGACCCTAAGTTTAAAGTAAATCAAATATAAGTATGGATTTAAGAAGCAGATAAATTGTAGAATGGGGTATTGCCTTCACTTTATTAAATGTGATTGTGGTATAATGGATAGAAACAAGGAGACCTGATTTCAAGTCTTTCTTCTCCCACATACTAGTGTTATGGACATCTGTAATCCCCTCAAACCCTCAATACTCCAAGAAACTAAAGTTACAGAGGAGTTGTTTATCGGTAACAGGGGAAAGTCTCTATAGAAAGAGTTCCTTGGATGGAGCCAAGATGGCACAAAGGAAGCAGTAACTTTTCTAAGCTCCTCTGTGAATCTCATCACTAAACTTACAAAAGGGAATATGAATGGATTTTAGAGTGTCAGAATTCACTGGGAGATGAAGCGTGGCAGAATCCAGCTCAGGAAAGTAACCATGTCGGTCAGGGCAGGGGGAGTGCAGAGCATGCAGGGGCTGCACCAGCCTCACCTAGAGAGCAGACTGATCAGACAGCTGAGAGAGAAGGAGCCCCAGCCAGCAGACTCACCCAATCCAAGGGCAATTCATAGCCCTCTCACAAGCATCTCACCACTGGACAGGAGGATCTGTTGGAGATGGGTAAGAGAAAGCACAGTGCCCCAAGCACAGATAGCAACTTCTCCTGGGGTTATTGACCCATAGCCTAGAAGTTTACAAATCACCTGCCTGATTTTCCAGGAGTCAGGATGGCAAAGCCCCCTCCTTGACCTAGAAAACACAGAGATAAATGTCCCACCCAGAGTAAAATCCTGAATTAGTGAAAATAGCCTCAGGCTTAGGAACCTTTGAGAAAGGTGCCAATGAGGCAGTAAGGAATTTGAAGAGAAGGGTGGGAGGGGTCCCAACAAGCCCCACCTCACCTGATCAAGCAAGAGCTTCCAAAGCCCAGGGGTTAGAGCCAGCAAGCACTAACAAAACAAGCCCAGGTGGATCTCAGCACTACCAGGGGAATCTGAAGACATCTTCGCTGCCAGCCACCACCTGCTGAGCCTGCCTGAGCTGTAGCCCAGGGGCATAGAGGTGGAAATCTGAAGCAGCCAGACCACCCCTCACCCATAAGTTACTCTATGAACCTCAGGGTAACTCAGGGGAAACACTTGGCCTTGGCCTCAGTATAGACACCCAGAGGGTACCACACACAAACCCAACAACCAGGCCCTTAGCTCCCAGGCTGAGAAATTAGGAAATAGGAAATTACAATGGAAAAGAAGGAGGCTGAGAAGAAGGGAAAGACAAGAAAAGAGATCAGAGCTTATTATAGAGATCAAGAACAGCCTAATACAGAGGACAACATGGACTTTATACTCACAACTGAGACCACAGAAGGAAATATGAACTGGTCTCAAGCCCAAAAAGCATTCTTGGAGGAGCTCAAGAACGATTTAAAAACCCAAATTAGAGAGGTAGAAGATAAATTTAAATCTACAATGACCAAATGGAAAAAAAAAAAAAGTCTCGCTAAAGAAAAAAAAAAATCCTTAAAAAGTAAAATTTGTGACCTAATCAGAGAAAATACCTCCCTAAAAGAGGACCTTCAAAAACTAACTGAAGAAAACAATTCACAAAAAATAGAATCCATTGTACCCTATAGGCAGTAGGAGGGCTGAGGGGGGAACAAGAAGGCAGGGGTTAGAAGTGAGGGAAATAGTAGTAAGAGAAAAAGGTAGGTAAAGAAGTAGGGGTCACAGGGAGGGAATATTGAGGGAGGTGATGGTCAAAAGTAAAACCCTTAAGTAGGGGAAGGGAGAAGGAGGAAACAAAAACACAAACAGGGGAGGGAACAGGAGGGAGGGAAAGAGACAGATAGTAATCATTACTGTGAATGTGAATGGAACAAACTCTCCCATTAAAAACCATAATCCTACAATATGCTGTCTACAAGAAACACATTTGAAACAAGGGGACATGTGCAGGGTAAAGGTAAAAGCCTGGAGTAGAACACATTATGCTTCAGCTAAAGAAAAAAAGCAGGGGTAGCAATAATTATCTCAGATAAAGCAAAAGCAAAAATAGATCTAATTAAAAGAGATAGAAAAGGAAACTATATCCTGCTAAAAGGCATTATTGAAAATGAAACAATATCATTACTCAACATATACGCACCAAGTGGTATAGTGTCCAGATTCCTAGAGGAGAAGTTAAGGGAATTGGAGGAAGAAATAGATAGCAAAACTGTATTTATGAGGGACCTTAATCTCCCCCTTTGTGAACTTGATAAATCTAACCTCAAAATAAACAAGAAAGAAGGAGGTGGATAGAATTTTAGAGAGGCTAGATATGATAGGTCTCTGGAGAAAATTGAATGGGGTTAAAAAGAAATATACTTTTTTCAGTGATCCATGGCACATACACAAAATTTGACCATGTACTAGGGCATAAAAACCTCACAATTCAGTGCAGAAATGCAGAAATATTAAATGCATCACTCTCAGATCATGATTCAATAAAGATTATATGTAATAAAGGGCCAAGGAAAGACAGACTAAAAACTAATTGGAAATTAAACAATTGAATCCTAGAGAATGAGTCAAACAAGAAATTATACAAACAATTAGTAACTTCATTCAAGAGAATGACAACAATGAGACAACAGCAAAATTTGTGGGATGCAGCAAAGGCAGTTCTTAGGGGAAGTTTTATATCCCTGAGTAAATACATGAATATATTAGAGAAAAGGAAGGTCAATGAATTGGGCATGGGATTGAAAA
This sequence comes from Petaurus breviceps papuanus, assembly GCF_028583685.1. Taxonomy (NCBI): domain Eukaryota; kingdom Metazoa; phylum Chordata; class Mammalia; order Diprotodontia; family Petauridae; genus Petaurus; species Petaurus breviceps. The sequence continues at coordinate 16,378,195 of NW_027187419.1, read as the reverse complement.
AGCTAGAAAAAGAAAAAAATGGAAATCCCTAATTAAATACTAAATTAGAAATAATAAAAATCAAAGGAGAGATTAATAAAATTGAAATTAAGAAAACTATGGAATTAATAAATAAAACAAAGAGCTGGTTTTATGAAAAAAAAAACAATAAAATTGAGAGTCACTATGATAAAAAAAGACAAAAGAAAACCAAATTATGAGAATCAAAAATGAAAAGGGTGAATCTACTTCCCAAGAAGAGGAAATTAAAACTATAATTTGGAATTATTTTGCCAAATTGTATGCATATAAATTTGACAATCAGTGAAATGGATGCATATTTACAAAAATATAAATTGCACAGATTAACTGAAGAGGAAGTAAATTATTTAAATAATCCCATCTCAGGAAAAGGAATTGAACAAGCTGTCAGTGAGCTCCATAGGAAAAAATCTCCAGGGCCTGATGGATTTATAGTGAATTCCATCAAACATTTAAAGAACAATTGATTCTAATACTTTCCAAACGATTTAGGAAAATTAGTGAAGAAGGAGTCCTACCAAATTCTTTTTATGACACAAACATGGTACTGGTACCCAAATCAGGAAGAGATAAAACAGAAAAAAAATTGTAGTCCAATTTTCCTCATGAATATAGATGCAAAAATTTTAAATAAAATATTAACAAAAAGACTACAGGAACTTATCACAAGAATAATATATTTTGTTCAATAGGATTTATTCCAGGAATGGAAGGATGGTTTATTAATAGGAACACCATCAGTGTAATCGATCATATCGACAATAAAACTATCAGAAATCACACAATTATCTCAATAGATGTGGAAAAGGCTTTTTGATAAAATACAATATCCATTCCTCTTAAAAACACTAGAAAGTATAGGAATAAATGAAGCCTTCCTTAAAATAATAGGTAGCTTCTATTTAAAGCCATCAGCAAGTATTATATGTAATGGGGATAAGTTAGAAGCATTTCTAATAAGATCACGGGTGAAACAAGGGAATCCACTATCATCCCTCTTATTCAGTCCAGGACTAGATATGTTGGCAGTAGCAATTAGAGAAGAAAAAGAAATCAAAGGAATCAAATTAGGCAAAGAAGAGACCAAGCTATCACTCTTTGCAGATGATATGATGATATACTTAGAGAATCCTAGAGAATCAAGTAAAAAACTACTTGAGACAATAAATAAATTTGGCAAAGCTGCAGGATATAAAATAAACCCACATAAGTCTTTTAACATTGCTGTATATTTCTAATGAAATCCAACAACAAGAGATAGAAAGAGAAATCCCATTTAAAGTTACCGTAGACATTATAAAATGTTTGGGCATCTACCTGCCAAAACAAACCCAGCACCTACATGAACACAACTAGAAAAAGTTCCTTATATCAAAGAAATCAGAATTACAGAATAAGAACAAAATTCATTTAACAGGTGATTGACTCTAGGACTATTTGAAGTAATTATCATCTATAGTGTAACTTACAAGCAACTAGGTAACACAGTGGATAGAGTGCAGAACCTGAACTGCAGAAGGCTAATCTTCCTGAATTCAAATCTGGCTTCAGACACTTTCTAGGTGTAAGACCATGAACAAGTCATTTAACCCTGTTTGTCTCTTTTCCTCATTTATCAAATGAGATAAAGAAGTACATGGCAAACCTCTCCATTATCTTTGTAAAGAGAACTCCAAAGAGAGTCATGAAGAGTTGCATACAACTGAACAACAAAAAAGCACAACTTAGGCAAGTTGGATCATTTCAGAATTAGATTAGATAAGGACAGAGTGAAAGGTCAGTGCAGTGTGGACTTTGGGACCCAGTAGTTGGGAGTGTGTTGGCCACTTCCCCTGGGGCAAGAAGCCACTGAGGCACCCTGGCCCTGCAGCCTCTGGCCTCATGGCTGCTTCAAAGCTCCTGGCTTCCAGAGTGTAGGGGTACCAAGTGATCAGTCTAAGAGTAATCGCTCTTGCTTTAACCTGTTTGGATCTGGATTGTGGTCTACAGTGGAGGTTCTGGGGTGTGTGACCAGCTTCCCAGAGCATGTGGAGTCTTCAGAGAGGGCACCCAATTAATACCTCCAGCAGCTGAGAAAATCTAAGTGTTTGGAATGAAGGTCCACTGTCTGGTGGCAAAGTCCTGCTGTGGCAAAAAGCCCAGGGGTCAAGTGACTGAGGGGCAAAATTACCAGGCAAAGGAAGCAAAGCAAAGAGAAGAAAACAACATTAGACTCCTATTTTGGGGACAAAAAGGAGCAAAACATGGAACAGGAGGAAGACAGTTAAGTCAGAACTCCTGCACCAAAAGCTTCCAAGAGAAATACAAGCTGGTTACAGGCCATAGAGGACCTTAAGAAGCAGATGAGAGAAGTGGAGGAAATATTGGGAAGGGAAAGGATAGTGATGCAAGAAAATTATGAAATGAGAGTCAATAGCCTGAGAGAGGAAAAGCATACCTTTAAACATCGACTAACTCACATGACAAAGGATGCTCAAAAAGGTAATGAGGAGAAGAATGCCTTAAAAAGCTGATTTTGCCAGATGGAAAAGGAATCTCAAAAACTCTCTGAGGAGAATCATTCCTTCAGAAATAGATTAGAGCAAATGGAAGCTAGTGACTTTATGAGAAATCAAGATTCTGTTAAACAGATCCAAACAAATGAAAGAGTAGAAGGCAATATGAAACATCTCATTGGAAAAACCACTGACCTGGAAAATAGATCCAGGAGAGATAATTTAAAAATTATTGGACTACCTAAAAGCCATGATCAAAGAAAGAACCTAGAAATCATCCTCCAATAAATTCTCAAGGGAAATTGTCCTGATATTTTAGAACCACAAGGCAAAATAGAGCATGAAAGAATCCACCAATAACCTCCTGGAAAAGATCCCAAAAAGAAAACTCCTTGAATATTATAGCCAGGTTCTGAAATTCCCAAATTAAGGAGATAATATTACAAGAAGCCAGGAAGAAACAATTTGAATATTGTGGAAACACAATCAGGATAATACAGGATCTGGCAGCTTCTACACTGAGGGATCGAAGGGCCTGGAATATGATATTCCAGAGGGCAGAGGAGCTGGGATTAAAACCAAGAATCACCTACCCAGCAAAACTGAGTATCATGTTTCAGGGGAAAATATGGTCATTCAGTGGAATAGAGGACATTCAAGCATTCCGAATGAAAAACCAGAGTTGAATAGAAAATTTGACATTCAGATACAAAAAGCAAGAGAAGCCTGAGAAGGTAAACAGGGAAAAGAAATCATAAGGAACTTATCAAAGTTGAACTATTAACAATCCTACAGGTAAAAATGATAATTGTAACTGATGAAACTTTTCTCAGTATGAAAATAGTTGCAGGGAATACACACACACACACACACACACACCTATCTATCTATCTATCTATATATAGGAGTATATATGGGTGTATGAATACATATGTGAATGTGTGTATATGTTTACAAGTATACATAGATAGAGGGCACAGGACCAATTTAATAGGAAGGGATGATACTTAAAAGATGAAATTAAAAGGTGAGAGAAGAATATAATGAGAGGAGATGGGGAGAGACAAAATCGTGTAAATTTTTTCATATTGAAGAGGTAAGGGAAAATGGTTACAATGGAGGGGAACAATAGGAAGGCAAAAGGGAATGGCTCAACCTTATTCTCATTAATTTTGGCTCGGGGAGGGAATGGCATACACACTAAACAGGGTATCTCACCATATAGGAGAGTAGGGGGGAAGGGAATGAGAGGGGGGATGATGGAAGGGAGGGCAGGCTGGGGGGGAGGGAAGTTGGAAGCACCCACTCTTGAAAAGGGATGGGATCAAAGTAGAGAATAGAACAAGTGGGAGGTGGAATAGAAGGGATAGTCTTTTACAATATATCTACTCTGGTAATGTTTTGCATTAGCTATAAATGTACAACCTATACTGAACTGCTTATCTTTCCAGTTAGAATGGGTGACAAGGGAGGAAGGGAATGAATCTGGAATTCAAAGTTTCAAAATAAAATGTTTATATATATATATATATATATATTATCATTATATATATTTTATATTATTATTAATATATATTATATGTATGTATTTGTGTGTGTGTATATATATATACTATTATTAATACTATTTTACATGTGACTGGGAAATAAGATATCCAGGCACAGAGATCCATCATGTTTACTGGAAAATTTGAAGGGGGTATTGGAGAAGATATGGGAGAGGGCAGATTGGAGGAGGGGATATCCTGTGGGACTGCTATTTTGGGGTAGTGGGTAGCAGAAAAATGGGGAGAAATTCCATAACTCAAAATCTGGCAGAAATGAATGATGTAAATCAGAAGTTAATAAAGCATTAAAAAAAAGAAATTGTGTCTCATAATTTTAATTTTCAGAAAAGAGAATTGAGGCCTAGAAATTTAATGAGTTTTCTAATGTCTTGTAGGAAATAAATGGTAGAAGTGGTATTTAAACAGAGATCCTCTGATTTTAAAAGTCCTGCTGCCCTTTAAGATCACACAAATAGTAAGTACATAAGACAAGATTCAAATCCAGGGCTTTGGGCTTCAGATTGAGTGTTCTTTCTCTAAAAACTTGTTACCTATTATATTCTCCAATAAAATGCACTTTTCTATGAGGCTTTTGTTGATCTTCTGTCTCAGGGTATAAACCCAGTAACTTGTAGACAGTAGGCTCCTGATAAATTCTTGATCAATTGCCATGATTAATATTGTTGTTTAAACCTTACAATTATTTTTGCTTTTAATAGTTCTGCTATATTCTCACACATGGTAAGCTGTTACTGATTGCTACAGTGCACACTTACTGATTTAGTCCCCTTATCTTATGCATCGTACTAAGTCAATAAGTCTGAATCCATTCTTCTCTAAGAAATAAGGTACATGAGAATTTTGACAGGTATTCATTCCCCCCTCCCCCAAGAAGCCTTTCTTCCAAACTTTGAGGTTTGTGGCTATATTTTTGAACACCAAGAAAATTATACTAAGTATGGTAAATAAGGTATTTACTCACTTCATACATCTTTTTATTATGGATAGACTGTTCAACGTACATTTTAGGGAATTTGGAATAATAATTTTGTCTCCAAGGGAAAACCTATAAAATGTAAAATATAAGCATACTCTGGCACTCTCTCCACCATATCCCTAAAAATTACCTTTCTCAAGTCTGTAAACTTGCATCTATAACAGTCATCCATAATAACATAACATGATTGCTTGTTGAACAATCTTTCCCTCTGTGGCTGGCCTTGACCACTCTATATTGAACCCTTTTCCTTCTGTTCTTACAGAGATCTTCTGTAAATTGAGGTAGACAGGTCTGATAGCCTTTTGAATTCAATTTTTAATGGTACACTCAAACTTGATACCTCCACCTGGTATCATTTTATGGTTTACTGTCCAGATGAAACTGGCAGATCAAAGCCTTCAAATAGTGACTGATTGCTTGATTCTGCTGTATTCCTCATACTATTTACTGAACATTTAGAATGACGCAGGAATCCACTAATGCAATGAGCTTAAGTTCAAATCTCTAGTCTACTGATTTGACAGAGAAGATGGAAAAAAATTTAACAACAAAATTGAGAGAGGATTCTGGGAAGGTGGCAGCATAGGTCAGAAAAATTTTGACTCTCTAAATGTCCTCCACAGAAAAAAGATACAACACCACCTCAGAGGGAATGTAGAGTAGCAGAAGGAAACAAACATAAAGGTAAAGAAGTTGTTCTCCTAAGACAACTTGAGAAGACCCCCAGGAAAGACACAACCTCCAAGGGAGGAGATTTGTCCTGAGTGAAGTGCAAAGACCTCTAAGCGAACTCTGCTCAGTGAACAATGAACAAGGAAGGGGGTGGGAAGGTTCTGATGACTGAGTAGATGATTGAAGGACCTTCCACTGTGGAGAGACTCCAAGCACAGCTGTGCTTAACAGACATGTCTAGGACTGGGATGTTGCTGTGGAGGAGAAGGAGCTAGCACAAATTTGGTTCGGGCAGTTTCAGAGGGGTGGTGAATTTGCTGGCTGTGGGCACTTGCAAGAGAGCACAGTTCCTGGTTTCAGTTCCAGTGCAAGAACAGCTTAAATTTGTAGCCAAGGGAGGAAGCACAGAGAGCAAGATCATTTTTGGGACAGCATGGTCAGGGGTTTTAGCCATGACTTAGGAGTGGAGAAGAGAGCCCAATGTTGAGCTCTGGGACATACCTCAGAAAATAACAATAAGAATAACCTGAAGCTTGGGGCATCCTTCCCCATGCCTTGGGAAATATAGTCAGTCTCTTACAATATATCTACTATGTTAATGTTTTGCATTAGCTACACATGTACAATCTATACTGAACTGCTTATCTTCCCAGTAAAGCTGGGTGACAAGGGGGGAAGGGAATGAATCTGGAATTCAAAGTTTTAAAATTTATACTATTATTAATACTATCTTAAATGTAATTCGGAAAGAATATATACAGGCACTGGGGCATAGAGATCCACCATGCCTACTGGAAGAGCCTAAGGGGGTATGGAAGAAGATATGAGAGAGAGCAGATTGGAGGAGGGGATATCCTGTGGGATTGCTATTTTGGGGTTGTTAGTAGGGGAACAATGAGGAGAAAATTTGTAACTCACAATATGGTGGAAATTAATGATGTAAATCAGAGTTAATAAAGCATCGAAAAAAAAAAAACCACTTCCTCCAAGGTAGTGTGGGACAAGGGATGGTTTTTGGTGAATGCAGCAAGAATTCGGCCTAATCTATCAGAATGGCTCTTTAACGTGTGTGTTGTTGGTAGGCAAGAGTGAGAAGGACAGTTGGAGGATGCCCTCTTTGGCTATTCAAGTAGGTTGAAAATGAAATGTTCCCTGATAGAAGTCTAGGCTAGCCCTTTTATAAATAAAATACGACGTAGACTTAAAAAAAAAAAAGAAAATTTTTGAAAAGTCAAACAACTTGAAACAGAATAAAAAAAAACTTAAGGAAGTAAATAACTCCTTGAAATTAGAATTGGGCAAAAGGAAGCTAATGACATTCTAAGATACCAAGAAATAACAAAAACAAAATCAAAAGAATGAAAAAATAGAAGAGAATTTGAAACATGTCATCAGAAAAGCAACTGATCTGCACAACATATCAATGAGAAATAATTTAAGAATAGTCAAACTACCTAAAAACTGTGATAAAAAAATCTTGATACAATATTACAAGAAATTATCAAGTGAATATACCCTGAAGTTCTAGAACAAGAAGGTAAAACAGAAATAGAAAAAAAAATTCACCAGTTACCACCTGAAAGAGATCCTAGAAGGAAAACTTACAGGAATATCATAGTCATGTTTCAAAGCTCCCAAGTTAAGGAGAAAATTTTGGAAGCATCAAGAAAAAAAAATATCATGGAGCTACAATAAGAATTACATAAGACCTAGCAGCAGCTACATTGAACTATATGTCATGAAATACTATATTCTGTAGAGCAAATGAGTTGTGTTATGGCCAAAGGGATTTTACCCAGAAAAGTTAAGTAAATCCTAAATGAAATAAAAAAAATGAACATTTAATGAACTTAAAGACCTTCAGGTATCTGTGACAAAAAGAGCAGAACTTAAGGCAACCTCAGTATGTAACATCCAGGAGAAATATAAGATAAACATTAAAGACCAATTATAAGGGACTTATTAAAGTCAAATTGTTTACTGCTTATATGCAAAAATATTATCAATTCTTTTATGAATGTCATTATTATTTGTGTAGTTTGAAAGAAAAGCTTGGTCTGAGCTAAGTATGCTGAGGTGATTCTAAGAAAAATTAAATGGGAAAGAGATAAAAATGTATAATTATCTCATATAAATCAGACTTAAAAGCAAAAATTGATACAGAAGAAACTAGTAAGGGAAGGGTGTGAATGGGATGAATTTACCCAGAAAACAGAAACTGATAACAGATTAAAAATTTGGATACAATAATATGTTGCTTTTGGAAAACACTATAAAAATGAGAAATACACAGAAAGATAAAATAAAGATCGCTATAACTTATGTAAAAAAAAAGCAGGGGTAGCAAACATGATCTCAAAGTTAAAGCTAAAATAGATTTAATCAAAAGAAAAAAATAAGGAAACTATTGCTGACTATGTGTAAGCGATATCATTCAATGTTTTAGACCATTTAAAATAACTAGATAGTGTAAAATACCTGAGAGTATATCTGCCAAAACAGACACATGAATTATAGGAACATAAACATAAAACACTTTTCATACAAATAAAGTGAGATCTAAATAATTGAAGTAGTAGTTATTGCTCATGGGTAAGTAAAGCCAATATTATTTTTAAAAAGACAATTTTACCTGACTAATATACTTACATAATGCCATACCAATTAAATTACTAAAAAAATGTCTTTCTGAATTAGAAAAAAGAATAGCAAAAAAAAAATTCATTTGGAAGAACAAAAAGTTAGTAACTGCAAAGAAACTAGGGGGGAAAGATGTAAAGGAAACAGATTCAGTAGTATCAGACCTCAAATTATATTATAAGGTGATATCATTGTTGAAGTGTAAAATGGATAATTTTGACTATTATATATATATATATATATTTTTTTTCTTGAATAAATAAGATCTATGCAGCCAATAGGAAAAAAATGCAGAAAACTGGGGAGAAATTTTGACAATCTCTCAGATCAGATGTGACTGGGTGGGAATATTGTTGTGGTGTAAGAAATGATTGATATAGAAAAGCATGAACAGATTTCGATTTATGAAGGAAAATACTATCCACCTTCAGAGAAACAGATGACAAGTGGAAATAAGCATACTATGTTCTTACATATATGTGTATGAATGTATAGGTGTGTATATACATATGTATTTGTACGTGTTTGTAGATGTATATGTATATATAACCACACTTAATGATAGCTTTCTTTATGGGATGGGAGTGAGGGGGGTTGAATTTAGTAAAAAGTACACAGCAGAGAACAAAAGAAAGCCTGCAAGGAAATAAAGAAAAGCCGGGCAGCTTTAAATAAAACGTGAAATATTCATTATATAGGTTTTCTTGAAATTGAAATGTATTGTTTTATACTGAGCTTTTTTATACAGAATTGTTTAATATTGAATCCTCTCTCATGTTCTGCTGTGTACATGGAATTTGTATTTTTTGCTTTTGCATTTAGCTTTAAAATAAATTTAAAAACCTATTGGAAAAGCCCCAACTAAATAAGTATAGTAATACCTGTGTGGCCTCATGCATATCAGTGGATCTTTCTGGGGCTCAATTTTCTCATCTAGAAACGCAAGTTAGACTACATAATCTCTAGCTTCACTTTAACACTCATTTGATCCGTTCCGTACCTGTTTCTTTTTCCTATAGTCCAATGTTCACTGCCTTACTCTACTTTTAGTAGCAAGTCTATGAATTATAATAAAAGAGAATATAGGAGTAATCTTCAATAACATAATCCCTCTAAAAAATCTTGACAGTACAGTTTACATAAGGTATGCATTTTTAAAAGAGGAAGTATGCAAGTCTGTCAAAAGAATATTAATGACCACAAGAGATATTTCTCAACTCGAGCACCTCTATAGCATTTCATTTTTTCTCCTTTCTATTTCTCAATAAAGTATTTCTGTGTATCTTAAGATGGGGGAAGCACAAGAATATTCCTTTCATGTATAGAAAGAATCTGCTTGTCATGCAGACTGTAATAATGTTACCCAATATCCTTTGAATCTGTCCTATTTTGTAATCACAGCAAGGCAAAAGATAAGAAATCAGCAGCTCCTCAAAGCAACTGCCAACTGAATGAGCTATGTTAGTGACCAAAAAGAATGAGTGGTAATTCATTTAACTGCATGCATAGAACATTTGACCTCTATTGGTCATATGGAGATAAGAATGTCCTTTTGATTCAAAAAGAGAGACAGAGACAAAGAGAGAGATAGACAGAGACAGACAGAGACATAAAGACAGAGATCCTAGAACTTTCTTCCTATTTCTGTCTCTCTGTCTCTCTCTCTCTCTGTCTCCCTCTGTCTCCATCTCCTTTTCTGTCTCCCTCTCCCTCCCTGCCCCCTCCACCCTATTTTGTCTCTCTCTGTTTCTCTCTTCC
>NW_027187419.1:16366078-16367662 GCF_028583685.1 Petaurus breviceps papuanus | reverse complement strand
ACCATGGATTAGAGTTGGGAGTACTCAGCATTATGGACCACACCCATGGAGATAGAAGAGTGCAGGGGGAGGAGGAGTGAGAGTTTGTGGTCTCATTTTTATAGGTTTTGGGGTAGGGAAAATACTTTCATTTGTGCTACCTTGGGGTTACTTCATTAATAGATCCAAATCATTTCAAAATTGTCGATAAAAATTTAAAATTAACATATCCATGTCAACTCAAAGTTATCAAAACCATTTGGTGTTCTGGTCTTCTAGAACAGAGCTATACATATTATAGGACCAAAAGGCCCTGACAGAAAAGGCTAAATAGTTTCTCCTGATTTAGTACATATTACCAGGATGTGATTTTTCAAATTAATGCAATTAATTATACAATTTATAAATAGTGTACCTTTGATCTTTGGGACAGTTTGTATGTAACTTCTAAGTTCCACTTTGCTTTCTTACTTCCTTGCTGTAACGACTATATACTGGCTACTTAAAAACTTACTATACTGACTAGATAGGGAGCTAGTCAGGAAAACCAGAAAAAGATACTATTTTAATATAGTTTCTCTCTCCATCTCTGAAATTGTAAATTCAGAAATAGAATGGAGATAACAATTATTCTGTACTTTTAGTATAGTTCGGGTTCACAGTAAGACTTTTTTTTCAGAATTTATTTATTTATTTTTAGTTTTCAACATTCATTTCCACAAGATGTTGAGTTCTAAGTTTTCTCCCCACCTCTGCCCTACCCCATAATACCCCAAGATAGCATGCATTCTGATTACCCTTTCCCCTAGTCTGCCCTCCTTTCTATCACCCATTCCTTCTTATCCCCTTCACTCTCACTTTCTTGTAGGACAAGATAGATTTCTGTATTCACGTTGCCTGTATATCTTATTTCCCAGTTGCATGTAAAAAACAAATTTTTAAAAATTTGTTTTTAAAACTTTGAGTTCCAGATTTTTTCCCTTTTTCCCTCCTCACCCACCCCCACTGGGAAGATAAGCAATTCAATATAGGTTGTACATGTGCAGTTATGCAAAACATTTCCATTATAGTCATATTGTGAAAGACTATATTTCCCTCCATCCTATCCCACCCCCACTTATTCCATTTTGTCCTTTGACCCTGTCCCTTTTCAAAAGTGTTTACTTTTGACTACCACCACCCCTAACCTGTCCACCCTTTTATCACCCCCCCTCCCCTTCCCCTCTACTTTCCTATAGGGTAAGATACTCAATTGAATGTGTATGTTATTCCCTCCTAAAGTCAAATCCAATGAGTAAGGGTGACTAGTTCCCTTTGAGCTACCCTCTCTTCCCCTCCATTGTAACAGTTTTTTCTTATCTCTTTTATGTGAGATAATTTGCCCTATTCTATCTCCCCCTTTCTCCTTCTCCCTCTCTCTTCCCTCAATTTTATTTTTTTAGATTATCATCCCTTCATATTCAACCCATCCTGTGCCCTCTCTCTCTTATTTCTCTGTCTCTCTCTGTCATCTCCCTGTCTCTGTCTGTCTCTCTGTATCTCTGTCTCTGTCTCTGTCTCTGTCTCTGTCTCTGTCTCTCTCTCTCTCTCTCTGTCTCTCTCTCT
>NW_027187419.1:16303948-16365978 GCF_028583685.1 Petaurus breviceps papuanus | reverse complement strand
ATATATATATATATGTATGTATGTATGTATATTCTATTCAAATACCCTAATATTGAGAAAAATCTCATGATTTACAGATCGCATCTTTCCATGTAGGAATGCAAACAGTTCAACTTTAGTAAGTCCATTATGATTTCTCTTTCCAGTTTACCTTTTCATGCTTCTCTTGATTCTTATATTTGAAAGTCAAATTTTCTGTTCAGTTCTGATCTTTTTATTAAGAATGTTTAAAAATGCTCTATTTCATTGAATGTCCAATTTCCCACCCCCACTCCCCACCCCCAAGTATTATACTCAGTTTTTCTGGATAGGTTATTCTTGGTTGTAATCCTAGGTCCTCTGACCTCCAGAATATCACATTCTGAGAACTTTGATCCCTTAACATAGAAGGTGCTATATATTGTGTTATCTTGATTGTGATTCCACAATACTAGAATTGTTTCTTCCTGGCTGCTTACAATATTTTCTCCTTGACCTGAGAACTATGGATTTTAGTTACAATGTTCCTAGGAAATTTCTTTTGGGGTTCTCTTTCAAGAGGCTATCAGTGGACTCTTACAGGTTCTATTTTGCCCTCTGGTTCTTCTAGAATATCAGGACTGTTTTCCTTGACAATTTTTTTAAATTCTAAATTAATTAATTTTTAGTTTTCAGCATTCATTTCCACAAGATTTTGAGATATAATTTTTTTCTCCCTGTCCTTATGTCCACCCCAAAATAGCAAGCATACTGAATAACCCTTCCCCCAATATGTTCTCTCTTACATACTCCCCTATCACCACCCTAACTTTCTAGTAAGGCAAGATGTTTTTCTGTGTCCCAGTACCTGTATGTCTTATTTCCCAGTTGCATGTAAAATTTTTTTTTAAACATTTTTTTTAAAGCTTTGAGTTCCAGATATTTTCCCTTCTTCCCTCCTCACCCACCCCCACTGGGAAGATAAGCAATTCAATATAGGTTGTATATGTGTAGTTACCCAAATCATTTTGATAGTAGTTATATTGTGAAAGATTAACTATATTTCCCTCCATCCTATCCTGCCCCCCCCCACTTATACTATTTTCTCCTTTGACCCTATCCCTCTTCAAAAATGTTTGTTTTTAACTACCCACTACCCCAATCTGCTCTCACTTCTATCATCTCCCCTCTTATCCCCTACCCCCCTATTTTCCTGTAGGGTAAGATAGCCAATTGATTGTGTATGTTATTACCTCCTTAAGCCAAATTCAATGAGAATCAGGTTGTCCCATTCCCTTTCACCTTCATGCTCTGCCCCTACCTTATAACAGTTTTCTCTTGCCTCTTTTATATGAGACAATTTACCCTAATCTATCTCTCCCTTTCTCATTATCCCAATAAATTCCTCTCTCACCTCTTAATTTTATTTTTTAGATATCATCCCTTCATATTCAACTCATCCTGTGTCCTCTTTCTATGTATACATGAACATACATATGCCCACCATCACATACATATTTATATACACATGCACCCACCTATACATGCATATGTATGTATGTATACACATACATATATATATATACACACACATATATATTGCCTTCAACTATTCTCATACTAAGGAAAATCTTATGAGTTAAAATTATTGTTTTTCATGTAGGAATATAAATAGTTCAACTTTAATAAGTTCCTTATGATATTTCTTTCCTGTTTACCTTCTCATGTTTCTCTTGCTTCATGTATGTGAAAGTCAAATTTTCTGTTCAGCTCTGGTTTTTTCATCAAGAATGCTTGAAAATCCTCTATTTCATTGAATAACCATATTTTTTCCCTGTAGCATTATACTCAGTTTTGCTGGGTAGTTGATTCTTGGTTTTAGTCCTAGCTCCTTTGACCTCTGGAATATCATATCCCAAGCCCTTTGATCCCTTAATGTAGAAGCTGCTAGATCTTATGTTATCCTGATTGTGTTTCCACAAAGTTCAAATTATTTCTCCCTGACTACTTGCAGCATTTTCTCCTTGATCTGGGAACTCCGGAATTTGACTATAATATTCCTAGGAGTTTCCTTTTTGGGATCTTTTTCAAGAGATGATCAGTGAATTCTTTCAATGTCTATTTTGCACTCTGGTTCTAGAATATCAAGGCAATTTTGCTTGGTAATTTCTTAAAAGATGGTGTCTAGGCTCTTTTTGGATCATGGCTTTCAGGTAGTCCAATAATTTTTAAATTACCTCTCCTGGATCTACTTTCCAGGTCAGTGGTTTTTCCAATGAGATATTTCTCATTGCCTTCTATTTTTTCATTTGTTTGGATATGTTTTATAGTATCTCGATTTCTCATAAAGTCATTAGCTTCCAATTGCTCCAATTTAATTTTGAAGGAATTATTCTCTACAGTGAGTTTTTGAAATCTCTTTTCCATCTGGCAAATTTTTTTTTAAGGAATTCTTCTCCTCATTGGCATTTGGGGGCTCTTTTGCTATTTCAATTAGTCTATATTTTTGAGGGTCATATGTTGGCATTTATTATTTAAGCTGATGAACAAGCTATGAGAGGGGTGGGGCAAGGGAAGAGCCAGGCAGCTGAGAGCCTCTCATCTATGTCTGCAGATGGGGTTGATCCTGATTTCTGAGCCTTGGTGCAAGGCACACAAAGAAGTACACACTAAGATGAGTTTCCAGGGGTAAAGTTTGAGGAAAACAGTGGGGGTGACCAGAGTTAGACATCCAGCCAGAGGTGGGGGCTAGGATTCTCCTTGGATCAGCAGCACCACTTCCTTTTTGGAACTGAAGCCTAGTGCTAAATCCCATCCTACATATTTCTCACAAAACATTCTTGTAGTTTAAGTCTTTGTGCTAAAGAATTCTTTCATTGCCTTTCTAACTTGTTGTACTTTGCTTCTAGTTTCTTTGAATATGCATCCAACTTGTAAGCTGCCTGCTCAAGAGTAGCTACTTGCTCCTCAATTAAAGTGATCTGATCCAGATAAGGCTAAAGGGCATCGTATTTCTGGTTTAAGTCCTTTAGGTTTTTACTTATGTTTACTGCAATATCTTTCATTTCTAGATACTTCAAGCTAGTCAGTTTGTTCATATTTAGCAGAAGTTTATAAACTTCACTGGTGGCTGTCAGCATGCCCACCAGGTATGTGGCCATTTTGGAGAACATGTCCTGGCACAGATCCATGCTGTCTGCCTCAGTGGGTTCCGTGGCTTCCTTGGCCATCTCTACAATGGCATCATCTCGACCGGGGAAGGAAGGAAGGAGAATGGATGGGGAGTGGGAGGGGGAGGGGGAGAGCAAAGGGAAAGGGGACAAGGAAGGGGGAAAAGGGAAAGGCTGAGCAGTGGGAGAGGGAGATGAGGGGAGAGGGTGAGGAGGGGGCAGCAGATTGCCCTAAATTAGTCTATTTTACAGTGTTATTTTCTTCATTGTATTTTTGGTTCTCCTTTAGTAGGCTGTTGATTCTCTTTTCATGATTTTCTTGCATCATTCTTATTTCTGTTCCCAATTTTTCTTCCACTTCTCTTACTTGATTTTCAAAATCCTTCTTGAACTCCTCCATGCCCTGTAACCAATTCATATTTTTCTTGGAGGGTTTTCATGCAAGAGTTCTGACTTCTCTGTCTTCCTCCGCTCCATGTCTTGATCCTTTTTGTCCCCAAAAAAGGATTCTATGGTCTGTTTCCGCTTCCATTGCTTGCTCATCTTGGCAGTCAATTACCTGACTTTTGAGCTCTTTGCCACAATAGAATTCTGCTTCCAAAACGGAGAGAGCTATGTCCCAAATCGCTGGGTTTTCACAGTTGCTGAAGCTGTTAGTTGCAAGCCCTCTTTACATTCCACACAAGTTCTGGCTAACTGGCCTCACAACCCAGGACCACCACCCAAGACCAAGATCCAGATCAAAGCAGGTTAAAGCAAGAGCAATTCCCCTATGAATGGTCACTTGGTCCTCCTATAATCTGCAGGCCAGGAGGTCCTGAGGCAGCCAGGCTGGGGCCACTAGAGCCACTGCGCCTCTGCTTATTCTTGCCCTGCAGGTAGAGGCTGGACTGTGCTCTTCAGTACTACCCCCTCCCCCCCCCACTCCCCCCGTTCCAACAGCATTCCCGACTGATCTTTTACTTTGTATTTGGAGTTTATGGGTTCAAAAGTCTGGCAGTTCATATTTTTATTGGAAGCTTTTGATGCAGGTGTTTTGACTTTGTTGTTTTCTTTTGGTTCCATATTTTGTTACCTTTTGTCTGCAAAAAAGGATTCTGTGGTCTGATTGCACTTCCTCTACTTGCTCATTTTGTTAGCCAATTACTTGACTTTTGAGCTCTTTGGCACAATAGAACTCTGCTTCCAGAGTGGAGAGAGCTGTGTTCCACATTTCTGGGGTTTTTGCAAATATTGTCAGAGGTCTGAGGAGGGTACCCTCTCTACAGCCACCACAAGCTCTGGCACACTAGTATTTCTCACCTGAAGACCATCATCCAAGACTGTGACCCAGATCCAAGCAGGTCAAAGCAAGAGTGATTACCCTCTAAATGGCCACTTGGTCCTCCTATGATCTACAGAATAGGAGCTATGGAGGCAGCTATGTGGCAGCAGCTGCAGCCACCATACTTCTGCCACCTCTACCCTCAGGAACAAAGGCCAGACTGGCACTCTTCTCTACCCAGTTCCAAAAGAGTTTCCTACCAAACTTTTATTTTCTCTTTGACGTTTATGGATTGAGAAGTCTGGAAACTGCCATACCTGCTGATGATTCACGTTCCTGAAGTCTGTTCTGGCCAGTCTGGGCCACTGCTCAGGGCTGCCCCAGGTCTGGGACCGCATGGCTCATGGGGACTGCGCTTGGCTCCCAGCAATGTGCAATACACCCTTCCTGTCAGCCTGCTAGGCTGCCTTCAGCAGGAGATTTGTTTCTCTCTGTCACTTTGTGTATTTTGCAGCTCTAAAATTTATAGTCATATTTTACAGGGATTGGAGGTAGTTGGTGCAGGAGCTCATGCCAAGTTCCTGCTTTTACTGCACCATCTTCGCTCTGCCCCCCTGTCACCAATATTATTCAATATTTTATTGGAAATCCTAGCAGTAGCAATAGGACAAAAAATTAAAAAGGACTCAGAATAGGTAATAAGGTAATAAAATAATGTCTTTTTGCAGATGATATGATGATATGTCAGGAATATCCCAAAGACTCAACTAAAGAGTTGAAACAATTAATAATTTTAGGAAATTACCAAGATATAAAATGAATTCACATAAATCATCAGCATTCTTACATATCATAAACAAAAAACTGCAAAGAGAGATAGTAAAAGATATCTCATTTAAAATTACTCTTGCCATTATAAAATACCTGGGAGAACACCTGCTGAAACATACCCAGGAACTATATAAACAAAAGTGTTTAAAAAAATTTTTATACAAATAAAGTCATATTTTAATAATTGGAGATGTATTCATTTTTTAAGGATAAGCAGGGCTAAGATAGCTAAAATAATAATTTTGCCTAATTTGTATATTCAATGCCATCCCAATTAAATTACCAAGAAAAATCTTACTGAATTAGAAAAAAAAATAATAACAAAATTCATTTGGAAGAAAAAAAGTCAAGAATACCAAAGGAACTAATAAAAATGTAAAGGAAGGAGATTTAGCAATACCAGATCTTAAAACATATTATCATGGAAGTAATTATTAAAACTAGCTGGTACTGGCAAGGAAAGGTAGAACAATGGAACAGAGTAGCCTTAAAATTTACAGAAACAAATAAATATAATAATGTTGTATCTGATATGTGTAATTGCTTAAGATTTTGGGATAAGTGGGGCAGCCATGTAGCACAGCAAGTAAGAGCACTGTCCCCAGAGTGGGGATGACCTGGGATCGAATCTGGGCTCAGACACTTAGCAACCACCCAGAAACACCTAGCCATGTAACCTTGAGCAAGTTACTTAACCCCAATTGCTTTAAAAAAAAGATTTTGTGATAAGAATTCATTATTTAGTAAAAATTGTTGGGAAAACTTGAACAGAATATGACAGAAACTAGTCATAGACTGTTTATATCTTATACCATTTATCAAGATAAGATCAAAATGATTACATGACCTAGATATAAAGAGAGATTTTACAAGAAAATTAGAAGAGCAAGGAACAGATTACTTATCAAGCTTATGGATAAGTGAATAATTTGTGAATAAACAATAGATAAAGAATAAAGCTAGGTGTGAAAGGAATCATTTTGATTACATTAAATTAAAATTTCCATACAAATAAAACAATTACAGCCAAGATCAGAATAAAAGGAGAAAATTTGGAAAATAAATTCTATAGACAGTTTTTCAAAAACATGTCTCATGTCTCAAATATATAAAGAACTTTGAAAAATCTATAAGTAGTCACTTCCCAATAGATAAATGGTCAAAAGATATGAACATGCAGTTTTCCAATGAAGAAATAAAAATAATTGATAGTCACAAAAAATATAAGACTTTGGTACTTTGATTAGTAATAAACTATTAAAAAAAAAGAGACAAAGAAGATGTCCTATCAAATTCCTTTAATGTTACAAATATAGTTTTGATGTGTAAACTGGGAGGTGGGGGAGGAGAAAGGAGAAAGAAAGAAGACTATAGACCAATTTCCCTAATGACTATTAATAAAAAAAATTTAGTAGTATACTAGCAATGAGATTACAGCAAAATATTACAAAGATCATATACTATGATCAAATGGGACTTATTCCTGGAATGCAGGGCTGATTCAATCTTAGAAAAAATTTCAACATATTTAACCATATTAATAGCAAAATATAACAAAAATCATCAGCATTTCTATATACTACCTTCAAAACTCAGCAGCAAGATATAAAAAAGAGCAATTCAATTTAAAATAATTGCAGGCAGTATAAAATATTTGGGAGTCTACCTGCCAAGAAAAGTCTAAGGACTATATGATCCCAATTACAAAATACTGTTCATAAAAATAAAGGCAGATTTAACTAGTAGGAGAAATATTAATTGTTAATGGTAAACCAAGGCAATAAAGATGATAATTATAATTTAGTTATTCAGTGCCATACTTTCCCCATGTAAAAATGTGAACAGTTTAACTTTATTAGTTAAATTGTGATTTCTCTTTCCTGTTTACATTTTATGCTTCTTTTTTTTTACTTTTTTTTTTTTTTTTCTTTTTTTTATTTTTTTTTTTAAATTTCAATTTTTTTTTTTTTTTTTTTTTTTTTTTTTTGCTTCTCTTGAGTCTTGTATTTGAAAGTCAAATTTTCTTTTCAGCTCTGATCTTTCCATTAGGAATGTTTGCAAGTTCTCTATTTCATTGAATATCCATTTTCTCCCTGAAGGATTATACTCAATTTTCCTGGGTAGGTGATTCTTGGTTGTAATCCTAGCTTTTTTGCCCTCCAGAATATCATGTTCCATGCCCTCTGAACCTTTAATGTAGGAGGAACTAAATCTTGTATTATTATGATTGTGGCTCCACAGTACTTGAACTGTTTCATTTTGGCTGCTTGTAATATTTTCTACATGAACTGGGAGCTCTGGAATTTGGCTATAATATTTGTAGGAGCTTTCATTTGGGGATCTCTTTCAGGAGATAATTGGTGGATTCTTTCTATTTCCATTTTATCATCTGTTTCTAGAATATCAGGGAAGTTTTCCTTGATAATTTCTTGAAAGATGATGCCTACACTCTTTTTTTTAGCATTTTTTTCAGGTGGTCCAACAATTTTTAAGATCTCTCTCCTGCATCTATTTTTCCAGGTCAGTTGTTTTTCCAATGAGATATTTCACATTGTCTTCTCTTTCTTTTTTAAAATACTTTTGGTTTTATTTTAATGTTTCTTGATTTCTCATAAAATCATCAGCATCCATTTGCTCAATTATAATTTTTTTAAGGAATTATTTTCTTCAGTGACCTTTTGGAATTCCTTTTCCATTTGGCCAAACTTTCTTTTTAAGACATTGTTCTCCTCTTTGACTTTTTAGAAATCTTTTACCATTTGGCCTAGTCTTTTTTTTTTTTAAGATGTCATTTTCTTCAGTATTTTTTGTTTCTCCTTTACCAAGCTTTTGACTTGTTTTTCATTAATTTCTTTCATCCTTGCATTTCAAATCTTGCATTTATCTTCCCAATTTTCCCTTTATCTCTCTTACTTGATTTTCAAAATGTTTTTTAAATTTCTTTCATTGCCTGAGACCAATGCATATTTTACTTTGAGGCTTTGGATGTAGGATCTTTGACTTTTTGTTGTCTTCTTCTGAGTGTATGTTTTGATCTTCCTTGTCCTTTCTATAGTCAGAGGTTTTTTGTTTTGTTTTTGTTTTGTTTCCATTTTTTTTGCACATTTCCCCAACCTACTACTTAATTTTTAACTCTTTGTTGAAGTGGAACTCTGCTTTTAGAGTGGAACGTGTACTGTTCCAAGCTTAAGTGATTTTGCACAACTGTTTTCAGAGGTATTTCTAGGAATCTGTAAGTTTTCAGTTCTTCCACGTTGGTATGATCTTAGGAGAGGTGTTTACTCTTCTCTTGGATCATGCTCTAGTCTATGAGTGACCACAAGAACTTTTTTCTACCCTGGAACTGTGAGGACCTTTCCTTCTTTACTGTGGTCATGAGCCCTGCTGTGCTAGTGTTCCTTCTTACCATGGGACTGCCTCCTCTCTCCCTCAATCCCAGAACTGAGACCTGGATCCAGGTATGGGCAAAACAACAGAATCCTGCATCAGTGCCTGCAAAGAGATCCCCTTAATCACCCTCTGGCTAGTTGTTCAACCCCCTTACCATCTGTGGGCTGAGAACTCCTGAAACAGCTGCTGCCACTGCTGATTCAGTGGCTCCCAAGGCCTGCTCCTGGTTTTCTAGGACTGGAGCTGAGCTAGGACTGTGCTGGACTGTGCTCCACTGTTACCCAGGTGAGGCAAACCATTCCTGCTGACTTTCTAAGTTGTCTTTGGTGTATGTGGAATGAGAGGTATGGAAACTGTCACTGCCTGCCAGTGATTGATGTACCCCAAGGCCTGCTCTAGGTTTGCTGGGGTCAGGTCTACACTGTTGTAGCCTGTGCTGGAGTGCACTCCTCTCTCACCCTGGTGCACCTGACTTTTCCTGCTGATGTTTCAAATTGTCTCGGACTGTAAATTTGTTTCACTCCATCTTTTTGTGGGTTCTGGAATTGTTTAGAGACATTTTAAAAGTATTTTGTGGGGTTCGGGGTGGACAGCTTAGACAAATCCTTTACTCTGCCATCTTGGCTTCACTTCTTTCCACCATTATTTAGAGTAATTTGGAACTATGCCCAAAAGTTTATAGAACTGTGCATACCCTTTGGGCCACTACTAGGCCTGTATCCAAAAAGAGTTTTAAAAAGGAAGGAATGGAAATATTTATAGCAGCTCTTTTCTGTTGTCAGGGAGTTGGAAATTGGGGGTATGGGTCATTTTTTTCATCTCTCCCTTTCTCTCTTCCTCTCTCTCTCCTCTCTCTTTTTTTACCACCCCACCAAAAAAGCCATGATGGCTCTTCCACAATTCATCTTCCCTGTCCCATCTTTGTATTATTTCTAATTTATTTTGGAAGTCAAAAGGCACTGATGAAGATATTTTCTCTGAAGTCTCCCTCTTTCTAACTTGGCTCTCCCAATGTGAACCAAGCTGTACTTCACCAGCTGCTGCCCCTGCCTCCTCCTATTCCACAACTCACCATGTCTCACCACAAGCAAGGCAAGCCCCAACACTTAAGCAAATAGGAATTCTCGCCCAAATCTCTTAAAGCCATTCTTACCAATGATGAACCAGACCACGGCACATTGAAAGCACCAGAAGGGGACCACAACCTTCTCACCTGTGGGCCATGCCAGATGAACTTCCCATTGGAGGACATTCTAATTTTTATTGAGCACAAAAGGAAACAATGCAATAGCAGTCTCTGTTTAGAGAAAGCTGTGGATAAGCCACCCTCACCTTCACCAGTTGACATGAAAAAGGCATCCAATCCTGTGGAGGTTGGCATTCAGGTCAAGCCAGAGGATGACGATTGTTTATCAACATCATCTAGAGGAATTTGCCCCAAACAGGAACATATAGCAGATTAACTTCTGCACTGGAGGGGATTCTCTTCCCCTCATTCTGCACATGGAGCTCTTTTTCCCACACCCAGGAAGAGTGCAGATTCCACCCCACAGGGCGTTTGTAAAGATGAGCCCAGCAGCTACACATATACAACTTGCAAACAGCCATTCACCAGTGCATGGTTTCTCTTGCAACATGCACAGAACACTCACAGATTAATAATCTACTTAGAAAGTGAACATGGAAGCCCCCTGGCCCTGTGAGTTCTTCATACACCCCCATTCATCGCAGTGCGTAGAGAGCTCAAGATGTGTGGCAGTTTTTGGATGGAAGCTCAAGTGCCCTCAAATTCTGAGAAAATTTGATGCCCTTTCCCCCCACCCAAGTCAGGGTGGGATGTCCTGCTGCCTGCTGCACAGCCAACATCAGAGCATGGTCTATCATCCTGCTAGTTTGTGATGTTTTCTGACAGAACCTCCAAGAAGCTGTCTTGTGAAGACAGAGTCCTGCAGAGTCTTTCCTGTCGGGGCCTGCAGTGCCATTTTATTTATATATTTTTAATAAAAAAATAAAAACCAGAATTGCATTGGAATAGTGAATCAGTCCCATGTTACAGGGCCCATTGGCCATCAGTGTTTTTGGGTCATACCCAAGCCCTCTTGAAACCAGTCAATTCAATTTCCTGTACTGGAAAAGATCATGAGTCCCCTGACCCATTGTTTATATACATGCTACATTGTATTTTAAAACTTGTGCTTAACATTGACACAATAAATGCTGGAGATTTAAAAAAAAGAAAGAAAGAAAGAAAAGAAATTTGAGGTATGCCCATCAGTTAGGAAATAGAACAAATTTTGCCATGTGATTGTGATGGAATACTAGTGTACTATATAGTGATGATGAGCAAGATGCTCTCAGAAAAACCTGGAAAGACTTACATGAGCTGATGCAAAGTGAAACGTACTATGTATAAGGTAATGGCAATATTGTAAGATGATAGCTGTGAATGACCTAGATCTTCTCAGCAATGCAATGTCCCAGACAACTCTGTAGAACTTAGGATGCAAATTGCTATCCGTCCCCAGAGAAAGAATTGATGGTGTCTAAATGCAGATTGAAGAAATGCTTTTATTTTACTTTAATTTTCTTGTTTGTTTGCCTGCTTGCTTGCTTTTTGGCCTATGTTTTCTTTCACAGCGTGACTAATATGGAAATATGTTTTGCATGACTACAAACATTTAACCTATATCAAATTGCTTATCTTCTCCATGAGGAGAGTGGGAAGAGAGGGAGAGAACTTGGAACTCCGTGTTTTAAAAACAGATGTTAAAACTATTTTACATCTAATTGGGGGAAAATAAAATACCAAAAATTTAAAAAAGTAAATTTTTTAAAAATTGTGTTCCTGCTCTGGTGTTTGGGTCCTTGTGATATTTCTAAATCTTTCTTCTTATATCCCTAGCTCCCTGTCCCCAGATGTTTTTCAAAGTTATATACAATTTTAACTGTTTACCTTTAACAACAAGCATTGATAGATGTCTACTTTGGGCAAAATTATATGGCTTTATTTAAGCCTAATGAGGTCTATTTCCCAAACTGAGGCATTGTCTGTAATTTACATGAGTCACCATGACAAGTTTCCTCTGGTGAGTGATTCACAATTTAGTTTGGCTGTAATCTATTGGACATAAAACAATTTCCTTGGGTTCTAATTCTTCCTGCATACTTTTAATTACTTCCAGCTGCAGTAACTTGGATTCCAAGCTAACCTGCACACAGGGACAAGGAAGATGCTAAACTATTAACAGCTCAGTGACACGTGCTTTTGTGGTTGGCATTCTCTCAATACTGTTGTTCTTAAGTGATGAGAGAATTGCTAACAGAATATAGAAGATGAAGAGGAGGATTATGGAGGATTGATTAAGTGCATCTCTAAGGGATACTAAATCTGATTGTTTTTCTGCATTTCTATAAATGGATATCTGCAACATTTGCCAATGGAGATGCCCATTAATGCCAGAAAGATCAATCATAGTTTCTGTCCTATGCTACTATTCACGGTCCTCTGCTACTCCGTGTGGGAAAAGGATGAATAACTTAGGGACTCAATTTAATGTATTATCCAATCCAATCTATTCCTACAAGTATTTAATAAGCAGATAACTACACATTGCTATTCACTGTGCTAGACACATAAAAATGAAATACAGTTCCTACTTTCATAAAGCTTACATTCCAAGGGTAAAGAGAATAAAGATATAGTAAGTAAAAAGATATGCATATACTTAATAATATATGAAGTAGGGGGCGGCCAGGTGGCACAGTGAGTAAAGCCACCGGCCCCAGAGTCACGAGGACCCGAGTTCGGTTGTGGCCTCAGACACTTAGCACCCACACACAAAAAAACTAGCC
Source organism: Petaurus breviceps papuanus (assembly GCF_028583685.1). Taxonomy (NCBI): domain Eukaryota; kingdom Metazoa; phylum Chordata; class Mammalia; order Diprotodontia; family Petauridae; genus Petaurus; species Petaurus breviceps. Next base: position 16,353,513 of record NW_027187419.1, on the reverse strand, counting down.
ATGTAACCTTGGGCAAGTTACTTAACCCCAATTACCCTCCAAAAGTAAAAATATATATATATATATATATATATGAAGAAGGCAGAGCATATTAGCAAACTAGGTAGGGAGGAAGGGATCAGGAAAGACTTCCCATAGAAAATGAAACATGAGAAGAGCCTTTCAAAAAAAAATGAGACAGTCTAAGAGAAAGAATTCATGTATTAATTGAGTGACTCAAGCTACTATAGGAGAAAGTATTTTTAATCAGTTGCCCTTTTAAGACTGAGGATAATTCAGGGATTTGAAGGTAATTTAGAGATCATATGAGTTAGCATAACTAATGATGTTTGGGATATCGAATGAGGGATGGAGAGGTAGGGATCCAACTGGGATTTGGCAGAGGAAGCACTCATTAAGATATTGTAAGGTTGTTGTGCTACTTTTGTGCTGACGGGGTGTAGGTGGCCCTGCTGGAGCCATTCAAGGAAATATGAATACCTTGGCATAATACCACTATCTCAAATATTGGGGCTATACATGGAGAAGAATGTTTCACACTCCTGAATAGTGAATGCCTATATCTTGGTGAAAATCCACACTAAATTGCTTTGCCTTAATTATGACTGCTAACATAGACCATTTCCAAATGCTTTGAACCTGACACTGGTCTCAACTTATTCTGACTACAAGTTGTCCTATCAAACTTTTTCATGTGCTGGAAAAAGTACTTGGTTTGGTGTCAGAAGACTATTTTCAAATCCTACCTCCTGCCGTTTATTATTCATTTAAATTTGAGCAAATCATCCAGCCTCTTTTAGTCTCAGTTTCTTCATCTGTAAAGTGAAGGGGTTAGAGTATATTGGTAACAAAAGGTTTTTTTTTCTTGGTCTCAATCTATAATCCTATGATCTGATTTCCTCTGGGCCCTATATGTGTCTGTGCATATGTGGACAGGTGTGGGGCAGGGAGGCAATTGTCTAACAGGGGTGGGGAACTTTAGTGGTAAGGGAATTTGAAGACCTTCCCTGCCCCTTAATTGGTCTGGAAGCCATAAAGTGGAACCCAAAAGGAGGGGCTTGATTGGGGGGAGGTTTGCTTTTCAGGAAGGCCCACTCCTTTTGTTACTTTGTAATTAGGCAATGGGTCATGAAGGCTGCAATGTCCTCTGATCCTGAAGAAGGGTATATATACTCTAAGGTAAAGTTTTGCTTTGAGGACTCACTTATGGGAAGAGTTATGTGATTTGGCCAGATGAGACTCTGGGTAGCAGTTGAGTAACCCAGCTTTGAAAACCCAAATGTTGGTGCTTGTCTCTCTGGCAACTATATATATACATATACATACATATATATATATATGTATATATATATATACACACACATTTACATATATATGTAATGGTTAGACAGCTAGAAGCCCTGTATGTTGGTCTGTTGAACAGTGTTATTTTATCTGTCTGTATTTTTTGTCTGACTGTAATTTCTGTTTGTCTTTTGTGAAATCCAGGGTACTGACTTTTTCCCCTGAACTAAGTAAATTTTACATGTGTGTATGTATATGTGTATACATATACATTTGTGCATGTAAGTATACATATATGCATATATACTTATAGTATGCATGTATATGTATATCTACATATACATTAATTAAATAAAGATTGCTGACCCCTTTAAAGTTCCTTTCCTTTAGTAAAGCAGATCAAAGAACCTGTGCTAGCAGTCATTCTAGGTATGCTAGGGTGCTTGCTGTTACAGGAACCTGCAGCCTCAAGGACACATGTGACTCTCTAGGTCCCCAAGCCTTTTGACTGAGTCCAAATTTTACAGAACAAATCCTTTTATTAAGGGGATTTGTTCTAAAAAGTTCAGATTCAGTCAAAAAAGCCACACTTGAGAACCTAGAGGACCATGTGTGGCCTCAAGGTCACTGGTTCCTGTGATAGTAATGGCAATTAAAGATTCCCCTGTATTGGCTTGGTTTTCAAATTGATTGTGTTAAAACCCAGAGTTTGTTAATCCCACCTGTGGGATGGGCTTGTTGATGTGAAAAGAAAGTCCTGAATTGGGAGGAGCTGGTGATGTAGATTTGGAGACACAAGAGAGAGGCGGAAGATCTTTTTTGGTAGCAGCACCTCGTGGAGAGAGAGACTAAGAGAATTGCTGGTGGCCGCTTTGAATTGCCCTGGACTTTTGAGACCTGCCCCCTGAGCTGCCAAGGACTGAGGAGACATGGCTGTTTTGCTGGTACTTTGTCTGTCTGTTTTGATGTTATTTTGCCAGATTTGTCTACTGGTGAAAGACTGTCCTTTTGTTGAAGAAGTCCTGGAACCTGGCTGTTCGCTAAGAAGGCCTGCGACTCTCCTGCAGACAGAGAGTGAATACTGTCCACTGGTGAAGGACAGTACTGTTGTTGCAGGGGTCTGGAGACTGTCCTGCAGACAGAGTGAATACTGTCCACTGGTGAGGGACAGTGCTGTTGTTGCAGGGGTCTGGGAGCCTTTCTGTTGGTTCAGAAGCCCTGAAGAAGGATTTTCTTGTTGTATGTTTACAGAAATCCTGGGAGAGGGCTTTGCTAATGTGTTCAGGGGTTCTAGGACTGTTCTACAGACAGAGGATAAATTCATGAAGGGACTGGCAATGTATCTTGTGGCTTTGCTAAGCCTTGTCTCCCCAGGAACTAAGATTGCTGAGAACTTGCCTCGTGTCAAGATGAAGAAAAGACCTCCATTTGGGTATTAAGTGCTGTGTTTAAACTTGATGTAACTCTGGGGTAGATTCAATTGTGATCCAGGAGTGGAGAACTTTTGACCTTATGTTTGGAAACTAATCTCCATTTGAGAAAAGGGGCTTTGTGGTGGACTTAATTAAGGTATAGCCTAGGGGTGGAGAAGTATTTAGAACAGAGACTTTGTAATTGATTGAATGATTGGAAGGTCCTGGGGTGGGGTAGTACTTGGAGATTATTTAATCACACTTAGTAAATGCTGTATTTGGAATGATGTCATGTTTCGATCTTCTCTGTTCTGGGTTTGTTACTGAATAAAATAGAGAGCACCTATGCTGGTATTTTGAACCTGGGAAGTTGCCTTTCCTTGGCATTACATTACAGTTCCCCATTCCTCTGAACCCTAAGCCTTTCCCCTACCTTCAGTATGATTTTGGTTGTTAATAGTAGGAGAACTGAGAGACTGGAAGAAATATACCTGATGAACTGAAGGGGTATCACAGAACAAACCAAAAAAATTAAAAAGCTAATTTAAAAGAACTATACAAAGAACATAGTATTTAACAATTTGGTATATTGATTTTTAAAAACCCATTATTTGGAAAACTTCCTTGAATGATTTAATATATAAACTACCAAAGGGCAGAGGCCAAGACTTTTTCCAATTTTGTAAAGAGCCTTGTTCATAGTTGGCTTTAAATAAATGTTTAATAGTAATAATAATAACAATAATTCTATCAAGTGGCAATTAGTGGACGTTAATGTTTCACTGTGATCTGTACTGTGTTCCTCACTGAAATATGAAAAAATGCAATGATTTTATATACTTTTCACACCAAAGAAGTTAGTTGAAGCCAGTTTATGTAATTTATTGAAGCAGTAAAAACAGGAAGGACTGTTAAACATTTCTCAAAAGCATTCCACTTTTTCATTATGGTGGCTGGTAGTTTCAGAATAACCCCAGTTTTTACATTTCCCGATGACATTCCAAAATAGGGATCAACAAGTTTCAGTACCTGAAATACTCAGGGGGCACCTAGATGGTACAGTGGATAGAGCACCAGACCTGGAGTCAGGAAGACCTGAATTCATATTGAGCCTCAGATATTTACTAGCTGTGTGACTCTGCGCAAGTTATTTAACCCTGTTTGCTTCAGTTTTCTCACCTGTAAAATGACCTGAAGAAAGAAATGACAAACCACTTCAGTATCTTTGCCAAGAAAATCCCAAATAGGGTCAAGAAAAGTTTGACACAACTGAAAATGAACAACCACAAAGTATATATCATCTGGATGACAGAGCCTCTATCCATCTGGTGCTATTGTCCAGGGTTACATTGAGGGCATTTTCCAAGAGAACTCAATGAAAGCATACATCTTGCTGCTAACAAAGGAAGACTAAAGGAAGACTGCCACCTCAGTTTTTGATCCTGGACAGGATCTATCATGGTCTTTTATTTACACAAACTTTTAAGCTGCCATTCTACCTCTTTCCTGCATAGCTACAAATGTTTTTAGCTTCCATCTCTTATTACCCTATAAATACACAGCAAATGTTTGCCAGGTATTAAAGATAAGTTAGTACAGAATCCTGGTATATTCTTTCTTTTTCATTCAGCAAACATTTAAAAGAAATGAAGTATCTTATTTTTCCCAGTTACATGTAAAAACAATTTTAATATTCATTTTTAAAACTGAGTTCCAAATTTTCTCCCTTCCATCCCCACCCCTTTCATTCACAAGGCAAGCAATTCTATATAGGTTATACATGTGTCATAATGCAAAATACATATCTAAAGTTGTGAAAGAAAACACAGAATTCCCTCCAAAAAAAACCTCAAGAAAAATTAAAAAGTAAAAAAAGTATTATTCACTCTATATTCGGATCCCATCAATTCTTTTGCTGGGCATAGATAGCATTTTTCATCGTGAGTCCTTCAGAGTTGTCTTGGATCACTTCATTGCAGAGAATAACTAAGTCATTCAGAGCTAATCATCTTATAACATTGCTGTTATTTCATATATATTACACTTTACATCAGCCCATGAATGTCTTTCCAGGTTTTTCTGAGAGCATCCTGAGCATCATTTCTTAATAGCATAATAGAACTCCATCACAACCACATAGCACAATTTGTTCAGTCATTCCCCAATTGATAAGCACCCCCTTAATTTCCAGTTCTTTGCCACTAGAAAAGAACTGCTATAAATATTTTTCTACATATAGGTCCTTTTCCTTTTTGTTTTTTTATCTATTTTTGGATGCAGACTTAGTAGCGGTACTCTAGGTCACAGGGTGTATATGGCTTTATAGCTCTTTGGATATAGCTCCAAATTTTGTTACAAAATGGTTGAATCAGTTCACAACTCCAACAACAGTTGTATTACTGTCTCATTTTTTCCCACATCCCCTGCAACATTGGTCATTTTACTTTTCTATCTTATTAGCCAATCTAATAGGTATGAACCAGTAGCTAAGAATTCTTTTGATTTGCATCTCTCTATCGATAGTGATTTTTTATGTGAGTATAGATAGTTTTGATTACCTCATCTGAAAACTGTTCATATCTTTTGATCATTTGTGAATTGGGGAATAGCTCTTATTTTATAAATTGCACTCTATTCTCCTTTGAGAAATGAGGTCTTTATCAGATAAATTTGCTTCATTTTTTTCACAGTTATAAATGCTAAATGCATTTCCTTATGTACTATTTCTCCCACACACACAGACACCCTCCCAATTTATTTTATTCCCTCTCTCCTTTCACCCTGTCCCTCATCAAAAAAATTTTGGTTCTGACTATTGCCTCCTCAATCTGCTCTCCCTTCTATCACAAAGCCCTCTTCTCTTATCCCCTTCCCCTCCTCCTTTCCTATAGAGTAAGATAGATTTCTATACCCAAATGGGTGTGTATGTTATTCCCTCTTTGAGCCAATCCTGATCAGAGTAAGATTTAGTAACCACCACCACCATCCCCTCCCTTTACATCAGTGTAAAAGCTTTTTTTTGCCTCTTTTATGTGAAATAATTTACCTTATTCAACATCTCATTTTTCCTGTCTGTCAATGAATTCTTCTCTGAACCCTTATTTTATTTTATTACATATCATCCCTTTATATTGAACTCACACTTGTTCCCTCTATCTATATATACTCCTTCTAACTGCCCTAATAATGAGAAAGTTCTTATGAGTTACAAGTATCATCTTCCCATGTAGGAATGTAAAGAGTTTAACCTTATAAAATCCTTTATGATTCCCGTTTCCTATTTACAATCTTTTTGCTTCTCTTGAGTCTTGTATTTGAAAGTCAAATTTTCTATTCAACTCTGGTCTTTTCATCAAGAATACTTGAAAATCCTCAATTTCACTGAATATCCATTTTGTTCCCAGAAGGATTATATTCAGTTTTGCTGGGTAGGTGATTTTTAGTTGTAACCCTAGGTCCTTTGACCTCCAGAACATCACATTCTAAGCCCTCTGAACCTTTAATGTAGAGAATGCCCAATTTTGTGTTATCCTGACTGTGCCTCCACAATACTTCAAATGTTGATATCTAGTTGCTTGCAATATTTTCTTCTTGACCTCAGAGCTATAGAATTTGGTTATAATATACTTGGGAGCTTTCATTTTTCACATCACTTTTAGGACATGATTGGTGATTTCTTTCAATTTCTATTTTACCCTCTGGTTCTAGGATATAAGGGCAGTTTTCCCTGATAATTTCTTTAATAAATGATGTCTAGCTCCCTCCCCCCTTTTTTTTCAATCACATCTTTCAAATAATCCAAAACTTTCAAAAATATCTCTCCTGGATCTATTTTCCTGGTGAGTAGTTTTGTTTTGTTTCCAGTGAGATATTTAAAATTGCCTTCTATTTTTACCATTTCCTTCAGTTTTATTTTATAATGTTTCTTGATGGTTCATACAATCATTAGCTTCTATTTGCTCAATTCTAATTTTTAAGCAATTATTTTTTTGTGACCTTTCAGATATCATTTTCCATTTGGCCAGTTCTGCTTTGTAAGCAGTTTTGTTTTTCTTCAGCAAATTTTTGTGCCCACTTTTTCATTTAGCTAATTCTGCTTTTCAGGGTAGTCTTCTCCTCCCTGACTTTTTATACCTCTTTTACCTTTTGGTCTAGTCTCTTTATTAACGTATAATTTTCTTCAGTATTTTTTATGTCTTGTTTACCAAGCTGTTGAGGTTTTGTTCATGATTTTCTTGTATCCCTCTCATTTCTCTTCCCAATTTTTTCTCTACCTCTCTTACTTGGTTTCCCAAACTCTTTTTCAGTTCTTCTATGGCCTGAGATCAATTCACATTTTTCTTGGATTATTTAGATGTTGAAGCTTTGACTTTATTGTCTTCTTCTGAGTGTGTTTTGACCTTCCCTGTCACCACAGTAACTTTCTATGGTCAGAATTTTTTCTATTCTTTGCTTATTTTTCCAGTCTAGTTCTTTAATTCTTTGCTAAAGCTGGACTCTGCTTCCAAGGTGGAGGGTTCATTGTCACAAGCTTCAGGGATTTTATGCAGCTCTTTTTACAGATACTTCTAGCGACCTGTAAGTTTTCAGTTCTTCCAAGGTGTTATGACCTAAGGAGAAGTGTTTACAACTCTTCTGTCCTGAGCTCTGTTCTGTGAGTGACCACAAGCACTCTTTTCTGTCCTGGAACTGAGGGTTTCCTCTCGATTATGGCTATAAGTTCTATTATCATAGTGTTCCTTCTCTTCCTGGGACTGTCACTCAGGACTACAACCCAGATGCAAGCATGGGCAAAGCAACAGAGTCCTGCCTCAGTGCTAGAAAAAATACCCCTGTAACCTCCTTCTTATCAAATGCTCAACCCCCTTACCATCCATGGGCTGAGAGTTCTGGAAGCCACTATTGCCACTGCTAATTCCCTGGCTTGCAAGGTCTGTTCCTGGTTTGCTGTGGCCCAGTTTGCATTGGCATGGCCTACACTAGACTGTGCTCCACTCTCACCAAGGTGAGACATACTTTTTCTGCTGACTTTATAAATTGTCTTTGACTGGAAAATTATTTAGCACTGTCCTTTTCAGTACTTTGCCACTCCAGGAATTGCTTTATGGAATTATTTAAATCTGCAGGAGAGGGGCAGAGCCAAGATGGCAGAGTAGAAGCAGGAAATTCCATGACCTCCCCCCACAACAACCTCACATTCCTATAAAATATGACTCTAAACAAATTTTAGAGCTGCAGAACCCACAAAGTGATAGAGAGAAACAAATCTCCTGATGAAGGCAGCCTGGCAGGCCAACAGAAAGTATTCATTGCAGTGTGCTGGGAGCCAAGCACAGTCCCACATGAGCCACCCAGTTTTGGCCCGAGGGAGGCTACAGTGGCCAGACCAGACTTCAGGAGAGTGAATCACCAGCAGCTGTGGTGGTTTCCAGACTTTTAAACCCATAAATGCCAAAGAGAAAGTAAAAGTTCAGTCAGGAAATCTGTTGGAAAGGAAGGGCGAGGTCTGGCCCCTCCCCTGGGGGAAAAGGTGGGGGAAGCACAGCAGGTGCAGCATCTGTCCTGTGGGTGCCTCAGGAGCTCCTGGCCTGCAGATCATAGTGGGACCAAGCAACAATTCAGAGGGTAATCTCTCTTTCTTTGACCTGCTTGGATCTGGGTCATTTTCTTGGTCAGTGGTCCTGGGGTGAGAAATGCCAGTTTGCCAGTGTGGTGTCTGTAGAGCGGGTGCCCTCCTCAGACCTATGATGACATTTGCAAAAACTCCAGGAATTTGGGACAAAGCTCTCCTCTCTGGAAGTAGAGTTCTACTGTGGCAAAGAGCTCAAAAGTCAAGTAATTGACTGGCAATATGAGTAAGCAAAGGAAGCACAAACAGATCAGAGAATCCTTTTTTGGGGACAAAAATGATCAAAGCATGGAATGGGAGGAAGACAACGAAGTCAGAACTCCTGCATCAAAAACTTCCAAGAAAAATATGAACTGATTATAGGCCATGGAGGAGCTCAAGAAGGATTTTGAAAATCAAATAAGAGAAGTAGAGGAAAAACTGGGAAGATAAATGAGAATGATGCAAGAAAATCATGAAAAGAGAGTCAGCAACTTGACTGAAGAAAATAGCACTTTAAAAAATAAGCTAACTTAAATGGCAAAAGAGGCCCAAAAAGCCAATGAGGAGAAGAATGCCTTAAAAAGCCAAATTTGCCAGATAGAAAAGGAATTTCAAAAACTCACTGAAGAAAATAATTCCTTCAAAATTAGATTGGAGCAAATGGAAGATAAAGACTTCATGAGAAATCAAGATACTATAAAACAGATCCAAACAAATGGAAAAAAATAGAAGGTGATGTGAAATAACACATTGTAAAAACCACTGATGTGGAAAATAGATCCAGGAGAGATCACTTAAAAATTATTGGGCTACCTGAAAGCCATGATCAAAAAAAGAATCTAGAAATCATCCTTCAAAAAATTTTCAAAGAAAATTGCCCTGATATTTTAGAACCAGAGGGCAAAAGAGAAATTGAAAGAATTCACTGTTCATCTCTTGAAAAAGATCCCCAAAAGAAAAGTTCTAGAAATATTATAGCCAGACTCTGGAATTCCCAGATCAAGAAGAAAATATTAAAAGCAGTCAAGAAGAAACAATTTGAGTATTGTGGAAACACAATCAGGATAACACAAGATCTATCAGCTTTTACATTAAAGGATCAAAGGGCTTGGAATATGATTTTCCAGAGGTCAAAGGAGCTAGGATTAAAACCAAGAATCACCTACCCAGCAAAACTGAGTATAAAGTTTCAGGGGGAAATATGGTCATTCAATGAATGCAACACTTTCAAGCATTCTTGATGAAAAAAAGCAGTGCTGAACAGAAAATTTGAGTTTCAAATACAAGAAGCAAGAGAAGCATGAGAAGGCAAACAGGAAAAAAAGAAATCGTAATAAACTTATTAAAGTTGAACTATTTATTTTCCTACATGGAAAAACAATAATTGTTACTCATGAGTCTTTTCTCAGTATGATGATAGTTGAAGGGAATATATATGTGTATATATATATACATATATATATAATAGTATGTATAGGAGGGAGTATATGTATGTGTATATTGGAGGGTGTACATATGTGAGTACGTGTATATATGTGTACATGTATACATAGACAGAGGCACAGGATCAGTTGAATAAGAAGATATGGTATCTAAAAAATAAAATTAAGAGGTGAGAGAGGAATATAATGAGAGGAGACAGGGAGAGATAGAATAGGGTAAATTTCCTCATATAAAAGAGGCAATAGAAAACTGTTACAATGGAGGGGAAGAACAGGAAGGCAAAAGGGAATGGGTCAACATTACTGTCATTTAATTGGGCTTAAGGAGGGAATAATATACATACTCAATTGAGTACCTTCCCCTACAGGAAAGTAGAGGGGCAGGGGATAAGATGGGGGATGATAGAAGAGAGGGCAGATTGGGGGGAGGGTAGTTAGAAGTGCACACTTTTGAAAAGGGTCAGGATCAAAGTAGAAAATAGAATAAGTGGGGGGTGGGATAGGATGGAGGGAAATATAATCATACTTTCACAATATATCTACTATGGAAATGTTTTGCATAACTACACATGTATAACCTATATTGGATCGCTTTTCTTCCCAGTAGGGGTGGGTGGTGAGGGAAGAATGGAAAGAATCTGGAAATCAAAGTGTTAAAATTAAATATTTATATCTATCTATCTATCTATCTATCTATCTATCTATCTATCTATCTATCTATCTATTACATGTAACTGGGAAATAAGATATACAGGCACTGGGGTATAGAAATCCATCATGCTCTACTAGAAAGTCAGAGGAGGAATGGGGAAGGATATAAGAGAGAGCAGATAGGGAGAAGGGGTATTCAGTAGGATAGCTATTTTGGGGTGGGGAGTAGGGGAAAGAAGGGGAGAAAATTTGTAACTCAAAGTCTTGTGGAAGTTAATGTTGAAAACTAAAAATAAACAAATTAAACTCTTTCAAAAATATGCAGGAAGAGTTTTTGAGGAGAATTCAGACAACTTGTTGCCTTTTCTCTGCCATCTTGGCTTTGTCCTTTAACAAACATTTCTTAAGCACGTAGCATATGCTGAGGACTATGCTAAATGCTGAAATAAAGTTAAAAAAAAAAGGTCAGATCCCCGTTCTCAAGAAGTTCACATTCTAATAGGTGATGCAACATGCAAATGACCCTATAAATACCATATATATATATATATTTATATATATACACATAGCAGTGGTTAGAGAGAAAATAGGGTTTAAGAACCTCCTACACCGAGACAACCCTAGTCATAGCTCTGTTTCTCTGACCCCCCCCCTTACTGTGGAAATGCTTACAAATGACAGGGATATTACCATTTTGATTAAATAACCAGATTGCTATCCCTTTTAAGTAGTCCACCTCTATTTGAAATGGCCTATGTGCTGACCTGAAGAAAATCCCCCCTGGTGAAAAGACCATGTTTTAAAGACACTTTGTAACTACAACAAAAACAGCATCAGATGATGTTTACTTCGAACTTTAAAATTTACAAAAAAAAAATCTTAAATAGATTTTGGGGACAGCTAAGCAATATGGTGGATAGAATACTGGTCTTCCAATCAGGAAGATTGATCTTTCTGAGTCCAAATCTGGCCTCAGACATTTATTAGCTTTGTAACCTTGGGTAAATCACTTAAGCCTATTTTCCTCAGTTTCCTCATCTGCAAAATGAACTGGAGGAGGAAATGAAAAAAAAACTGCTCTAGTATCTCTGCCAAGAAAACCCCAAATGAGTTTTTGAAGTGCCACACACTACTGAACAATGACTGACCAACTAAACAGCTTAAACTATTTGGTTCTTACTATTGTCCTCTGATGTCTTGGGATTTAGAAGTTTAGATCAGCTATCAGACAACTGAAATTAAAAAACAAAATAAAATAAATGTGGGAGGGGGTGTTATATTGGGATGTGTCCCGTGGAATTGGACATAAGAACGTGCTACTTTAGTGAAACATGTCCTCTGACTCATTGGTTTATTTTTTAAATTCAATTTTATTTTATTTTCAGTTCTGAATTGACTCCTTTACAAGAAAAATGAAACCTGTTTCAAAAACACATTATCAGACAAAACACATAATGAACTTAGCCATCTCAAAGAAAATATTCTTCAATCTGCATTCAGAATCCATCACCTTTCTATCTGGAGGTGGATAGTGTGTTTCATCATGAATTGTGGAATTGTGACTGGTAATTTTGCTGATCAGAGTTCCTAAGAATTTCAATGTATTTTTTTTCTTTTTATGTTGACAATATTGGTGTTATTGCATAAATTATTTCTCTCACTCTGCTCAGTTCACTTTTTTTTAAAGCAATCAGGGTTAAGTAACTTGCTCAAGGTTACACGGCCAGTTATTTCTGGGTGTGGTGCTAAGTGTCTGAGCCCAGATTCGATCCCCAGGTCATCCGGACACTGGAGCCGGTGCTCTTACTCACTGAGCCACCTGGCCGCCCCTCAGTTCACTTTTTATCAGCTTATAGAAGTCTTCCTATGTTTTTTCTGAAATCATCTTCTTCATGATTTCATACAGTACAATAGTATTCCATTACATCACAGTCATATACCCCAACTCATTCAGCCATTCTCCAATTGATTGGCACTCTCTCTTTCTAGTTCTTTGCTACCACAAAAAGAACTGCTATAAATTTTTTGTATATATAAGTACCTTTTAACTTTCTTTGACCTTTTTAGGGTATAGACATAGTAACAATATTGCTGGGTATAAAGGTATACATAGTTTAATAACTTCGGGGGTATAGTTCCACATTACTTTCCAGAATGGCCAGACCATTTAATCAATTAATTAATTATTGTGAAAAAGAAAATTTCAAAATCATGAGTTAATGGACCTATTTTCCCAGTCTCTCCAGCATTTCTTTTTTTTGTGGCAACTTTTTTTTTTTTCAATCTGAAAAGTTTGGAATGGAAATTTAGAGTTATATTAATTTTAATTTGTCTAATTATTAGTGATTTAGAAGTTTTATGTGGCTATTGATTACTTGGATTTCTTTCTCTGAAAACTATCTCTGGCCCACTATTAACAGACATGCATCTCCAGAGGCTCCTGTTCAATGAATTGGTCTTCATAACAGGGTGTATGGAGTGGCATGGAGGGTCAAAAATTATTGGAGATTGAGATAGGAAAAGCAGTCCTTTTTCTTTTTTGATGCAATTGGGAATAAGTATCTCATCCAGGGTAACACAGGTAGTGTTAATTGCCTGAGGCTGGATTTGAACTCAGGTCCCCCCTGACTCCAGGGCTGGAGTTCTATCCACTAGCTGGCCCAAGAGCAGTCCATTCTGTGGATTAAAAAGAGCAAGAAAAGTTGGTTTCTGATCTCACTCCCTCTAGGTTGGCTACTTGAATACAGCAGCATGAAAAGGTACTCATCTAGGTTTGTCTAAAAATCAATCAGAAGTCCTTAGAGGCCCCTTCTAATATGTGTGTATATGTGGTTGTTTTCACTGATCACAAATGACTGAACAGCAATACTGAGATGTATTCCCCCCCCAAAAAAAAAACCTTGGAAAGAATTTCAATACACCCCCTTCCCTAACATATATTTTTTCCTCATTAAACATGTTTATTAGCTTAAAAGAGCAAAATATGTTTAATTAATTTTCATATCCATATGGCTCATTAGTCTCAATACTGTCCATTGACCAATATATGAATGCAGTATTTTACTTTGCACCTTTTTAAGTTAGTATAGATATTTCTGAATCTTAGTTACAATGTCTAGGAGGTGAATCAGTTGTCTTTTTGAGTCTCAGATTGGCTTAAGGCCAAAAATTTCAGATGAGTCTCCAAGAATCTTATTTTAGACCCTTCTCTGGGACTATGTGAAAATGTCATGTATTTTCCCCAAAAATGCAAGGAAACTGAAACTTATTTTTCTTTTACTGTGGCTAGTTAAATGAGGGCTTGCCTTCTAATTTGCTTGTTCTGCCTAGTTACAGATAGATTAAAACATTTTTTTTAAGTCCAGAAAGATTATGGTTGGTTAAATGTTTCTACAATTCTTACTGCACTATAAGAAATGAGGAGCAGTTAAACTTCACAATAACCTGGAGAGACTAATATAAAGTGATGCTGAGCGAGAAGAGCAGAACCGTGTGAAATCTCTACACAATCACAGACACAATGTATGTGTGACGACCAACGCCAATAGACTGGTCACCTCTCAGCAATGTAAAGTTATAAGACAAGTCCAAAAGACGCATGACTAAAAGAGATACCCACATCCAGAGGAAGAGATGCCAAGTCTGAATGCAGAGCGAAACAAACTACTTGCTCTCTTTCTTTTTCTTGTTTTGTTGTGTTTCCTCTTTCCCACAGATCATTCCATCCTTCTGTACAACCTGAGTAATGATTAATGTGAAGATATTTGTAGATCCTATATTTGAGTGCATGCTGCCATGATGGGGGAAGAAGGAGAAGGAGGGGGAGAAAAAATGAAATTCAAGGGACTGTGGAACTGAATGTTGTAAAATAAAAGTAAATAAATAAACAAAAATATTTCTACAATTTACAAAAAATTATAGTAAGAGGTATCATTTCCCTCCTAAAACTAGAAATCAAAATTAAGAATACAAGATAACTAGGACCTACTAGGAATAGCAAAGGCAAAATACTTCCTTTAGTGCAGAAGACAAAAAAAAGACAGAGGCAAAAAAAAAAGAAATACAACAACAAAACACCCAACTATTTCTTTCTGTAAAGATACTTTGGTTATCATCATGACCTTTTTTTTTCCTTTATTTAGTTGGGTGCTTTTCTTTATTTTAATAAGGAAATGAAATAGAAAAATCTCAATTTTTCTAAGATTTGACAAAAAATTTAGGGCAAATTCTTTAGAAATTATTATGAGTTAAGTGTTTTAAAATGAAAATAGAAATCATTTCTCTGGCTTGCCCTAGAATGCACATTTGACCTACCTTTTCTTCCTAACAGTGTATTCTGGGCAGAAATCTAGCATATGATGAATTGTGACCTCTGAGTAATTTACTATTTGTAGGACTGAGCAAAAACAAAGGACTTAAAAAAAAGCAGTCAGCTGCTTGAGGGATGTTTTGTGGTTCCATCTTTGAAATATTAATTAATGCTTCAGACAACTACACTGTACAAACTCCTACACAAATCCAGCAACAAAGTGGCTCTGGAGTCTCCATACCTACTGCCTCTTGGAATCATATCATTTCATTTCAGCAGTGTGGATGTGACGTTTGTGAAGTGCTTTGGTGAATCGTCATCATTATTTGACATCTTTGTGTTTGAATAATTCCCTAGGTCCAACTAACAGCTTTAAGAAAATCCTTTCTGTCAAAGATTAGACCAAAAGCAAAGGAATATGGAACTCAGTATCCTATTGGGAGCTATGAAGAAGCTGGTCAAGAGTAGCTCACAATCTATCACATATCATAATCCTATAAAAAATATCTCTGCATACGTCAAACTCAACATATAAAAAAATTGAGCCCATTATCCTTCTTT
This sequence comes from Petaurus breviceps papuanus, assembly GCF_028583685.1. Classification (NCBI taxonomy): domain Eukaryota; kingdom Metazoa; phylum Chordata; class Mammalia; order Diprotodontia; family Petauridae; genus Petaurus; species Petaurus breviceps. The sequence goes on along the minus strand of NW_027187419.1, from coordinate 16,338,243 downwards.
CTATACTCAATGTTCAGGGTTGTTGTGATGATAAAATGAGGTTCTAAAGTGTTTTGCAAATTTAAAGTACATTTATTTATTTGAATTACATTTGTAATGAAGTAAAGTATCATTTTCTTGAATCTGCTATCTTTTGTAGGGATGGAGTGTAGTAGACACATTTCTTATAGCTACAAACCTAGTGATGGACACCCACCACAATGTATGGACTATCCATTTTGTCAGTGTCATAGTTTAGGTCATTCCAGTATCTTCTCTGCTGTTGCATTAAATTCAGATAATATGTATTAAGTACCTATCTTATTGTAATGTCAAACACAGCAGCACATCTGAGGACTGCTTCAGTGAATAATTGTAAAGGTCTAATCACATAGTATAATGAACTCTCTATTCATTCAGAGCTAAACATTGTTCAGTAAAGTAAGGCATAGCTTTCATAGCAACGTCCTTGAGCAAAACATATCTCTATCTATCTATCTATCTATCTATCTATCTATCTATCTATCTATCTATCTATCTATCTATCATCTATCTATCTATCTCCCTATCTATCTATCTACATATATGTATATATAAAACATGAACTGATACACATACATATATACACATATGTCTTTATATACATATACATAGATGTATACATAGATGTGTATATATGTGTGTGTGTATCTCAGTATATCATATGGCATATATATCAGTGCATTCAGTAGCATTCTACAAAATACTTGTTTATACAATCAGGGGGTCCCAGGCTAGGGTTTCTCCAAGCATAACATATCCTCAAGGGGTAACGGAAAATACCACACTGTCCACGCCCAGGTCACAGTAAGAACATCATACTACACAGCATATATCATTGCGCCCCAAAGTTGGGGGGTCCTAGGCTAAGATTTTCCTTAGCACAACACATCCTTAAAAGGTAGCAGAAAATACCACACCATCCACCCCTAGGTTATAGTAAGAACAATCTCCTTAATACCAAATGTCCATGTTCTTTTTCATCTTGACTCAAGGTTGACTTGCAAGTCCTGTGGCTCTTCCTCTGTGAGTTGACCACTCCTGACTCTCACCTGGATTCACTTATATGCAGTTTTCCTCTCTTGCTCCAGGTCTCAGATCATGGGGACTGTTCCATTCCAAGGTATTCCTGTTCTTGCCCAACAACAGGTTCCAAGGGTTCCTGTCTGCAACTTCTACTTCTAGGAAAGCAAAGCTTAATGGGGCAATAAAAGATACTACCAACACTATCATCTCAATTCACCTCCAAAGTCCAGAAGCTCTGGGTTAACAGCTCAGTTCACTTCAACCACTCTTAAAGGGGGCTTAAGCTAAGCCTCCTTCTCATGGGCAGGTTTCTGCCCTACAGCTTTATTTGCTTTTACAGTTCAGAAACTCCTTCAGCAAATCTCTGTCATCAACGGTCTTCTCTTCACTCTGAGAGGTCTCTTCTCTGTTCTGAGAGGTCTCTTCTTCACTCTGAAAGGTCATCTCACAGCTCTCAGAGGTCTCCCCTAAGTTCTCAAAAGCCTCCTCCTAGCTCTTACAAGACTTTTCTCTTGATTTTCTTCTTCTCAATGCTGAATCACCCTCTCAGTGCTGGCTCCCAATGTCTGCTCTCTCATACCACCAGCTCTCTTTATATACAGTTCTGCTTGGCATCTGACTGGCTAAAATTCACTACCCATATCTGATTAGCTAAAACTCAATGCACATACAAATCTCTGATTGGCTAGAATTCAATCCAGCAAAAAAAAAATCCCACTTTGCTTGCCATTACACTTGTGTAAAACCAAGTGCTCAGTCTTACAGATATGAAAATGACAATGACAATAGTCCCTGCCTTGAAGGAATTGTTTTGCTTGTTTGTTTTTGTTTTGTTTGCTTTTGCTTTCTCTAGGAGGAAACAAAGTATACAGGGAAGTAAAATACAAGATATGCACAAAATAATAGGAAGAAGTCTATCAAAGTCAGTCATTGTACAATATGGCTGTTACTGGTAGAATGTTCTCCTGGTTCTGCTCACTTCACTTAGCATCAGTTCATATACGTCTTTCAAGGGTTTTCTGAAGCCCCCTTGCTAATCATTTCTTATAACACATTAGTATTCCATTACATTCAAATACCACAACTTGTTCAGCCAATACCCAATTGATGGGCATCCCCTCAATTTCCACTTCTTGGCCAACACAAAAAGATCTGCTATAAATATTTTTGTACATGTGAGTTCTCTTCCCATTTTTATGATCTCTTTGAGATATAGGCCTAGAAGTGGTATTTCTTGGTCAAAGGGTATGAAGACTTTGATGGCCCCTTAGGCATAGTTCCAAGTTGCTCTTGAGAATGGTTGGATAAGTTCACAACTCCACCAACAATAAATTTGTTGAATGAAAACATCCAATTTTCCCATCTTTTCCAGAGTATGTTCATCTTGACCTTGGAACTAGAATCCAAAATAAACATTGAATCATCATGCCATGGACAATGCAGCTACTCCTTAGTCTTTTTTTGTAGAGCAATTGGGGTTAAGTAACTTGCTCAAGATTACTTTGATATAATATATATATCAAATAATATCAAATAAATATCAAATGAAATAACGGCCAGTTATTTCTGGGTGTGATCAAATCTGAGCCCGGATTTGATCCCCAGGTCATCCCGACACTTACTTGCTTACAAGCTCTTACTTGCTGAGCCACTTGGCCACCCCTTACTCCTTAGTCTTAATGACTGTCATAGGTTCAATTCTCATCTCTCTCCAAATAATTCCCTTGTCTCTTTTTCCAACCCTAGTCTCTTCCCTAGGCAGCTGAGTGATACAATGGATATGGTCCTTGCTCTGGAATCAGCAAGATTCATCATCCTGAGTTCAAATCCAGTCTCATACACTTAGTTATGTGACCTGTGCAAGTCACTTAACACTGTTTGCCTCAGTTTCCTCATTTGTCAAATGAGTTAGAAATAGAAATGGCAATTGACTGCAGTATTTTTGCTAGGAAAATTCCAAATGGGGTCACAAAGTCAAATATGACTAAAAGAGGGGGAAAAAATAAAAGATGAAAGTCTTTTCTCTGAGCTCCTGTCCCACATTTGCCTGTGGGACAGTTTCACCTGTTTAGTCTATTGCATCTCAAACTCAATAGGGCCAAAACAGAAATTATTGCTTTTCTCCTGAAATTCTCCCCTCTTCGGAACCTCCCCACTACTATAAGGACACCACTATCCCTCCACTCATTCAGTTTGTCAAACCTGTCCTCTTCAAATCTTATCTCTCACTCTTCTCACATATCCAATTGGTTAGCAGAATTTGTCATCTCTTTCCTATGACATCTCTCACATGTGCCCTATTTCCAACTCACACAATCACTACCCTAGGTCAGACCCCCAACAACTCTCACCTGGATGATTTCAATAAGTTTCTAATTGGCTCTCTTGCCTCAAGTCTAACTGATCTATTCTACCCTCTGTAGAACTCCAAAATAGATTTCCTAAAGCTTAGTTCTGACCATGTCACCACCTTACCCTCTTACAGTTACTCTCTATTGCCTCTACAATTAAATATAATCTATTTGACATTTAATGCTCTTCACAACCTGGCCTTTTCCTATCTCTTCGATCTTCTTACATTTTATTGCACTCCACACACTCCATGATACAGCTATGCTGGCCTCCTCAGCATACCTCCCACAGAAAACTCTTAATACCACCATAATAAATTTGCAGTGACTGTTCTATGTAACTGGAATGTTTTTCTTCTCAACGTATGACTGTTGGAACCCCTGACTTTATTTAAGATTCACTGCAAATGTAATTTTCTCCACATCTTTCCCAGTTCTCACAACTTCTAGTACCATCTTTTCTGATGTGTTCAGTCGTCTGTTTTTAATGGTATATTCTCATTTACATATGCCCCCCCTCATTAGAACATAAGATCTTTGAGGACAAGAAATATTTTTGACTTTTCTTTGTCCAGTATGCCAAATGCTCAATACAGTGCCTGGACCATAGTAAGTGGTAGATAACTGATTGTTATTGTAATGGCAATTTAAACCCAGGGATGCCAAAAAACTGTTGCAGTGAGGGCTCTGCTCACCAAAAAAACTGTTGGGGTTTCATGATGTGCTATGGTGGAACCATCTCAAAGAATTCAGATGCAGACCACCTCTAATTCAAGCATAGACATATATTGAGACTGATACCTCTCAAGAAGCGGGTTAAGTTTTAAGAGGAACCAGAAACTTCAGAGAAAGTAAGATGGATTGTTCTAGGGCAAAGATGCTAAATTACCTAATCAAAATTTACATAGAATATAGGAATATCATTAATATTAAAAAGGCAGGAGGAGTTTGTTAAGGCATTAGATAATGGAGGAAGGGTCTCATCTATGGTTTGGTGATTAAACATTGTGGCTATGCTGCCCTCTAATTGACTAGCTATTGTGGTCTTGTCTCATTAAGATACTTAGGTATTCTAGTCCTGTCTTGGGTTAGATGGATGATGTGATTGTGGTTGCATATAAGAATACACCTTTTTCTTTGGGAATGTGTCTGGGGGCAGTGACTTGGTAGAGGCAGTATATGGGTTCCCATCACATGGATACCCCTGCTATTTCTGTGGGAACTAAGAGTTCAGAGGCATACCTGCTGTTTCAGTGAGCAGTGTGGCATATATGAAGAAGTTAGGACATTGTCAGGGGGCTAGGTATAGTAGGCCTGCTGTTCAGCGGGGCCAAGTCTATAATGAAGTTAGAATATTGGAGTGATTGCCACTTACAGGTTAATTTTTTATTGATATGTAACCTCATGATTGGGGTTCTGTTTTCCACTGAAGTCAATGCTACCTTCTCCATACTTTCTGACCCGGTGCTTTTTCATAAATACTTTATAGAGAATCTGCCCAAAATACTATAGACATTTTGGTTTGCTCAATATTTCATGATATATGTATAATATTTGAATTTTTCATCTATTATTTTTCATTCATCATACTGATGGAATCCTAATAAAGCTGCCCAAAGCTCCAATATTCTCACTTTTACACTGGCTGCACTGTAATTTCTTCCCCATTTTGACTCCTAATTAAATTAGCACAATTCTCTATTGTCTGCTTTTCTCTAGTGCCTTGATCCTTATTCTATCATTGAGCTTGACCTTCCAAGCCTTGAACTTCTCCCACCATGTGCTACCTTCACTACCTTCACTACTACTCAAAATGTGCTGAAATGAAAGAAAATCATGAAACTCTGATAACCTGGTTCACTACAACTTTATGTTTAATAGTTTCAGATCGGCCTAAACTGTGTCAAAGAAATCCTTTCATAGCTCCCTAATCTGTTCACTATTCCAATTATCACAGTGGTTTTTCAAAACTTTTCATTCCTCCTTAAACTTCTCATCCCCCCCCTCCAACCCCACCATCTAAGCTGAAAACTTTATCTTCATTGAAAAAAAAGAACTTTATGTCATACTTCACTGAAAAAAATGAAACCAATCTACCAAAAATTGTTCTTCTCATGTCTCATTACTCAAATTTCTTTCCTGTCTCCTCTTCTATCCCACTATTGCATAAAGTGGTAGCCCTTCTCCTTGACAAGAAAAATCCCTTTAAATGCATATGAATCCATTCTAACCCACATTCTCCTTTGGATTGCCCCCTCTATCATCTCCAATTTATCACTAATCTTTGATCTCTATCTTCTTCCCTGTTGTCTGCAAAATTTCCTATGTCTCCTCCATCCTCAAAAAAAATCACTTAAAACATCCATTCCCCCTTCTCTTTCATCCCATGTCTCCTCTATATTATGATTAGATTTCTTGAGATTATGTACAATCGATGGTTCCACTTCCTTTCCTCTCTCCTTCTTAACTTTTTACATTTTGACTTCCTCATTCAACTTAAATTACTTTCTCCAGTTACCAATGATCTCTTAAATAACAAATATAATGGTCTCTTCTCAATCCTCATTTTGACCTCTCTATTAATTAATTGCTCTTTTCTTTTTGAAATTATTTTCTTTCTAGGTTTTTCTGACACTAAACTCTCCTGGTACTCCTCCTACCCATGTGACCACACTTTCTCAACCTCCTGGACAAGAATTTTATCCAGGTTAAGTCACCTAACTATGGGTGTTGCCTAAGGCTTTGTTCTAAATCCTATTCTCTTCTCCTTTTATAATATTTTGCTTGGTGACTTCATCAAGTCTCATCGATTTAATTATCATCTCTATATAGAGGAATCACAGATGTATTTATCCCTCCCTAATCTCTTTTCAAGAATCCTGTAATCATTGTAAAATAAACATATACAAAACTAAATTCATTATCAACACACACACATATTCTAAAACCTCTCCTCTTTGTAACATCCCTTTTACTTTCAAGGATGCTATCATCTCAGTCATCTAAGCTCACAACCTACTTATCATCCTTGAATATTCATTCTCTCTCACCCCCATATGGCCAATCAGATGATAAGTAATGTAGATTCTACAATTATAATATCTCTTGTATATACCAGCATCTCTAGTATGACTGCCACCACCCAAGGGCAGGCTCTCATCACAATTCTGGACTTCTGCAGCAGCACCTAGTTAGTCTTCCTAAATCAAATCTCTTCCTACTCTAGTCCATCCTCCAGTTACCTATTAAATTGATCTTCTTAAAGTACAAGCCTAACTACATTGCTTTCTCTAATTCCCATTCAATAAACTACAGTGAATGTATTACCCCAGGATCAAATATAAAATACTCTATTTGACTTTTAAATCTCTTTATATCCCGGTCCTTTGCTATCATCCCAATCTTCTCATACTTTATTCTCTTCCACATACTCTGCAATCCCATAAAACTGATCTTCCTGCTGTTCATCACACAACACCCTCTCTCTCCCAACTCCATGAATTTTCATTGGCTATTTCCTAAGCCTCCTATCTTCCTTCAAATCCCAGCTAACATCCCACCTTCTATAAAAAGGCTTTTCTTAGCTCCTTTCCTGCTAGTTCCTTTCCTCTGTTGATTATCTCCAATTTAAACTGTCTATATCTTGTTAGTACAGAGCTGTTTGCACATTGTGTCCCCCACTGACCTGTGAATTTCTTGAAAGTTTTTACTAATTTATTTTTTCTTTTACCTTTCATTCTATCACCAACACAGCACAATGCTTACTACTGTGTAGGCATTTAACAATTGCTTGCTGACTCACCTTACCTTAATTCCTCTCCTATATGCTTTTCTGGTACTACTTGTCTTTAATGTATTTTACAATACTTCTCTCAGAAAAAAAAAATCATCATTGGTAATATGTTGCTACCATAATTATAGCAACTATATGTGTTTAGATTATTCTTTGGAACATCTGTAAATGTGATTGAAGGGGAAAGCATGACTGTAGTGTTTTGGATATAATGTTTGTATATAGCTGTGACCTAAGCAACAAGGAGAAAATTGGTATTCCTACTTAACTTTTAGTCATTAAGGTTCTGTCTGAATTCTTTTTTCTTTGCTCAGGTGCTCAATGTAACTTAGGGCCTTTTAAAATAAAATGCTAATGACTTCTATGCAAGAAAATCTTGCTTGCAAACAGACCAAGGAAATAAAGAAGTACACACCTGACTCTTCTAAACCAGCCCCAAAGTGCTATTTAATATAAGAGAGAAGATTGTTCCAGCTGGCACTGTTTGGCTGACATGGTAACTCGGCCGATAACTATGGAAATTAAATGATGATCCATTACTATAGCCAGTTGGGAGATTTACTCTCTTAAAACTGCAAGCAATTTTATGATGAAGTTATGCCTATTTTTGCTTATAATTTTGGTTTCTGATTTGGAGAAAAATTCTAAGCTCTTATAGTAAAGAATATTTTTTGATTTTCCTCCACACTGCCCCAGAATGTATAACTGACTTATGAAGTCATTTTGTAATAGTAGTAGTAAGGATGATAATAATAAAAACAACAGTAGCTAGTTTATATCTAGTGCTTTCTGGTTGCAATTTGCTTTACTTATGTTAATTTTTTTGGTATTAAGAGCTACTGTAGGAGAAATGAATATTTTTTTAATTTCTATTTTTTTCTCATTTTCAACTGTGTTTAATTCTTCATGACCCCTTTTAGACTTTTCATGGCAAAGATACTGAGGAGGTTTTCAATATTCCTCTCCAACTCATTTTACAGATGAAGAAACTTAGGCAGTTAGTGCTAAGTGACTTGCCCAGGGTCACACAGATATTAAGTGTCTGAGGCTAGATTTTTCAAATCACTTCTTCCTGACTCCAGGTTCAGTGCTCTATTCACTAAGCCATCTAGTTGTACTCAAGTCCATTTTTCAAATAAGGAAATTGAAAATGAGATAGGTTAAATGAATCACAAAACTATAAGTAGTTGAGTCAAGTTTTGAATGTATGTATATTCAATATATGCATATATTAATATGTGACAATATATTTAGATGTTAACATATTTGAATATGTACACATAAACATATATGTTAATGAACATCAGTGGAGAAATTGTACAGGGATAAATTCAAAATATAAACAAGATAAATTCAAAGCAGTTTCTGTGATACATATATATATATATATACATTCATACATATGTGTATGTGTATTAACCTCCATTTGACTCACTGCTTGAACAGGTTTATTAACTTGAATTAGCATTGCCTCACTCAAGGTGAGATACTGGAAAGACCTTAGCTTAAAATGCCAAGGTCTCCCACTGCACGCTGGGCCATGTCTAGTCATCCTGATCTATGTCTGGCCACTGGACCCAGATGGCTCTGGAGGAGAAAGTGAGCCTGATGAGTTAGCACAGCCTTCCCTCTTTCAAATCCAATTCATTTGCAAGATATGTCATCATCTTCCTGATGTCATAGTCCTCTTTGAGAAAGAAGGACAACCCATACAACAATTAATTGTAGTAAAAACAAACTGATTTGTTACTGTTTGCGTTACTACTCTTTGCTATGAAGTTAAACAATTAAAATAAATGAATGTTTTCTATAAACAAATATATTGAATTAAATGATTCTACAGAAACATACAAGATTATTTATATGATATTTACAGATATAAAGATAGATATGCATATCTAGGGCATATGAAACTTGAAGCCCACCAAGGATTATTTCTGTTCCACTCAGTTCTGACTTCTGAGTGCTACAGTTTAGGAAGGATATTGATAAACTCGAAATTGTACAGAGAAAGATACACAGGATGATGACAGTCCTTGAGTTCACACCATATAAAGATAAGTTGTAGTAACTGCACAGATTTAACTCAGAGAAAAAAAACCCAATTAGGTAGAACCAGATGACTATCTTCAAATATTTGAAAAAAAAATTAGACTTTTTCCTTTTGACCCCAAAGGTCAGAACCTGGCAAATGAATAGAAGTTACAAAGAGGTAAATATGGGATAACAGGAAATTTTCTCACAACTAGATCTCTCTAAAAGTGGAATTGGATACCGTGAGAGGTGATGATTTCCATAGAAGTCTCAAGCAGAGACTGAATAGCCACTTAACAGGGAAACTTTCCATGTATGAGTTGAATGAGGTCACTACTGAAGTCTCTTATAACTTCCATAATTCTGTGGATTACTGCTCATGTACATCTTGGACAAAGTTTGTTCCTGTTTTTGCTGCCTTCCATGGTGATGTAGTTTTTCTGAAAAACTAGTAGGAGACCACATTGAAGTTCACCTATTCAGCAGTAATCCTGTATTCTATCGTATCTCACAGTTCGTAATGACGTTGAATTCTTACACCTTATCATACTGCTGAAGGAATAGACTATTTTCTTTAAGGATTCTCAGGACAAGTGTTTGATAAACAGCTTCACCATTTTCTTTTACCAAGCAATTCCTGAATAATGCATTCTAGAATTTTACATGTATTTGAAATTAAGTTCAATATTCCCTATTTAGAATATATTAATCTCATAAATCAGGTATGAGAAAAGGTAAAAATGCATATTCCCCTGTATCATTTTCTTACTAAACTGGGAGGGATTACTACCATTCTCTATAGACAAACATGATGGTAAAATATGAAGAATTAGTCATTCGCTCAAAATGACTATGTACCAGGCGCTATTTTAAGTGCTAGGGATACAAAAAAAAGTAACGACAGTCTCTATCCTTAAAGACCTTATGATTCAATGGAGGGAGACCACAAGCAAGCAGATGTGCAGAAACGTGCCATCTGCAGAACAGATGAAAATAATTAACAAAGCAACAACACTATAACTCTGAGACTCTGAAAAAGTCTTCCTATTCAAAGTGCTATTTTAGCTGGTAGCAAGAAGTAAGGAAGCTAGGGAAGCCAGGAAGTAGAGACGAGGAGGAGATCATTCCAGGAAGGAGGGGCAGAAAGAAAAAAAAATGCCTCAAGCCAAGAAATAGAGTTTCTGGTTCATAGAACAATAAGGAGAACATTGTTATTCAGAGAGTATCAAAGTGATATAGTGGAGAGAGCACTGGAATTGGTCAGGAAGACCTGAGTTGAATTCTTCTTCAAATACTTACTAGTTATGTCATCCTGGGCAATCATTTATCCTATGTTAAGCTTCAGTTTCCAGATCTGAGAAGGAAATAATAATATTACTGACCCTTGAGAATTGTTGTGAAGATCAAATAAAGTGATAATCATTTTTATTATGTACTTTATATACACTTTGCCAACCATAAGTGCCATATAAATATTATCACCATCATGTCATTATCATTATCATTCTTATTATTTTCAAATAATTATTGAAAGGAATCCTCACACAATATACCCTACAAGTAGTAATTCAGCCTCTGCTTGAAGACCTCTGAGGAGGGGAGACATCATATTTCAAGGCATACTATTCTAGTTTAGGACAGCTCTAAATATTAAGAAAATATCTATAAATATTCATCTATTCAACTTTAACCTAATACTCTTGCTTCTTCCTTATGGAGCTAAACAAAATACATATCACCACTACACAAAGTCCTTAAAATACTTGAAGACATCTCTTATGTGCCTGCTTAGTTTTCTCCCCTCCAGGTTAAACAGTCTATCCTCATTTGACTTAAATGCAACCCTCTTAACCATCCTAGTTGGCCTCTTCAAGAAATCTCTTAAACGTTTATCAATGCCTTTCTTAAATCTTAGTTCCAAGAATTTAGCACAACACCCCAGATTAGGTCTGAGTGGGACAGAGCACAATTGAATTATCACCTCTCTATTCCTAGAACCTGTTCCTCCTTGTAATACAGACCAAGACTGAATTAGTTTTCCCTTCTATTTTTGGTAGTGGTCATATAACACTGGTGAATTGTATTTTTGAGGTGAATTGTATTCCACTGAAACCCCCAGATTCTTTTCTAACAAATTGATATCTATACCTCCCTCAATGGGTAATGTTGATTTTTTTGGTACCCAAGCCTGATACTTTTAAATTATTGAATTTCATCTAATTAGAGGACAGTGGACAAAGGACTGGATTTGGAGTCAGGAAGACCTGACCACAAATCAGAACTCACATATTTAATAGCCACGTGAATATGGGCAAGACACTTAACCTATATTTGCCTGTTTCTTTATTATTTAAAATGAGGATAATAATAACACAACTCCAAGGGTTGTTATGAGTATCAAATAAGAATATGTGTGTGTGTAGTGCTTAGCACAGTGCCTGACACATGTTAGTCCTTACATAAATGTGAGTTATTATTATTGTCGGTGTCGTCATCATCATCATCATATGTTCTAGCGTTTAATGATCTATTTGAATCTTTACTCAGTCTCCTAGTGCATTAGCTTTCAGCTTTGTGTCATCTGAAAACTTGATGAATGAACTATTTTTATCTATCAAAACCATGATAAAATGGTTAAACGGCACTGAGTTAAGCACTGATCCTTAGGGTACTCCACATAAGACCTCCTGTCCACATTGACATTGGACTATTAATAACTATTTTTGAGTCAGGTCATCCAGCTAGTTCTGAATACATATAATTATATTATCAAATAGTCTATATCTCCCTATCCTCTCCACAAGAATAGAATGAGATGTTTATCAAAAAACTTTGTTAAAATCTCAATAGATTAGATTAGATAGATACACATTTTTAAAAGATACATTAATGGAAGAGATTAAGCAAGCAGAATCAGAAATAATTAAACTCAATGAGAAAGTGTTCAACAAACCCCCACAACATAAATTACTTAAGAAAGAATTTGTGATTTGACAAGAATTCTTGAGAAAACTGGAAAATAGTATGGCACAAATTAGATCTAAACCAACACTTTACTCCATGTGGAATAATAAAATTGACATATGAACTGATTAATAATAAATGATTACAACCTTTCAGCTATGGCAAAATGGTGAATTTTTAAGCAAATAAAGGATAGAGGTGATTCCAAGAGTTTAAATAATTTTATAATGTGAAAAAGAAGACAGTTTTTACATGAACAAAATCAGTGCAACTTGAATAAATAGAGAAGTGTTTTCTTGGCTAGAGGCAGGAAGAAGCAGGTGGAAGGACAAACTTTGTATTTAGTATTTCTGATTAACACCATAAAATGATGTTAAAATAGTTCTACATATAAAAAGAATGGTAAAATATTAAGAACTGTCAAAGGAATGTTCTAAATCACTTGTGATGTGGGACAGAAATGGGAAAATTCAGTGTTATATCGATCTCCTACATAAGTTAACTCTTGCTACCAATGCAGGTCAATAACAATACTTCTGAAACATTATCTCAGAGAGATGTCTTAAAGCACTAGGACTTGGCTAGTATCAAGCAACCAATATACCCATCAAATGCAGGATTTGATTGAGGTTTCCTTGGATGTAAGGTTGGATACCTCTTCACCAAATCACTAATACTAAAATTTGTTGTTCTGTTTGGTCTATTTTTTTTAATAGAATTGGTAGAGATAAGACATAGGAACAGTCAATGTTGGAGCAAAAGAGTGGCAACAATTTACTGTTACTGTAACTGTGAATTGGACCATCCATTTTGGAAAGGAATTTGTAATTATGCAGATAAAATGATGAAAATGGTTATACTTTTAACTTAGAATTCCATTCCTAGGCACATACCCCAAAGAGATCAAAGATAGAAAAAAGTTACTATATACAAAAAAATATTTATAGCAGCCCTTTGTGAAATATAAAAGAATTAGAAACACCACTGCTGCTAAAACAATGTGATTGAAAACATTAAATTTAAAAATATATATAAAATATAATACACAAATATATGGCTAGTAAGTATTAAATGTATGAGGCTGGATTTGAACTCAGGTCCTCCTGACTCCAGGCCTGGTGCTCTATTCACTGCACCACCTAGCCACCACCACCTTACTTTTTTATGCAGTGTAACATCACAGTTTCTTTCATTTTATTTTTATATTAACTCAGAAATTTTTTTCTGCCTTATATACCACTTAAGTCATGTTGTGCTTTCAATCTACTAAAATGTGTAATCAAATAAATTGTTATGTGCCTATTTTTTCTCCATGTAGGATTCATTTATACCCTCATTAAATTCCATCTTATTTTACCTGGTTCAGTTTTTTTTCTTAAATACTTACATTTATATATTAACATCTTTTGTTTTTTATATCACCTTAACTTTCCTAATTTGTTTCTTCTCCCTAGCTTATATAAAAAAAGAAAAAAAATCAGCAAACAACTAATATATCAAGCAAATCCTACATTAAATCATATTCCCCCACCTCTGAGAATAAAAAAGTGTGGTACATTTTCATATCTCTTTCTGGGCTCTGAATTTGATAATTATGATTACACAGCATTTAAAAATATTTTTATTTATATATATATTGTGTATATAAATATATATTTATATGTTACATACAAAAATATATTTTATATAAATATGATATATTTGTGTATTTTTAAATAATATGCCAACATCATCATCTCTGCAACCTCTTGTCATTGTTCCTAGTTCTGGCTTCTAGGACTAAGAACAATGAATCTAATTCCTTATTACATTACATGACAAGATTTAAAATATTTGAAGGTAACTCATGAAGTTTTATATATACACATATACACAAATATATACCTATTTTATATTTGTATGTATATAAAATATGTTACATATCATTACATATCACAATAGATTACATATTATATTACAAATACAATACCTATATATTACATGCATATATAATATTACATAGAATTTCTCCTGTATCATTTCCCTTCCCTATTCTTGGGCATCATGCCATACAATGATAACAACAATATGGGAAAATCAGCAAAATTTGTTAATAAATTGGAAAAAAAGACAATATATGGAAAATCCCACTAATGTGGAACAGTCTCTGCAAGGGATTGAAGAGAGGGGTACTGTCATATCTCTTCTATGAAGTTGAGGGTTTTTTTTATATACTGATTATATGACCCCGATAAAAGTCACTTAGTCTCTAAGACTATAATAATATAAGTGGATAAATTGCCATCCTTCCTAGGAGAGGGGATTTTCTCACTCAAAATTTTCTTTTAACAATAAAATTCTAGATCTAGTCTCTAATGTTATGATACACATATTTTAAAACATAAAGTAATTCAATGGGAACAGAAATAACTAAACAACTAAGAGTATACACAAATTCACTCACTGAGCATGCCACTGAGAGACTTAGAAGAGAGAAAAAATATATAATCCCTAAAATGTGATGTGAGACCTTAATCATCACTTGATTTCTGTTGTGGCACATTGCGATTTTCCTGGGCATCTTGCCATGCTCTTGCTCAACCTTCTATCCCTGAGCTCAGTTCTGATTTCCAAGTTCCATCATTCAATTATCCTTATGCTGATTATGGCAAGGCTCTGTGAAAAACACGCATAAATTTCATTGTAGTTAGAAATACGCTTAGATATGTGATTCTACATGTTTCCATCTGGAGTAAAATCATAAGCAACTGTCACATTTAGAATCTACATAAAAATTACATCTTTATTCTGAGAATACCAATATCCATCCAACAATGTTGATCTTCATGTCCATGCATTATAATGGAAATGACAGCATAATGAAATGTTTCTGATAGTTCTGATAATAAACTCATATATAGAGGAGAAGGCAGATCTCTTTTATATCTGATCTTGGTATTCAACATCAGGGCACTTTAGCTATCCAGAGTTGTGTCATAACATTGACTTTCATATATTCTAGGCCTCAGATAAAGGAGACATTCACTGTCTCCTATATATGCACTGCACATTCATGCTTCTATATCTTTGCCCCAGCTGTTCCCTTTGCTTTGAACACTACCCCTTTTAAGCAATATTCAATCCACTAAATCCATAAAAGAGATTTTTTTTTTGCTTTTTTTTTTGGAGGGCAATTGGGATCCACTGACTTGTCCAAGGTCACACTGCTAGTTTTTATGTTAAGTGTCTGTTCCTGGATTTGAACTCAGGTCCTCCTGACTTCAGGGTCGGTGCTTTATTCACTGCACCACCTAGCCGCACCTAAATAAAAGAGAATTTTTTTAAAGGATATAGTGGTATATTTATTTAATTAGGGGTATACACAAGCAGCACAGATATCAAGAAGATGGCTAAAGAAAGGACTACTTGGGATGGAAATGATACCTTAGTTTGTTTGGGGTTGACTACTTAACGTGGATTTTGGACCTTTCTTTCATTTATTCACCAATTAAAATAGCTTGTCCCCAAGATGTGAGCTCCAGACCTGAGTGCATTAAATCCTCCAGGATATGGTCTTTGGAGGTCCAAAGGGCACAGCATCAGGTTAGATTTCAAGAAGATCATAGATATAGTTGGAGATAAAGCATGGTCAGGTTGGACTGGGACCAGCTAAATATATCGGATTTATGTAAATTTGTACTCATTCATGAATAGAATATTCAACCAGTTCCAATCACACCGAGTTTTAGAAAACATGACTCTATGAGATATTCTTCAAACTAGGTATGTTAAATCTACATCAACTACCTATTCTGAGTATAATTATACTGTCATAAAAGGAAGTATCATTGGCATGACATAACCTGTTTTTAATGAAGCCATGATGATAGATTATCTTTGAATGGAGTTTTATTATCTAATCCATCTTTTGCCCTCCATCCCATTTTCCACCTACTAAAAATGTTACCTTGGGCAGATCACTTAACATATCTGAATCACAGTTTCTTTATCTTCAAAAATATGGAAAATAATACTCATAGACATATATACAGAATGTACATATCACAAATATTCAGGCATAATCTAATGTCTCAAAAATCAACTGGTATTGTCTTATTTTTAAAGTTTGTATATTTAAAGAGAGGGTCAGGTTATTTTAAATGCTACATTATATTTGTTTATTTAGTTTGAGGAATAGTGTATTTTATAATCAAATGTATAATAAATGTTCAATTTAAGAAATAAATGAAATTTCCTGGGTGTAGTCTCGAATGAAATGTGCTGAATATGCCGATGATTATAGTGTTGTGAAGAGAATACTATTTAAAATTTTATATAGTATAATTTGATTTGTTCAATGAATAATTCAATTTAATTTAATTTTAATTTAATCAACAAATGCTATATATATATCTACCATGTGGAGAGACAAGTAATAGGAGCAATGCAAAGTTATGATATGAAATAATTCCTTCTTTCTTGGCATTGCAGTCTATTACTTTTAGAAAGGTCTCTGAATTATGTAGAAATAATAAGAATAAAAAATTATAATTTCCACTAAAATACCATTCTAATGCCTCCTCATGACAGTGATGGGTCCTTTGCTTCCTGAAAAGTATTCAAACCAATCAGTTAGGGTCACAGGATCATAGAGAGGTAGATTGAAAACTACAAGGAACATTTGAGAACATCAGTTGCAATTCCCAAATTTTATAGATATGTAGACTTGCACCCTGTGGTTAAATGTCTTTGTAAGATACATAGCTAAAAAGTGTCTGAAGTAGCAATTGAATTCAAATCTTCCCAATTCCAATTCCAGTATCCTGGTCATTATATCTTAGTATTTATAGAATGAAATGTCAAATTTTATGAGTTGACAATGTGTCCAGTGATTGATCATTTGGTCTTCCGTGGACAAGCTTAGTTATATTGTGAGAAGTTCAATACCAGTTCGTCCCCCTCAAAAAAAGAAAAGAAAAGAAAAGAAAATTTCATATGCAGAAACTCAGATCATCTAAGTGTTATGATAAATAGTGGCACAGAAGATATTTATATTGACAAAATCATGTGTCTTTGGAGTAGTACAAGATGAGTACATAAGAGGGAGAAAAACAAAGTGGAATTTGAAGAATAAGATGAGTAAAATCATTATAAATTGGAAACTTCAGTGAAATCTTACTGGGAAAATGAAGGAAAGCCATGAAAAAAAATAAAGAAATCAAAATACAAGTGTGGAAAGTGCTAGAGGGTACAGAATAATGGGAATAAGGAACAATAAAAGCAAAATCATGTAAGCAGGAAAGTAATGAATGTATATGGTAGTGGAGGTATAGAGATACAGCAACATTTTGAGAAAAGAAATGATATAACTAGATGTAACAATGAAAAAGTAGTATAAAATAATTTGAAAGACTGATATTAAAGATGGTTTAGAGAGGAGCAAAGTTATGATGATTGATTGTGTATGTTTGTACTTTTTAGTACATATTAGAATACTGAAGAAGGGACAGGTGAAAATGATATTTCAGAGATCAAATTCAAAATTTTGTACTTAACTTGATATGAAAATTGAGGGGCAGGTAAGAATCAAGAATAATAATGCTTCAACACAGGCACCAAAATAAATTGGGGTGCCATTGACATACCAGTGTGTTCCATGTTCAGTTTAAAGTAATGATGGAATATTTAGGGGAAGATATCTTATCAGAAGTTGGTTATATGGTCTTGGAACTCAAAAGAAAAAAATCAGTACTCTAGATATGAATTTTATGGAGTATATATGTCAGGGTAGGGTCACTTGAGTGAGCCCATCAAATCACTCTATCCCAAGTTTTGAAATGATAATTCCCAATACATTTATTTTTCATTAAATTATATTTTCAATTAAAAATCTATTTTTCTCCCTCTATTTCCACTCCTTTAATTAAAAAATGAAGTAAATATAGTCAAGAAAAATCAACTATTAAATTGTCTATGTCTTAAAAAAATATCTCAATCTTCACTGTGTGTCCAATCACTATGTGGCAACTGGTTAATAGCATGTTTGATCATGAGTCCTCTGGAATCATAGTTGGTCATTAGTCATTCTTAAGACTTTTGAATTGAATGAATTTAGAAAGATGTTATTATTAAGTAAATTGTTTTTGGATATGATCAATTCATTCTCATCAATTTGTACAAGTTTTCCAAGTTTTTTTTTTTTCTGAAACCATCCCCTTCGTTGTTTCTTTAATTATTCTTTTACATTCAATTTTAATCTGACTTCTCTACCTAATATGGTAATCACCTCTCTCCATTTTGGAAGGAAAGTGAAACAAAATTCCTGTTACACAATGTGTCTTATAACTGAGCAATTTTTGTATTGGCCAGGTCAAAAAACAAAAAGAAAGAATTCTCAATCTATATTATGTGTCCATGGTGTCTCTATCTGTAACCAGTACCATGTTTCATCATGTGTCCTCTAGAGTTATATTAGGTCATTGTGTTGATCAGAGCACCTAAATCTAATGTGTACAAGGTGCAAAATCAGGTAGCTTTAATTTTCATTTCTATAATTATTAGAAATTTAAAACTTTTTGTGCTGCTATTGATAACATTTTCTTTTTCATCTGAAAACTGTCTATAACTATCCACTGACCACTTTTCAATTGGGTAATTACTTTGACTGATAAATTTGAATCAGTTCCCCAGCTATCTTAGAAATGAGACTTTCATGAGAGAAACATGGTGGAAAATATTGTTTCCCTTTGCCTGATGCTCTTCTAATTTTTTTTTGTGCAAAAAATGTTTTAATTTTATGTAATGAAAATTGTCTTTTTGTCATTATATCTAACAGTGTCCATAAATCTGATGGTTAGTTTCTTCTTTTCTTCAATCTTCTATTCTATTTATGATGTCCCTATATAAGCCTAAATTATTTATTCATTTAGAACTTATTGTGGAATACAGTACAATAAACTGATCTTTCCCTATTAAATACCAGAAGGAATTCTAGTTTTCCCAGATTTTTTCCCTAAAAGTAAGTTATTGCCCTGATAGATAGTATCCTTTTGTTTCTCATAATCTAGGTTATTGTGCTATTCCCAACTTTCTCTTCCTTTCATCTAGTATTTGATAGTGAAGTGACTATCCTCCTTTCTAATGCAAACCATTTTACATGTGCCCAAGATCCCTTTACTTCCCATTTGATTCAACAGTGTACTCTCTCAATTATCCCTTTTTTTGTAAGCTTCAAAACCACCATAAATACTTGTCTTTTGTCAGAGTAAAGGTGGTGTAGAAACAGGACTTCCGTGGGGCTCCGGCATCTACCTCCCCCAATTCATGTAAAGGGGACTCTGAACAAACTTTGGAGCTACAGAACCCATAAAATGACACGGAGAAGCTAACCTCCCACTGACGACAGCCCAGCAGGCTGGAAGGAATTGGCCTGAAAAGCACTCTGGGAGCCAACCCCAGCCCTGCCCAAGCCATAGGTTTCAGCCTTAGGGCGGGCCTGACCAGCCCCTGTCTGGAGGAACTTCAGATCACCAGCAGCTGTGGCAGTTTCCAGAATTATCAACACATAGATGCAAAGGACAAAGTGAGAGGTCGGTGCAATGTGGATTTTGGGATTCAGTAATTGGGAGTGCATTGGCTTTTGCCCCCAGGGCTAGAAGTTGTTGAGGAGCTGCTGCTGTATAGCGACAACCACATGGCAGCTTCAGCTCCTGGCCTGCAGAGTGTAGGGGGACCAAGAGACCAGTCTGAAGGGTAATCACTCTGCCTTTAACCTGCTTGGATCTGGATTGCAGTCTAGGGTGGAGGTCCTGGAGTGTGCAACCAGCTTGCCAGAGCATGTGGAGGCTTCAGAGAGGGCACCCAACTAATACCTTCTGGAGCTGAAAAAACCCCAGCATTTGGGAAGAACCTCCACTGTCTGGTGTCAAAGTCCTACTGTGTCAAAAAGTCCAGGGGGCAAGTGACTGAGTGGCAAAATGAGAAGGCAAAGAAAGAAAAACAAACAGAGTACCCCAACTTTAAACTCCTATTTTGGTGACAAAAAGGTTCAAAGCATGGAACAGGAGGAATACAGTGAAGTAAGAACTCCTGCACCAAAAGCTTCCAAGAAAAATACAAAGTGGTTACAGGCCATAGAGGACCTTAAGAAGCAAATAAAGGAAGTGGAGGAAAAACTGGGAAGAGAAATAAGAACAAGGTAAGAAAATTATGAAATGAGGGTCAACAGCCTGACTGAGGAAAATAATACCTTAAAAATAGACTAACTCAAATCTGGCAAAAGAGGTTCAAAAAGACAATGAGGAGAAGAATGCCTTAAAAAGTTGAATTTGCCAGATGGAAAAAGAATCTCAAAAGCTCACTGAAGAGAACCATTTCTTCAGAAATAGACTGGAGCAAATGGAAGCTAGTGACTTTATGAGAAATTAAGATGCTGTTAAACAGATCCAAACAAATGAAAGAATAGAAAGCAATGTAAAATATCTCATTGGAAAAACCACTGACCTGGAAAATAGATTCAAGAGAGATAATTTAAAAATTATTCCACTACCTGAAAACCATGATCAAAGAAAGAATCTAGAAATCATTCTCCAAGAAATTCTCAAGGAAAACTGCCCTAATGCTTAAGAACCAGAGGGGAAAAGAGAGGTTGAAAGAATCCACCGCTCGCCTCCTGAAAAAGATTCCAAAAAGAAAACTGCTAGGAATATATAGCCCAGTTTCAAAATTCCCAGATCAAGGAGAGAATATTACAAGCAGCCAGGAAGAAACAATTTGAATATTGTGGAAACACAATCAGGATAACATAGGATCTGGCAGCTTCCACACTGAGGGATCTAAGGGCTTGGGATATGATATTCCAGAGGGCAAAGAGGATGGGATTAAAACCAAGAATCATGTACCCAGCAAAACTGAGTATCAGTTTCAGGGGAAAATATGGTCATTCAGTGGAATAGAGGACTTTCAAGTATTCTTGATGAAAAAACCAGAGTTGAGTAGAAAGAGTTGACATTCAGATACAAGAAGCAAAAGAAGCATGAGAACGTAAACAGGGAAAAGAAATGATAAGGAACTTATCAAATTTGAACTATTTACATGCCTACATGGAAAAACAATAATTATGACTGATTAAACTTTTCTCAGTATGAAAATAGTTGAAGGGAATATATATAGAGAGAGAGAGATAGAGATAGATAGATAGATAGATGATAGATAGATAGATAGATAGATAGATAGATAGATAGATAGATGATAGATAGATAGATAGATAGATAGATAGATAGATAGATAGATAGATAGAGGGCACAGGACCAATTTAATAGGAAGAGATGATACTTAAAAGGTGAAATTAAGAGGTGAGAGAGGAATACAACGAGATGAGATGGGGAGAGACGAATGGGATAAACTATCTCATATAGAAGAGGCAAGGGAAAATCTTTACAATGGAGGAGAAGAACAGGAAGGCAAAAAGGCAAAACCTTATTCTCATTGAATTTGGCTCAGGGAGGGAATGACATACACACTAAATAGTGTATCTCACCCTACACGAGATTAGTGTGGAAGGGGATGAGAGGGGGCATGATGGAAGGGAGGGCAGGCTGGGGGGGAGGGAAGTTGGAAGCACCCACTTTTGAAAAGGGAAAGGATCAAAGTAGAGAATAGAACAAGTGGGTGGTGGGATACGAGGGAGGGAAATATAGTCAGTCTTTTACAATATATCTACTATGATAATGTTTTGCTCACATGTACAACCTGTACTGAATGGCTTATGTTCCCTGTAAGGGTAGGTGACAAGGGAGGAAGGGAATGAATTTAGAATTCAGTTTTAAAATCAAATGTTTTAAAATACATATATACATGTACTATTATTAATACTATTTTACATGTAATTGGGAAATAAGATATACAGTCACTGGGGTACAGAGATTCACCATGCCCTACTGGAAATGTCAAAGGGGATATGGGAGAAAATATGGGAGAGAGAAGATTGGAGGAGGGGATATCCTGTGGGACCTCTATTTTGGGGTAATGGGTAGGGGAAAAACAGGGAGAAAATTTGTAACTCAAAATCTGGTGGAAATGAATGATGTAAACCAGAAGTTAATAAAGCATTTGAAAAAAAAATACTTGTCTTTCTCTACTGTACCTTCAAAGTACCCAGATTTTGTTCATCGTCCTCATCAGCAGCAGCAGCAGCAGCAACAGTAGCAGCAATAGTTGCAGCAGCATTGACTATACCGTATTTTATCATGAAGCTATCATCCTATATCTCTCATTACTTTCTTAGTCACTTCTAGAAAAAAAATCTTTCTATATTCCATTTCCTTTAATGTCATGTACTCCTCAAACCTTTGCTACCTGGCTTCACACTTCATCACCTGAGAAATTGTTCTCTTCACAATTACCAATTATCTCTTCATTGCCAAATTTATAGTCTTTTTCACAATCCTCATCTTTCTTAACATTTTGTTCTCCTTTTTTTTTACATTTGACATGTACCTTCTCCTCCTGATTACTTATTTTACTCTATTATTTGTCATTTCAGTGCAGATGTCCCGAAAAAAATCTCAAACTTGGTTTGTCCAAAAAAGAAACACATTAGTTTTTTTTTCTCCAAAAAACCTTGCCCCTCTAACAAATTTCCTTATTTAATTTTAAAACACCACCATTATAACTGTCTCTGAACTTAATGATATTTTCATTATCTTCCACTCCTCCCTCTCTACTGCACCATTCCAATCACTATCTCACTATCTCTAGCTCCACAACAATTTTCATTTCGTTCTCTCTCCTTATCAAATTAATACGTTAGTTTAGATGCTTATGACATACATACTTGGCCTATTGCAATGGACTAATGACAGACCTTCCTGCCTCATTTCTTGCCATTATAGTCTATCTTCAATATAGCCATAAAACTAATTTCAATGAAGTATAAATTCCATCATTTCATTCACTAAAGTCACTGCTGTGGCTCCCTACTTCCTCACAGATAAAATGTAAATTCTTCTTCTTCACTTTTAATGCCTTTGACATGCAGGCTCCAAATTGCCTTTCCAGACTCACTGGACATTATTCAATATCCCACATATTACAGTCCACCCAAGCTGACTTTCTGTTTTTCATACGTGACAGTCAGTTTCTCATCTCTGTTCCTTTGCATTGACTATCCCCCTGTAGCAGCAAACACCCTAGCTATAAAGCCAAACACAAGCAGCTTTCCAGAGGACAACTGCTTTGAAAAGCTTTAAGGTTCTGATCATATAATATAGTAAACTCTACATTTATTCAGCAGTAAACTAGAGTAAAACATTCACAGAAACCTAGAAGTATAGCATTCACAGTTATAATATAACAACTTACCCTAACGTGGCCACATAGTTTTCATCAAAGTGATCACATAGTTTTAAACAAAAGACTTCATTCAGCAAGTCCTTAACTCAATCATCCTTAAGGAGTAATTCTCCTTAAGGGACACAAAATACAAAGGTCAAAGTTTTCCTCCCCAAGGTCACATTGTCTTAATCTCTTAGCCAAAAAATCTTCTTTCTTCTTGATTAGAGATTATTTTCCAATCATCATTAACTCAATCATACTTAAGGGTTACAAGGTACAGAGTACAAAGTTCTCTCACCCCTAGGTCATAGTAAATCATGATCTTCTCAGTCAGCACAAAGTACCCAAGGAGATGTCTTTTCATCTTGGCTTGAGGCTTCCTCTTAGATTCCATGGTCCCAGGTTTTGCCTGAATTTACCCAACTGTCACATGGATTTACAGGCAGGCAGCTCTCAGCAGCTTGTCCAGCCCCTCATCCAGCTCCTTGCCCAGTTCCTGTTCAGTATTGAAGTTCACCATGTCCAGTCCCCCTCATGTCCTTCACAGTTTCTGTTTCTGGGAAGACAAAGCTTAAGAGAGCCACAATAACATTCATTCACATTACCGGCATCATCATCAACTCACTTTCTGCCTGTGCAATCAACACAGAGCGGAAGATAGGATATCTGTCTGAGAAATCAATGCAAATCATCAGTAAAGTCCCAGGATCTCTGAAAATATCAGTAAAACCCTCCTTCAGGACTTCCATAAACAGATATCAAGGACGTTCTCTTTCAGGGCTTCTGAACCAGCAGTAAGGTCCCAGGGCTTCTATAACAATAGCAATGTCCTCTGTGAGCAGACAGATCTGAGAAAGCAACACCAACACAGACAGACAAAGGTCCGGCTCCACAACCATGCTTCCTTCCGGGTCTGCTCTATCACAGCTTGTGCTTCTACTTTTATATGGTCATTAGCCCTCCCTGTTGCACCCCTTCCTATTGCATCAGCAAGTTCCTCCCACTGGGATTCACAGGTTCAGTTTCTTAACAAAGACTTGATATAATGAAGGCAAGGCTTAAAGACACTTGAACTGAAACAAGGTGCTAAATAAATAACTAAAACAATGTGCTAAACACTTCTTTGCTTGCCATTACACTAGCATACCCAGGATGGAAGCTAGCACATGTTCTTTGATATGCTTTTCTAAAGGAAAGAAACTCAAAAAAGGTGTTAACAATCTTAGTTTAATCAAACAAGTATCATTTACCTAGTTCAGGCGAAAAAGTCAGCATCCTGAACTTCAGAGAATAGAAACAGAAGTTAAAAGCAGACAAAAATAGAGACAGAGAAAATAACACAATTCAGTACAACAACAGACAGGACTTCTAGCTGTCTGACCATTACATACATATGGTTAGTTAGCAGAGAGAGAAGCACCAACATGGGGGTTTTCAAATCTGGGGGAACTCAACAGCTGCCCAGAGTTTCATCTGGCCAAATCACACAACTCTTCCAATGAGCAAGCTGCAAAGCAAAACCTCACCTCAATTGTATATATAGCCTTCTCCCAGGGTCAGAGAACATCACAACCCTCATGACCTACTTGACTAAAAAGTAACAAAAGTTGTGCCTCCTGAAAAACAAGCCTCCTTCTACAGGTTCCATGTGACCACATTCTGTGTATTAGGGGGAAGACTTTATTTTCAAATCAGGAAAGGTCCTCAAATTCACCTAAGCCTATTAAGTAGCAGGGGAGATCTTCAAATTCCTATTACCATTTGTAGCAGCAAGCACCCCAAGCATCCCCAGGGTTTCTGCCAACACAGGTTCTTGGATCTGCTTTGATAAAGGAAAGCAACTCCAAGCTTACTTTAATCAGTTGAACATATGTATCATTTACCTAGTTCAAGGGGAAAAGGTCAGCACCCTGAACTTCAGAATATACAGACAGAATTATCAAGACAGAGAAACAGATCAAGTAGACAGTTTCCAAACTGTCCAACCATTACATCCATACCAAATCAATAGCTGGGTTTCAACATCTGGGTTTTCAAAGACAGGGGGCTCTCAACAGCAGCTTCCCAGAGTCCAGATTAAATCACAGCACACTTCTAAAAGTGAGACCCAAAACAAAGCTACACATCAGGGCTTATATAGCCTTCTCCTGGCTAGGACAATGTAATAACCTTATTGACTCACTGGCCAATCAAGAAGTATCTACTGAAAAACAAGCCTCCAACCCAAGCTCCAGCTGCACTTTAGCCTAGGGGCAGGGAAGATCTTAAAAATTTACATTCCCATTACACCATTACAGATCTGAAAAGATTTTTCTTTTAATATTTAATATTTTTGCTTTTAATATTTCTGCCTTTCTGCATTTGATTTTGAGGTTTTTATGCCCTAATACATGGACAGTTTTTGTGTAGGTGCCATCTACTGTTGAAAAAAAAAATAAATGTGTTGCTTTTTATCCCCATTCATATTGTAAGTTAGAGAGATATATGTCCAAAATAAGTAATGTTCTTTCAATAATATAAGGACACAAACCATATGTGGAGTAAAAGTGGAAACCCAAGCCACTACACTGAAATTTCTGGTTTTCCTATAATTATTATTTAGGGGCAGCTAGGTGGCATAGTGTGTTGAGCACTGGCCCTGGAGTCAGGAGGACCTGGGTTCAGAACCAGCCTCAGACACAACACAAAAACTGGCCTTGTGACCTTGGGCAAGTCACTTAACCCCAATTGACCTCCAAAAAGCAAAAGAGAAAAAAAGAATTATTTAGTTAAGATCATTCCCAAAGTAAAAGACCACAAATTCCCAGGAATATCATAGAAAAATCAGGAACAGTTGGACTCTAAATTTTCACTAGTGTTAGGAAAAGCAGGAAATATGAATGACCCATCTTTTTAAGTACCTGTTCTCAAATATTCCTCCATGAATCTAGAAAATCCTGTGTTAAGTTATCCTCTAGTGATTGTAATACCACTATTGAATCTTTTGCTGTTTATGAGACTGGTCACTTTTTCTGCATTTCAAGTATAATTTCTTCCATCTATTTCTCAAGGATTTCACCCAGGAGGCACAATAGATAAGCCTAAATAACCTTTACACCCCACTCCAGCAAAGTGGCATAGGACTCCACATATAAATCTATCACTTTTGAATTTTCTGAGATTTGAATTCTTTATGTTGTTATTTCTTAACAGAAATGAAGCTTTGTTCAAAATTGTTTTGAGTTAACATTGAGAAAAGCAAAATTAGAATCTTATTCTGATCCACCTGAAAATATGACGGTTTTCTGGTAGGAAAGGAAGAGAGATATATTCATAAATGAAGATGGTTTTAAAACCAAAGATGTTCAATACAATTAAAATACCATACAGGATGAATTCTCTTGAAAATAATACAAGAACACAATAAATACCTATCTACACATACATACCCCCTCACACACACACATGAAATTCACCAATCCATTAATACTGTGAAACTATAGGAAATAGATATTAGTCAATAAAGAGGTACTTTAAAACACCATCCATCTTCTATATCAAATTTCTACTCTAGGCAGTTTTAATAAACCCCACAATAAAAAAGAATCTCGAAATTGCAATGTACCTCAAAGTTCATTTAGTCCAACCTACAATCATTTCCTTCACAATATTGCTTGAAAGAGACCATTTAGCCATTATGGAAAGAATTTCAATTGGAGGAAATTTTACTACAATATGGGTAACCAATTTCATGTTGGAGAGCTCTAATGAATAGAAAGTTTGTTATTACATCAGTCCTAAATTTTCCTTTTTACAACTTTCATTTATAGCTCTTAAAACACATGGAAATAGGAATCATCTCCACTCCCAAAGTCTCTTCTCCAGGTTAAAAATTCCCAGTTTTTTAAACTGATACTCATATGAACTCAAAGCTCTTATTTATTTTGGTTATAATGTTCTAAGGGTATTTCAGTTTATGTATTTATTTATTTATTGCCTTTTGGAGGGCAATTGGGGTTAAGTAACTTGCCCAAGGTTACATGGCTAGTTTTTTTGTGTGGGTGTTGTGTCTGAGGCCAGAACCAAATTCGGGTCCTCCTGATTTTACTCACTGCACCACATAGCCGCCCCCTTGTATTCCAGTTTATTAATACCATTCTTTAAGTGTTATCCAAAGTGATTATCATCTCCCACATGTGATGTTATCAGGCTATAGGTTAGAGATAATATCATAAGACCAGCTCTAAACACTAAGCATCCCTTAACAGAGCTAAGATCCCATTAGTTTTGCTGTTGCTGCAAATTGTTCCTTCATATCTAGCTTAAAATTCACTAACCCTTCTTTCAATGTTTTTATAAAATATTTTATAAATCCATTTCTCCCCTATCTTACATTTGGGAACTTGGTTATTTTTTCTAATCAGTTTTGTATTATTCTATTTGTGTCAGCATATTTTACATTGTGATCTTTTCAGATCCATGCCATCTAGCTAGTTAGTATATTCAAGTACTATGCAAATTTAATAACTACAGCATCTATTATTTCATCAAATTTGTAAAACAAATTTAAATATAACAGAGACAAACACAAATCCCAAGACAAAGCACTGGAGACCCTCTTCCAAGTGGACATTATATGAGTAATCTCAATACATTGAGTCCTGGATCCAACTAACTGTAGTATTGTTTAGCATACATATTTCAATAAAGATATGAGAGATGACTCTAAATGTTTTGCTGAAAGCTATGTAAACAATTCCTGATCATGTGTGGGCATGAAAGGGAGCTGAGATGGTGGAGAAAAGGGACTCACCTGAGCTCTCCTGAAACCACTCCAAACACCTTTAAATAATGCCTCCAAACAAATTCTAGAGTGAGAGAACCTACAAAAGGACAGAGTGAAAAAAATTTCCAGCTTAAGGCAGCTTAGAAGTTTGGTGAGGAAAGGTCTGTTGCACCAGTGTGACAATAGAGCACAGTCCAACAGAGGCTGTAGCAGGGCAGATGCCCCATTAACAAACCAATAGTAGGCCTTGGGAATTATTGAATCAGTGCCTACAGTGGAGGTATCCAGCCATCACAGCACACAGATGGTTAGAGTGTCAGACAACTGGTCAGAAGGAGATAACAGGGGTCTGTTTGCTGGCACCATGGATGAGACTCAGTTACATTGCCCACATTTGAATTTGGGTTCCAGGTCAGGGTCTCAGACCTCTCCCTAGATCATACCACCTTGGAAGAACCAAAAATTTACAGGTACATAGAATTATTTCTGAAAATAGCTGCACAAAAACCTGAAGCTTGGGAGACCCTCCTTCCTGGAAGAAAAGCCCCCACCTTATTTTTTATTATTATTTTTTGCTTTTTGCAGGGCAATTGAGGTTGTGACTTGCCCAAGGTTTGTGTTAAGTATCTGAGGCTGGATTTGAACTCAGATCCTCCTGACTCCAGGGCAGGTGCTCTATTAAGACCCCCCACTTTAAAAAAAGAGCTAAAAGTTAAAAGTCAAGAAATAAGCTTGGAAAATAAGCTAAAAGCAGAAAAAATGCTGATGGAGTTACTACTCTCATAGGGAAGATCAAAACACAAATTCAGAAGAAAACAACAAAGTCAAAACTCCTACATCCAAAGCCTCCAAAAATAATATGAATTGGTCTCAGGTGATGGAAGGCCTCAAAAAGGGTTTTTAAATCAAATAAGAAAGGTAGAGGAAGAATTACGAAGAGAAATGAGAGGTATGCAAAAAAATTATGAAAAATCAGTCAAAAGAGCTTGGTAAAGGAGGCACAGAAGGAAACAACACCTTAAATACTAGAATAGGTCAAATGGTAAAAGAGTCACAAAAATCCAATGATATCCCAAAATTAAAATACCAAGGATTATGCAGTGAAATTCCTGAGCTCCCAAAATAAGGGGAAAATATTGCAAGCAGCCAAAAAGAAATAACTTAAATATTGTGGAGTGAGGATAATACAAGATTTAGAAGTTTCCATATTAAAGGATTGGAGGGCTTGAAAAATGCTATTCTGGAGGGTAAAAGAATTAGAATTACAACCAAAAATGACCTACCCAGCAAAACTGAATATAATCCTTCAGGTAGTAGGAGGGGGACAGGCATTCAATGAAATAGAGGACATTCATGCATTCATGTTTAATAGCATTTTCCCCCTATTATGCACCAAGAAAATTTTAGCATTGATTTTTACAAGATTTTGATTTTCAAATTTTTCTCCCTCCCACTTCCCACTCCTCTCCTCTTCTGAAAATGGTAGGCAGTTTGTTAAAGACTATACATGTTTGTTAAAAAATTATACATGTTCTATCATCCATATTTTTACAGTTGTGGAAGAAACTGTTAAAAAGGGGAAAAACACTAGAAGTAATAAAGTGAATAAGACATTCTTCGATCTGCACTTACTGTCCATCAGTTCTTTAAATGGATACGGATAGCATGGCTCCTTCATGAATCCTTTGTACTTGTCTTGGATCATTATGTTGCTCAGGAGAGCTGAGTAATTCATAGCTGATCATCACAAAATGTTGCTGATACTGTATACAGTGTTTTCCTGGTTCTGCTAATTTCATTTGGCATCAGTTCGTATAAGTTTGTGAGAGTTTTTTGTTCATTTGTTTTGGGATTTTTTTTTTTTCTGAAATCTGCCTGTTCATCATTTCTTATTGCAAAATGGCATTCTGTTACATTCATATGCCTCAGTATGTTCAGTCATTCCCCAACTGATGGGCATAATTTTAATTTGTAATATGTAACCACCACGAAAAGGGCTATAAATATTTTTTGCACATGTAGGTCCTTTCCCCCTTTTTATGATCTCTTTGGGATACAGACCTAGTAGTGTTATTGCTGAATCAGAGGGTCTGCAGAGTTTGGTTAACCTTTGGACACAATTCCAAATTGCTTTCCAGAATGGTTGGATTAGTTCACAACTCCATCAACACTAAACTAGTGTCTCGGTTTTCCTACATCCTCTCCAACTTTTATCTTTTGTCTTTTTTTATATGATAATAGTCATATCTCATACTGGTAGTTGTTTATTTTGGATTTTTCTAATCTCAAGTGATGCAGAGCACTTTGTCATATGCCTATAGATAGCTTTGATTTCTTGATCTGAAAATTACCTATTCATATCCTTTGGTCATTTATTGTTAGGGGAATGGCTTGTATTTTTATAATTTTGACTCAGTTCTCTATGTCTTTGAGAAATGAGACCTTTATCAGAGACACTTGCTGTAAAGATTGTTTCCCAGCTTTCTGCTTTCCTTCTAATCTTGGTTGCATTGGTTTTGTTTGTACAAAAGCCTTTAATTTAATATAAGCAAAATTATTTATTTTATATTTAGTTTTACTCTGTCCCTCGTTTAGTCATGAATTCTTCCCCTCCCCATAGATCTGAATCCTTGTTCTTCTAATTTATGTTGTCACCCTTTATGTCTCAATCATGCACCCATTTTGACCTTACCTTGGTCCATGGTGTGAGATACTGGTCTATACCTAGTTTGTGTCCTATAGTTTTCCAGTTTTCCCAGAAGTTTTAGTAAAATAGTGAATTCTTATCATAAAATCTGGGGTCTCTGGGTTTATCAAACACAAGATAATTAAGATCATTGACTACTGTGTCTTGTGTAACTAACCTATTCCACCAGTCCACCACTCTTATTTCTTAGCCAGTACCAGATAGTTTTGCTGATTACTGCTTTATAATGTAGTATTATCCAGTATTGCTAGGGCACCTTTCTATGTATTTTTTTTTCATTAAGTCCATTGACATTCTTCACCTTTTGTTCTTATTTTGTTATTATTTTTTCTAGTTCTATCAAATAATTTTTTGGTAATTTTCCTGGCATGACAGTGCATAAGAAATTAGTTAAAGCAGAATTGTAAGTTTTATTATTTTTCTTCAGCCTACCTATGAGCAATTGATATTTTTTCAATTTTTTAGATTTGTCTTTATCTGTATGAAAAGCATTTTGTAATTGTGATCATGTCATGTAGGTGTGTCTTGGCAAGTAGACTCCCAAGTATTTTATATTGTTTACAATTATTCTAGATAGATTTTCACTTTATCTTTCTATCTTTGGTAGTCATATAAAGAAATACTGATGTTTATTTGGGTTATCTTACATCCTGCAATTTTGCATAAGTTTTTAATCATTTCAAGTAGTTTTCTTAGTTGATTCTCTAGGCTTCTCTGAGGATAGCATATCATCTCCAAAGAATGATAATTTTCTTTCCTCATTACCTATTCTAATTCCTTCAACTTCTTTTTCTTCTCTTACTGCTATACCCAACATTTCTAGTACTAAATAGAATAAAAGTGGTGATAATGGGCATCCTTGTTTCACTCCTGAATTTATTGGGAAGGCTTCTAGCTTATCCCCATTACAGATAGTGCTTGCTGATGGTTTTAGATAGATACTGTTTATCATGTCAGGGAACACTTCATTTATTCCTATGATCTCTAATGCTTTAATAGAATGAGTGCTGCATTTTTTTCAAAAACTTTTTCTACATCTATTGACATAATCATATGATTTCTGTTGTTTTGTTATTGATATAGTCAATTATATTGACAGTTTCCCTAATTTTGAACTGACATTTCCTTCTTGCTATAAAGCCCAACTAGTCATACTATATAATCCTTTTGATATATTGCTATAATTGCCTTACTGATATTTTGTTCAGATTTTTTGCATCAATATGTATTAGGGAAATTGATATATAATTTTCTTTCTCTTAGATCTTAATGGCTTAGGTATCAATACCATATTTGTGTCATAAAAGGACTTTGGTAGAACTTTTTTTGGTCTATTTTTTCCAAATACTTTATAGAATATTGGGATTAATTGTTCTTTAAATGTTTGATAGAATTCATTTGTGAAACTATCTGGTCCTGGGATTTTTTCTTAGAGAGATCTTTAATGACTTATCAATTTCTTTTTCTAAGAGAATATTTAGGCGTTCTGTTTCCTGAACTGGTAATCTAGGTAGTTCATGTTTTCATAAATAGTCATTGATTTCACCCAGATTATCATATTTGCTGGCATGTAATTGGGCAAAATATTTTCTTATGATGGCTTTAATTTCTTTATCATTAGTGGTGATATCACCTTTTTCATTTTGGGTACTGGATATTTGGTTATCTCTTTTTTAAAAAAATCCAATTAACCAATAACATCCAACTTTTTGTGTTTATTTTTCATAAAACTATCTCCTGGATGTATTAACTCAATAGATTTTTTCTTTCAATCAGTCATAATAATCTTATCTTTGATTTTCAAGTTTTCTGATTTGTGTTCAACTTGGGATTTTTAATGCACTCTTTTTCTAGGCTTTGGTTTTTGTTTTGGTCTTTGTTTTCTTCCACAGCATTACTTACATGGAAATGTGTTTTGCATGACTATAAATGTATATGTATAACCTATGTCAAATTACTGGCCTTCTCAATGAGAGGGAGGGATGGTAGGGAGGGAAGAAGAGAATTTGGAATTCAAAATTTGATTTAAAAGAATGCTAAAATTGTTTTTACATGCAGTTGGGGAAAATAAAATATTAAACTGAAAAAAATCTGTGCAGCATTCCCTTGATCTTCCAGTTTTGTTGCTCTGTCATAAAAATAAATTAAGATTACTTTAACACAATGTGTGTTTATGTACAAATATGAAAAACAATGCTTGCAATGGACTTTTTTTAAGTGTTCACACCCAAAGACAAATTATGATTAAATTGAGATTAATGCCTGTAAAACCAAGCATGTGCAGCTTTCCAGAGGATTGCTGTCATCAACAGCTTTTAAGATTCTGATTACCCAGTATAGTGAACTCTCTATTTATTCAATTAAAAAATTAGAGCAAATCATTCACAGAAAATCAAAATACAGCATTCACAATGACATCACTAAAATGGCCACATAGTTTTCACTAACGTGGTCACAATAGTTTTCAACAAATTATTTAGTCAATCACAAAATCCTTAATTCAACCCCAAAGTACAAAAGTCAAAGTTCTCTACCCCTATGTCACAGTAAATCATAATCTTCTCAGTCAGTATACAGTATCCAAGTAAAGTCTTCTTTCAGCTTGACTGGAGGCTGGCTATCAGCTTCCATGGTTCCTCTTCCACAGTTCCGGCTCCAACTGTCACCTGAGTTCAAAGACAGGCAGCTCCCAGTTCCTTGTCCAGCTCCTTATCCAGCTCTTCATCCTGTTCCTATTCCATATGGAGGCTCACAGTGTCCAGTCCACCTCAAGTCCTTCACAGTTTCTGTTTCTGGGAAGACAAAGCTTAACAGAACCACAATAATATTCACACACATTTTTGGCAACATCATCAATTCACTATTTGCCTATCATCAAGATCTGAGAACTCAACATAAATAATCAGCATAGAAATCAACACAGACCTAAAAACAAGGTCCAAGAGGTCATCACAATTCATCAGTAAAGTCCCCGAACCTCCAAAACCCTCTTCCAGGACTTCTGTAAACATAGAACCAGAAAATCCTCTTTCAGGTCTTCTGTACATATTGTCACAAACAAACATCAACACAGACAGAGCAGACAGAGTGAAGGGATACCACAAGTTTTCTCCTTCTTGATTCTGCCACC
Organism: Petaurus breviceps papuanus; assembly: GCF_028583685.1. Lineage (NCBI taxonomy): Eukaryota > Metazoa > Chordata > Mammalia > Diprotodontia > Petauridae > Petaurus > Petaurus breviceps. The sequence goes on along the minus strand of NW_027187419.1, from coordinate 16,304,142 downwards.
ACAAGAGTCCTCAGTTTTTTCTGTCTCCAGCCCTGGGACTCTCCTTATATTGTCATGAGCTCTTCCTCATGAGTTCACAAGTTCTACGGTTCACAAGTTGTAAGGTTTACACATTCTGTTTCTTAACAGATTTGATTCAAGACTCTAAAGAAACTTGAACTGAAACAAGGTGTGAACTACTTCTTTGCTTTCCA
>NW_027187419.1:16233569-16303548 GCF_028583685.1 Petaurus breviceps papuanus | reverse complement strand
GAAGAGAGGAAGGGAGGAAGGAAGGAAGGGAGGAAGGAAGGGAGGGAGGAAGGAAAGAAGGAAGGAAGAAGAAAAGAAAAAATGAAAAATAGAGAGTCTACAGGAAAACAGGAACATTGCAGTACTGTGACTGGAGTTGTGAACTGGTCCAGTTATTTTAGAATTTGCAACTATGTTCAAAGCAATTAAACTTAATACCCTTTAACACAGCAATACCAGTATTAAGTCTATAACCTAAAGTGAGAAAAGAAAGATAGGAAAGTTTCTAGATATAACATATTTCTAATATCTTTATCTATCTATATCCTTATCTCTATCTCTATATCTAGCATATATATGTGTGTATGCACATATATACATATGTTATGGAGAGAGAGAGAGCTGCTAATTCCTCCTCAGAACTAGAAGATGAAAAGGAGTAGAAGATGCTTTCTGTGGTATTTGGATTTGAAGTAATTTACCTGTCAACTAATAAATAATCAATGATGTTCATGCTCTTGTTTCCATTTTTTCTACTGTAAGCTCTTTCTAACTTCTTATGGGAATATGTGTATACATATATATATATATATGTTCATTTATGAATATATATATATATATATGTATCCATTCATTCATTTACAAACTATTTCCCATTGTTGAAAGGTAGTTAGTATTCATATTCACTGAACATTGGGAATCATAGTAAATCATTGCATTGTTTAGGTTCTTGAATTTTTCAAATTTGTTTTATTTTATTACATTTATGTTATACTATAAAATATTCCCTTGGTGTTCCCCATTTCACTCTTTTTCAGCTCATACAGAACTTCTAAGACTTCTCTGAAATTGTCCCTGTCATTATTGCTTATGGCAAAATAGTATTCAATTTTATTAATAAACCACAATTCATTCATAATTCACTCCCCAAATGTTAAGAGAATTGATAGTATTGAAAATTATGCTGATTCAGTGACCCATTGTTCCTAACCCTACTTGCCAATCAGTGTTAGGAGAGGCTCTGTTGGATTTAACATGGTACCTCTACCTATTAAACATCATGTACCTGCTACCTTGGGGAGGAGCTGAGATGGAACAGTTTATCTTATTAGCTGACAAGGACCTAACCAAATCGTCTTTATCTCATTATGAAAGTTTTCGATAAAAGCTGGCTCTATCTTGAATCCCTTGCTGATCAAAGTTATTAGCCCATCAACGTGTTGCCACTTTGACATACTTTAAAGAACCTCTTTTAATGCTCTTTTATCTGAGTTTTCCCTCATGAATCAGTGTGAAAGTCCAAAGAAAGAATTTTCCTTTCATCAGATGGCAAGCCAGCTAGGAGTTCTTGAGGGCTTTCAACCCTAGCTATCACTGTGATTGGGTCTTCTCTACCCTGGTAAGTTGAAAATCAAACACTGTCTAATATCAGACTGGAGTGGAGCACTCTTAACCCCAACAACAGTTAGATGATGAAATGGTGCAAAATTTAGCTCCTTTATACTTGGTACAGATAAAGGAGAAATAGGTCCCCAAATCCAAATTTGTTTTTTTTTTTTGGGGGGGCGGTTGTGCATGAAGAAGGGAAAGCAGAAGAAAAGGTACATACATGGAAGAGGCAAATAAGTGAATGGCCTTACATGAATTTTCATTAAAATGCCAGTATTCATGAAGAGAGTAAACTCTCAGGTAGAAAAACTGAAATAGTTTGGGAAAATCATGCCTAAAATGTTATGTTCAGAATTGAGTGATGAGGCTTGATAGGGGCTAGGATAATTAGGGGGGAAAGAGAAAAAATTATGTATTTCAGTCAGATAAGAGATGAGACTGGTTAGATATTGTATTCAGTCAACTGTATATTCTAAATTTGATTTGAGATAGCCTTGGCAAACTTGAGATTTTCAGAGCTATTGAGAGAGGCTTTGGAATAGGAATTGCCCTCTTCATCATAATACAAAGACAAGAATACTCTTGAGAGTAAAAGATAGAGAGGAAGAGAATAAATAATGAGAAGGGAGATTAAAAAAAATTTTTGGAGGGCTTGAGAAAAGAGACGAAGTATTAGGTCCCATATGGGAACACCTACCCCACCCCCCTATCTTATTGCCCAGATCCTGTTGTGAATAATGAGAATAAATATTCACAATGAGAGGGGAAGGAAAGGTGACTGGGAATGAGAAAGGTCTTTAGAATTTTCAAGGCTTTAAAAAATTTTTTTAAAACAGTCTCCCTCTCCCTTTCTGACTGAAGCCAAGTTATTGAGGCCAACTAGAGAAAGGCAGATAAGAGATAGAAAAATTCAGTGTAGTAAGGATGAGTTCCATAGACAGATTGTGATGTGACTGGTAAAGGAAATTTCTAATCAGAATATGAAAAGAACAAGAAATATGTAGTTTTCAAGGGTTTTAAATTAAGTTTAAAAGAGAGGAGATAAAGTTTAAGGAAGGTAGGGAGAAGAGGAAATGAGTAGAAAGTTAAGAAAAGTTCTAGTCTGAATGGAAGGTTTTAGAGATTTGGAAAGAGAGAAGTGAGAAGGGTTTCAATCTGCTATAGTAAAAACTCTCATGAATTGCTAAAACTGAAGGAACTCCAGGCCAAAAGTAGATTTTTATACCAGCATGAGTTTAAACTTCAGAAGAAGAAAAAGGTAAGGAAATTGAGTGAACTTTTTTATAGGCCTGGTAAACTTTTAAAATTGCAACATCATGAGAGAAACAAACAGTCCTAAGCTGTGTTTAGTGAAACTTGCAATTTGAAGTAACATCTTGTAGGGCTGTAATTTAATATTATTCTAAGTTTTGATTGCAGGCATGATTGATTGCATCGTCAGGAGGACAACAATGCACCATTCAAGGGGTATGGCCTGTGCTACCTAGAGTGGCTGCACTCTGTACACTGCTACAGACAGAGATCTGTGTTGAGGGGACAATCTTGAGAAGGCCAAAGATAGGATCCTCTTGAGTTGGTTTCCCAATTGTGTTACTTCCTTTGAACAGGAATGTTTCCCACTTGGTTAATTCTGAGTCTCTCTATGTATTTTCAATAAGTTCCTTTAATCCTCTTTTTCTTAGTTTTGCTTCCTCAAAAAAAACAAATATCCCTTTTAAAAATAGAAATGACAGTGGAGACAACTGAAGAGAAACCTGGGAAGATTTGTATGCATTGACAAAATTTGAAGTAAGCAGTTTTGGTGGAACAGGTAATACTATAGTAACAACATAATCAAATAAAATATATTGAAAGACAACAACTCTGAAAAATGATCATCCATGATTCCAGACATCCAATGAAGATGAATGTTACTCACCTTCTCAGAAATGATGGCCTTAGAATGCAAACTGAGACCATTTTTTCTTTTTTGGCATGGCCAAAATGACTACAGTATTTGTCCCAATTATAGATAATATGATGCAGCTCATCCTCAAAGAACAAGGCAGGCTTTATATGATGCTCAGAGCATCCCTGTATGCATTCAGTTAATTATTAGTCATCAATTACAAACTATTAATAATTATCACTAAATGAGCTTCATTTCACTACTCAACATAAAATAAAGGACTTCCAGACCTTCCTGAAGAAAAAGCCAGAGCTCAATGGAAAATTTGATCTCCAAATAAAAGACTCAAGAGAGGAACAGAAAGGTAAGCAGGGAAAATACACACACACACACACACACACACACACACACACACACACACACAATTTGTTATTTAATAAGAGCAAACTGTTTACATTCCTATATGGGAAGTTGATACCTGTCAATATTGAGAATTGTATACTTATTGCAACATTCAAAAGGGATAAGCATAGTTAGAGGGTGTTGGTATAAATTAACTAAAGTGATAATAAAAAGCCTTATTAAGGGGTGCAAAGGGACTGTAATGGGAGGAGAGGAAAGGAGGAGGCAGAAAAGGATGATTTATGCCACACAAAGAGGCATAAAACATTATAGTAGAGGGAAAGAAGGGAGGGAAATGAATATTATGTGAGCTTCACTCTCATTGGTTTTGGTTCAAGGAGGGAATAACATAATCAGTTAAGTATAGGATTCTGTCATGAGGAGAAATAAAACATCATAGGAAAGAGGGAGGGAGAGGAGCACTGTATGAGATTTATTCTCATTGGTTTTGGTTCAAGGAAGAAATAACATGCCATATTAAGTATAAAAATCTATCATGCCCTACAGGCAATAGGAGGAGGAAGGGTTAACAAAAGGAGGGGTGCTTAGAAGAGAGGGAAGAAGTAGTAAGGGAGAAGAGTTGGAGAAGGGAGGGGGTTGACAGAGGAAGAATACTGAGGGAGGTGGTGGCCAAAAGGAAACCTCTTAAGAAGGGGAAGGGAGAAGAGTGAAATAAAAGCATAAACAGGGGAGGGAGTAGGATGGAGGGAAAGACACAAATAGTAATTGTAACTGTGAATATGAATGGGATCAACTTTCCCATAAAATGGAGTCAGAGAGAAGAATGGATTAAAAGCCATAATTCTACAATACTCTGTCTACAAGAAACACATTTAAAACAGGGGGATACACACAGGGTAAAGGTAAAAGGCTGGAGTAAAGCATATTATGCTTCAGCTAAAGTAAAAAAAAAGCAGGGTAGCAATCCTTACCTTAGATAAATCAAAGCAAAAATAGATCTAATTAAAAGAAACTATATTTTGCTAAAAGGCACCATTGAAAATGAAGCAATATCATTACTAAACATATGTGCACTGAGTGGTATAGAATCCAGATACCTAGAGGAGAAGTTAAGGGAAATAGAGGAAGAAACAGCAAAACTATACTAGTGGGGGACCTCAATCTCCTCCTCTCTGAACTTGATAAATCTAACCTCAAAATAAACAATAAAGAAGTTAAAGAGCTGAACAGAATTTTAGAGAAGAGAGATATAATAAACTTCTGGAGAAAACTGAATGGGGATAAAAAGGAATATACTTTTTTCTCAGCAGTATATGACACATACACAAAACCTGACCATGTACTAGGGCATAAGAACCTCACAATCCAATGCAGAAAGGCAGAAATATTAAATGTATCATTTTAGGATCATGATGCAATAAAAAATTATATGTAATAAAGGGCATGGAAAGATAGACTAAAAACTAACTGGAAACTAAATAATTTAATCTTAAAGAATGAGTGGGTCAAACACAAAATCATAAAAACAATCAGAAACTTCCTTCAAAAGAATGACAATAATGAGACAACATACCAAAATTGTGTGATGTAATGAAAGCAGTTCTTAAGGGAACCTTTATAAATCTGAATGCATATATGAATAAAATAGAAAAAAGAGAAATCAATAAATTGGGCATGCAGCTGAAAAAGGTAGAAAAAGAACAAATTGTAAATCCCCAATTAAAAACTAAATTACAAATACTGAAAACAAAAGGAGAGATTAATAAAACTGAAATTAAGGAAACTATTGGACTAATAAAACTAAGAGCTAGTTTTATGAAAAAATGATAAAATTGACAGACTTTTAGTAATTTTATAAAAAAAGAAAGAAAACCAAATTACCAGTATCAAAAATGAAAAGGGTGAATCTACTTTTGATGAAGAGGAAATTAAAACAATAATTAGGAATTATTTTGCCCAATTGTGTGCACATAAATTTGACAATCTTAGTGAAATGGATGAATATTTACAAAAATATGAGTCACCCAGATAAACTGAAGAGGAAGTAAAATATATAAATATTTTATATAAAAATATAAATATAAAATAAAAAAATAACCCCATCTCAGAAAAAAGAAGTTGAACAAGCCATCAATGAACTCCCCAGGAAAAATTTACAGGGCCAGATGGATTTACAAGTCAATTATATTACACATTTAAAGAACAATTTATTTCAATACTTTATAAACTATTTGGGAAAACTGAAGGAGTCCTACAAAATTCTTTTTATGGCACAAATATGGTTCTGATACCTAAATTGGGAAGAGCCAAAACAGAGAAATAAAATTCTAGAACAATTTCCTTCATGAATATAGACGCAAAAATTTTAAATAAAACATTAGTAAAAAGACTACAGCAACTTATCATGAGAATAATACATTTTCTTCAGGTAGGATTTATTCCAGGAATACAAGGATGGTTCAATATTAGGAAAACTAGTAGCATAATCAATCATATCACAATAAAACTAGTAGAAACCATATGATTATCTCAATAGATGCAGAAAAAGCTTTTGACAAAATACAGCCCTCATTCCTATTAAAAACACTAGAAAGTATAGGAATAAATGGATTTTTCCTTAAAATAAGTAGCATCTATCTAAAACTATCAGCAAGTATTATATGTAATGAGGACAAACTAGAAGCATTTTCAATAAGATCAGGAGTGAAACAAGAATGTCCACTATTACCCCTCTTACTCAACTTTGCATTAGTAATGTTATCTATAGAATAAGAGAAGAAAAATCAATTGAAGGAATTATATTAGGCAAAGAAGAGACTAAGCTATCACTCTTTGCATATGATATCATGATATACTTAGAAAATCCTAGAGAATCAAGTAAAAAAACTACTTGAGATAATAAATAAATTTAGCAAAGTTGCAGGATATAATAATAAACCCACATAAATCCTCAGCAATCCTATATCTTTCTAACAAAGTCCAACAGCAAGAAATAGAAAGAGAAATTACATCTAAATTTACTGTAGACATTACAAAATATTTGGGAATCTACTTGCCAAAACAAACCCAGGCCCTATCTGAACACAACTACAAAACACTTTTCATATGAATAAAGTCAGATCTAAATAATTGGAAAAACATCAGTTGCTCCTCAAAAGGTGGAGCAAATAAAGTAAAAATAAAAATTTTACCTTGATTAATTTATATATTTAGTGCCAAACCAATCAATCTACCAAAAATTATTTTATAAAGCTAGAAAAATAATAACAAAATTGATTTAGAAAAACACACATCCAAAATATCAATGGAACTGATGAAAAGAAATGCTAGGGAAGGTGGCCTAGACATACCAGATTTTAAAATGCATTATAAAGCAGCAATCATCAAAACTACTTGGTACTGGCTGAGGAAAAGAACAGCAGATCAGTGGAATTGACTATATACACAAGACTCAGCAGTCAATTACTATAGTAATCTATCATTTGATAAACCCAAAGGCACCAATTTTGGGGTCAGTAATGCAGTATTTGACAAAAAATGTTGGGAAAACTGGAAAATAGTATGGTAGAAACTGGGCATAGACCAATATCTTACACCATATACCAAAATAAAGTCTAAATGAGTGTACAATCTAGCTATAAAGGCTGATAATAAAAGCAATCTGGGAGAGTAAGGAATACCTTACCTTTCAGATTTATGGAGAGGGGAAAATTTCATTGACCAAACAAGAATCAGAGAGCATTATGAAAAGCAAAATGGATAATTTTGATTAAATTACATTACATTAAATTGAAAAGTTTCTGTACAAATAAAGCCAACGTAACCAAGATTAAGAGGGAAGTGGAAAATTGGGAAATTTTTACAACCAGTGTCTCTGATAGAGGCCTCATTTCTAAAATATACAGAAAATGGAGTCAAATCTATAAGATTACAAGTCATTCCCCAATTGATAAATGATCAAAGGATATGAACAGGCAATTTTCAAAGTAAGAAATGAAAGATATCTATAAGTACTAGAAAAAAATGCCCCTAAATAACTCTTGATAAGAGAAATGCAAATCAAAACAAATCTGAGGTCCCACATTTCACCAGTCAGATTGGCTAAAGTGACAAAACAGGAAAATGGTAAATGTTGGAGAGGATGTGGAAAAATTGGAACACAATGCATTGTTGGTGGGATTGTGAACTGATTCAACCTTTCTTGACAGCAATCTGTAACTATGCCCAAAGGGCTATAAATAAGTACATATCCTTTGATCCAGCAATACCACTTCTAGGACTGTATCTCAAGGAGATCATGCAGGTGGGAGGAGGACCCATATGTACAAAAATATTTATAGCAGCTTTTTTTGTGGTGGCAAAGAATTGGATATCAAGAGGATGCCCATCAACTGGGGAATGGCTGAACAAGTTGTTGTATATGAATGTAATGGAATACTATTGTGCTATAAGAAATGAGAAGCAGACAGACTTCATAATAACCTGGAGAGGCTTATATAAACTGATACTGAGTGAGGAGAGCAGAACCAGGAGAACTTTGTACACAATTACAGACATGTCATATCTGTGACAACTAACTTTGATAGGCTAGACTCCTCTCAGCAATGCAAGGTTATAAAACAACTCCAAAGGACTCATGATGAAAAGGGATACCCACATCCAGAGAAAAGAACTACAGAGTTTGAATGCAGAATGAAACAAACTACTTGCTCTCTCTCTCTTGTGTTTTCTTTTGTATCATTCCTTCTTTCTCGTTTACCCCATTTGTTATAACTATTCTTTACAACTTGACTAATGTTTAATCCAAAGGTTAAACATTAAATGCAAAGGTATTTGTAGAACCCATGTCAGATTGCATGCCACCATGGCAGGGAGAGGGAAGGGGAGAATATTTGGAATTCCAGAGATTGTGGCTCTGAATCATAAACTAAAAGCAAATAAATAACTTTTAAAAGTAAAGAAGGCTATTCTTAGCCTTGTTGATTAGCCTTCTGGAACCAAGTACAGAATATCTATGTATTCTCCATACTTGGTCGTGACCCCTCCATTGCAGACTCTCCCAAAATCAGTATCCTCACCTTTTCCACCTCGGGGTGATAATATCCCAGGTGTTCAATGAATGATCTAGACCCCCATTACATGGTGGTTTTTGTTTATCTCCTCTGCCCCACTGAGGCAGAGGATAGGTGGAAGATAGATTAAATAAAAACATATTTAAAGGAAAAAAAATTATTGTCTTACTGTATTTTTCTACAGTGTCTAACCTGAAATAGCAGTAACTGATAGTATGTATGGCACTTTCTTGTTTTAGCATTTTTTTTCATCTAACCTAGAAAAGAGACTGAGTGGTCATCAGAATTGAGAGCTCCAAGATAAAGAAGGCCCAGAAATTTTGAACTATGAGGAGAACTAGCATGTCCCTTCCAGCAGGAAAACAAAAGAATAAAAAAAAACATATTTTCCATCAGTTCCCACTACTGTTGTGGGTTACAAATGATTGTTACTTATTCAGACTAGAAAATGAACGCTGGTTATGAGTTCCAAAGAGCTTTTCAAACCGTGCCTGCCCACTTCTTCCAACCTACAATTCCCTAGGTGAAACCATAAAATAAAACATGGAATGATTAGCTATTCCCCTTCATCACTGATGATGGAGTCCAAAAATCTGAATGCAAGTCCTCTCTAATCTACATGACTAGGAACCTAATGTATATGAGGTTTGGATAGTATATAGATATTAAAAAAATATTATATGGCCAAATGTCCACATGGAAAGACTGGTCTTTGGCTTCCCTCTGAGTCAATCTGTGTTCAACACAACACTACTTATTATTTTCTATCTTAAATCCATTTTCTTCTTCACACATTTACTCTAAAAGAGTCACCTCCTTTCTGAATACTGCATGTTGAGATGACTGTATGGCAACTGTAGTTTTATGGGAATTTCTGCCTTTGTAAGTCACAAAACAATTTATTTCAAAATTCTGGGTATTACTGAAGATAAAAATTTTATGCTATTAAGACTAAATTACTTTCCAGAGCCTTGCTTAATCTCCCATTTCACTCTATATAGTGCACATATGAAGTCCAAGCATATCTTCTCCCTATTTGTACAAGTATAATTAACTCTAGAGGCAATATGAAGAGAGGCAGCATGGAAAGGGGAACAGCATTGGAGAAAAGAAGACATGTTTTCTAGCTATGACTGTATGACCATAAGTGGGTCACTTCAGATTACCCCATGAAACTGTAATATTACAAATCACAGATGAATCATCAAGTCAAATTGGTAGAATGCATTTGCATGCTGGTAATTGATGAAATTTCAGGTATGGACATTTTTCAAACTCATTAAAAAAACCAAACCTCTGACTATTATAAAAGGACATGTTTATCTTCAGTACAGAATGGAAAACAACTCTGTATATCATTCATCTATCCATTTATTTGAGTGGTTTCTCTTGATAAACAATGTGAACACAGATCCAGGGAAAAGCAGAATTGTGCTCTTATCTATTTCCTTTTATTTTATTTAAATAATCAGAAATTGATTCACTGAATTTTTGACCTCTTAGCCAACTTGTGTGGTCCTGTAGATCTACATTTGGATGATATATTTATCATTCATCATTTTTCTTATAGCATTCACCTACATCCTCTTCATTGGTATATGTGCCCTTTCCCTGATTTTCATTGAGTCTGGTAGTTTTAACTAATATGTAAATGGAGGATTGGCCAATGGCAATCCAGTCCTTAGATCACACAAAATTCTCTGCCTTCTCACATATAGTCATTTAACAAGCATTTAAGGGGCCATAGTTAGGCTCTTGCCACACATATGTGATGGAGGTGCCTTTTTCTCTCCCCAGTACAGAAGATGGCATAGGTACCCTTTTTCCTGTCTGCTTATGACATGGGGATGGAAAGATATTTAATTGACTGCCAAGCAGGAATTGAGTATGCATACAAAAAGCAAGCAGAAGGAGTTTTATTCTCTCTTCTTGGAAGTTTTCAAGTGAGGAGGAAGAAATCCTGCAGGAAGCCAGGTGGGCTCCCCCCCTCCAGTAGCCTTGTGGCTATGAATATATGGTGCTACATTTTCGTCCATCTCTATTGTGCTTACTTGTTTTTTCTCCATAGTCTTAGATGAATGAATTTCAGAGACTAAACAGACTAGATTCAAACCTTGTCAACCCCGAAATATCAGAAGAGTGACCACAGGCCCAGCAGCTAGAGACAATAGCAGAATTTATCAACATTCTAACATCAAGGCCCAGTGAGGCACCAGTACTGAGGAGTGACCCACTTGACTCAGTTTTGACCCAGCAGATTGACCAGGCAACAGAGACGTCATGTTCTGAAAGCAAGTGACTGATTCATCCAGTGCTTATGCCAGAAATCACCTTTGTGAAAGGATGTTTGTAGTAATTACTTTAAGTTGAATCCTACTCTATCCAGGGACTGAGCAGAGTAGGAAAGTGTGCTTCTAGTTAATGATTTTTTTTTTTACTTCTGTTCTTGCTATAGTTTCTCAGTAAATGTCTCTATGGCTTGATGTTAATTGGTTATCCCCATGACTTAATGTTAGTTGGTGATCAGTGACAATGAAAAGATATCAACTTATCAAAATGGCAAAAATCATTGGCAATCCATAAGGGGATGGGTTAATCAACTGGTACTTCACAAGTCACAGTACTAGAAAAAGCAGTTCCTGCCCTTCAAGGCCCCCTTGAGCCCTGAGGGTAAATGTAGATGGTTGGGGCTTGGGAATAGTGAGCTCAGAGCCTATATATGTTGCATATATAAAATGCTTTCTTTAGTATCCTAACAGAATCACAAAAGGATACAGCAAACAAGATTATGCAATATCCCCTTGTACCAGGAAAATAACATATACTCCAGACTTATCTCATTTAATATAGAAATTGTTGACTTCTCCTTAAGTTAAGCAATGTCAAATAGTTTTAAAGTGGAATTTTAAAAATATAACCTTGATTAATAATTCAAAAAGACAGAAGGAATTCATAAATATCACTACATGGGGAAAAAGGTGAAAATGCAGAGCTTTCTTTCTTAAATATAAGTGTTGAACAACAGTTCCTAATAGTATACTCTGAATTCTGCAATCTATAAAGTGAGTGCAGTACTACATAGCAGTTGTGTTCGCTCTGGAATAGCCTTACATTTTTCCAGCCAGAATCTTTGGGCCATTCACAATATTTAATTGCAAAACAAAAAATAACACAAAACAAAAACAAAAACCTATTTAAAAAAATAAACTAATGAAAATAAAATCAAACACTGAATTGAAATCCTATATCTATACAGGCAACAATTTAAAAAATAATAATCATTTCATTCCAGGAAACTAATAAAGAAGTATGGCAATTCTGATAACTATCATTTGCTCATTTTCCCTTTTGTTGAATCTCCCCTCACCTGGAAGATGGAACTGGTTATTTCAAGAATTTGAGAAAGTCACTGTGAAGAACAGGGATGGGGATAGGGACTAGACCTGTGATTTCATTGGTATACAGAACTCTGGGCGAGAAAATTCCTTCTGACAGTGGAGGTTAGCATCTTCTCTAAAACTTAAAGTCCTAAAAGAAACAGAGGTCATTAAGTGGTTGTTACTTTCCCATGGTCACACACCCTGTAAATGTCAGAAATGAGACAATCTCTAGATTGTCCAAGCATAGATCTCTCTGCATTATACTACTCTAACACTTTTAATGATAACAATTGCAAATGTACAATTCTGTTATTTATATTTTAATGATGTCAATGTGGACTAGTAAATAAAGGGCTGGGTCCTGGGTTCAAGAAGATTTCATTAACAGAAGAGATGTGTTGCTATGGCTAAGGCATTTGATATCTCAGTGCCCCATACAACCCTCTGTGATTAGAAATTGTGCACAAGTAACACACATCTGCAACAAAGGAAGTGGTTTTCAAGTGGGGAGTTCTCTACCCTGATGAATTCACAGGCCTGGACACAAACAAATACACAGATAAATCATCTCAGCACATTGTATCTGCCCAAGACTTTGTTCACTTTCAGCAGGACCTGTTTTGCCTTTCCTGCTTTGCATGTTTTGACAATTCTATATTAATTTTAGCTGTAAAGTTCATTTTACATTAAAAAATGTGTTTTCGATGTTTTTTGCAAATTGAATGTACTCTTTAAATGATCATTGGCTCCCAGAATTCATTAAAGCAAACAAACAGTGGCAATATCTTAAAAAGCAATGCCAGAGAAACAATCTAATTTGTGCTTTGTAAATGTAGAAGCAGCCTCAGAAATTTCACTATCCCAGAACTTTTATTTTTATTTTTTGCCAGAGGTGGAGAGAGATAAAAATATATGTTTTTAATATAGCCCTTTTCCTGAGATTCTAACAATTACCTTGGTGGAATAAAGTGCAATGGTGTATGGTGCTTACAGATGATTACATTAACACTACCCGGGGAAAACAGCCACAATGAGTCAAAGATGTTTCTGACTTTCTCTCTTGAGAGACTATCGAGATCTGTTTATATGAGATACTGAAACCAATAATATCAGAAGTTAAAATGTGCAGAAAATTTCAGACAATTTTTCAATCATCTGGGCTTTGTGCTCTTTCTTTTTAAAAGTCTCTGCAAAATACAGACCAATGTCAAAAAAAGAACACCACTTCCTGTATGAACTTGTACGGTAATTTGTATTCCTCTCATAAGGTCAAAAACAACTTGAAAGTATGCTCAAAATTAATTCCATTTTTAATAAAATAGTGTTTTAAGGAGAAATGACAATTTCACAAAATTCAATTTTCTGAATGGCAAAGATGGCAAACTGAGATTTGCCCCAGAGGGCAAAATTTAGGGGGTATTGACAGCAATTGTACCCACTGATAAGCAGCACCTAGTTAATGAGAATAATTGGTTAAAATGCAAAGCAACCATTTGGTATTTTCCTCTCTACTATGGACTAGTCTGGCATTGAGCTAAGCACATCAGTGCACTGAGATGGCACAATGGAAAGTGCATTGGATTTGTAGTGAATCAGAGCGCCAGTTTCAGCTCTTCCACTTACAATGTGTGTGATCTTGGACAAGACCCCCCAATTCAGTGAGATCTTGGTTTCCTTATATGTAAACTGAAGGGTTTGGGCTCTGTTTCAGTTCTAAATCTAAGATTCTATGATCCTAATCCTACTTCCCACCAGATGCTTCCCTGCATCAGACTTTCTGTCTCCACATAATAGGGTAATATTAAGACTCTCCCTCTACAGTGTCTGTGTCCTAAAATCTGTCCCTACAGTCTTCCCCTTCCTCTGCTAGATGCTTGTCCCAGCAGTCTGAACTATTAATTATGGCTCTGTAGGACAGAGTTGTCAAAAACACAAGGAACATTCCAAGTGTGGCCTGAACCAGATTAAAATATACTTAGTAAATATTTAACAAAATAAAAATACAAAACAACATAGATATTACATTTTGAGATGAAGCCAGTGTGTGATCCAGTGACTTTTTTAAATTGTTTGACTCAACTGTTGTAGTGAAGAACTCCTTCAACACAAAAGGAAATTCATCTATGACTTAGTAGATAAGGCCTAGGCACTAGTCTGAGGCACGTAGAGTTCACTTACGTTGCCAAAGATTACACTATTAGAAAATATCAGAGACAAGTTTTGAAACTAGATCTTTCTTACTTTGAGTCCAGCATGCCATTTATTAAATATCACTATCTCTATGCTTTTAATATAATCTTAAAATTGATTTTTTATTAATAAAGAGAAAGATGCAGAAATGTTTTGTTTTTTTGCATTATTAAATAGATTATTTTTGTCAGTAACATTCTTAGGATATAGCATTAATATGCATTTTTCCTAAAAATGTTTTTATAAATGATTTTTAATCCCCAACCATTAGTTACATATGCATACACATATATAGATATACATATATGTATACCTGCATGCATATATGTATAAGTATATATAAACATATATACATGCACATACACACTCATACTTTGTGGTTCAGTGGATAGAGTGCTGAACCTGGATTCAGGAAGACCTGGGTTAAAATTTAACCTGAGAAATTTACTCTGTATGACCATGGGCCAGTCACTTAATCTTTGTCTGTCTCAGTTCCCTTAGCTTGTAAAATGGAAATGATAACATTACCTACATCATAGGGTTATTGTGAGGATAAAATAATATATTTGCAAAGCACATTGAATGGTACTTGGCACACAGTAGATACTATATAAGTATAAGTGCTTATTCCCTTCACCTTCCTCATGTATCCTTAATTTGGAAGGATTATATGGACTGCAGTGTCACTCACCTGCTCAGTAAAATTTCAATGGCTCTCATTTAGGTTCAAATACAAACTGACAACCTGGTCACAACCTACCTTTTCTGACTTATGACCTTTCTCTCTCCTGCAAACTTCATTCCATTTCTCGTCTCTGTACCTCTGCACATTGTGCCTCCTGTCCTGAATTGTATTCCTTCCTCTGTCCTTCAAAGTTCAGCTGGAGTACTTATGAGTTCATTCTTGTGAACTACTTGTGTCACCCATTCCACCACAAAGGACTGTGTAGCTAACATTCTATATACTTACATGTGTACATGTTTTTCCCCCCAATGGAATGTCAGCACTTTGAAGGAAAGGTCTTAGCATTGTGCCTAACACATAGCAGAATTTTTTACATTTCACTATAACTGAGTTAAATACAGAACAAGAGCTGATCAGACTATCAAGTTCCTGAGGGTTTAAAATATTTTAGGATCAGAGATTGCAGGGTAGAAGTGTCTATACATTTAATTTAGTCCAAATCCTTTATTTATAGATTAGAAAACTGAAGTCGAGAGGTCGAATAATTGCTCCAAATCACATTATTTTAAGCAGAAGAATTTGTATTTAAACCCAAGTTTTCTGACTCCAAACCCAATGCTTTTTCCCACTATACCACACTATCTTAGATCATTTTGCCAGAGGTAGTCATATTATGATTTTTCTTTCCTCATAAAAATCCTGTGCTATAGGCAGCACAAGTATTAGCATAATTTTCTAAGTGAAAAAAATGGATGCTCGGTATAATTTGGTGCCATGTCCAAGGTCAAAGAGATATTCAATACAAGGTCAGGGGTCAAATTTGTGTAATTCTGACTCAAAATCCAGTCAAGTCAAACCAAGTCTACAAGTGTTCATTAAGGACCTGCTCTGTGCCAGGCACTATGCCACATGCTGAGGTTACAAAGAAAGGCAATAACTCCCTGCCCCAAGGAGCTCACAGTCTAATGGGAGAGACAATACACAATCATGTCCATTCTGTATCCATCAATACAAAGTTTTTCGGGACAGGGAAGGTTTCTTTTTTGTCATTTTATCCCTGGCACTAAGCATAGTGTTTAGTGCATTGTTGTTCAGTCAATTCAGTTGTGTCCGACTCTTTGTGATTTCATGTACGATAATGCCCATGGGGTCTTCTTAGCAAGGATACTGGAGTGACTTGCCATTTCCTTTTCAAGTAGATCAAGTCAAACTGAGGTTAACTGACTTGCACAAAGCCACAGAGATTGTGTATAAGGCCTTATATCTAAGCTCTTCCTGAGTTGGGAGCAGCTAGGTGGCACAGTAAATAGTGTGCCAGGCTAGGAGTCAAGAAGACCAGAGTTCAAATTCGACCTCAGACACTTACTAGCTATGTGATTCTGGACAAATCACTTAACCCTGTTTGCCTCAGTTTCCTTATCTGCAAAAAATGAACTGGAGAAGGAAATGCTAAAAACCACTCCAGTATCTAAGAAAACCCCAAATAGGGTCACAAGGTATCAGACATGACTGAAATGAGTGAAATGGCTGAACAACAACTTCTTGACTCCAGGCCCAGCATTCTATTTATTAAGCCATCTAGCAAAATAGAAGTTACATGAATTGCTTAAGATACCAAGATATTTTTTCTGAGCTAGAAAATATTGGAGACCTGATTTGAACTCTGGTCTTCCTGGCTCCAGTCCTGGTGCTCTATCCATGGAGCCATCCCTCTAGATGCCCATAGTTGTCTAGCACATAGGTGGTACTAAAAAATACTTTATAAATCAATTGCTTGATTAGTATATAAATGCTTCTGGAAGTTTCAGACTTTGACAATTAAAGTTGTGTCAAATTGATTCCTGAGTCGTCTCAGGAAATAGTTAAGTTTTCCCTCACTGATGGTCTTCAAGCAAAGGTCATTTGACTTTTTGTGATGATTTTAACAAGAGGATTCTTTTTCAGGATAGGTTGGGCTAGGTAGACAATGACGTCCCTTCCAACCATGAAATCCTAGTATATTATAGTCTTTTTCATACATTACTTAGTTTTGAAAAATATATAGCAAAACATGCCTCAGACCAAAGAAATTACTGAAAGTTGAGTAGACAAATTATGCCAAGGAATAATGTAAAGGAAAATAAAATTATTAGTCATATTGTATGTGTCCTAGATGAGCAAAACCCTCAGTAATACTTAACAGAATGTTTTTCTTCATCCTCTGGACTGTGCAACTTTCTTTTCTATTAACTGGTAGATCCTTGTCTATCTCCACCTAGAACAAAAAGAAAAAACAAAGTTTATTTTCAAGCTCCCCAATTGCTCAATGAAAATCGATATAAGAAGTATTATAGTATCTAGCAAACTTCATATGCTATTGATTGGTGGTGCAATTGGATGAGCACAGTGATATAGACTGTTTAATAACATAAGAAAAAAGATTTAGAATGGTAGGAGAGAAATCCTGCAAGATGTATTTTCAAGCTATTATTTACTAATGCTTATTCCTAAACTTCAATCATAACTGTAACCTTTAATGTGCTTTATAGATCACATTAAAACAACTGTTTTTTTTTAATGATACCATTTGATCATCCCAATAATACTATGAGGGAATATTATTAGTAGTTTTATTATTACTATTTTATTGGTGATAGGGCTACATACCTCAGAAAGGTCCTACTCTAATACATCATCATCATCATCATCATCATCATCATCATCACCAGCATGTATATAGCACTTTAAGGTTTGCAGAGTGCTTATAAATATTAAGTCATTTGACTGTCACAAAAAACCTGGAAGGTAGCTACTATTATCATTCCAAATCTACAGCTAAGGATAGGAACTCAGATAGCAATTAAAGGAACTTGCCCATGGTCACACACAGCTAATGTCTGAAGAAGGATTTGAACTCCTGATTTCATGCCCAGTGCTCTATCCATTGCATCACCTAGCTGCTACGTGGCAGAGTGGAAGTGACTCAAGGTCATCCAAAGCTATCTCAGTGGAACACAACCTCTTTTGACAGGGCTTCAGGGATAATAACATCATCTACCAATTGACTCTTTCTGAGAACTAGCCTCTTCCTCCCTTCTCAACAGTTTGCTTCATGGCATCCATGCTAATGAGGGAAATTATTTTTTTCTATTCTATCATCATCATCATCATTATTACAAATTATTAAATTAGGATTAAGGCTTTTTCATCTTTATTTCTTCATTCAGGGACCAGCCCCTCTAGGTCAATCAGCTAGTCTCCGAAGGACAACATTGCTGGAAGAGATTGCCCTAATCCTAAGGAACATGCTGCATAGACCTTACTTCTGTTTGAAGTATAAGCACAATTTTATCTAGGTGAATTACAACCCTAAAACTTCAACCCTATGCCTTTGTACCCCTCCACTAGAGTTTAGGGTGCCACAACTCATGAAGGAGAAACCCAGCCAGAGTGGTCTGGGTAGAGATGGATTCCTTTATCCAAATTGCTAGAGGCTGCTGAGTCTCATTATAAAGGCATGTCCTCAGCAGGAGAAGCTGAAGACTTTTAGCCTACCTCCTCATTTAAATGTCCACCAATCAGGATTGATTTCTCCAGTCAGGGGTATTCCCTTTCATAAATAAATGTATACATATATATGACATTCAGTGTCTTCATTAAGAATCTTTGGTTACCAAGAGAAACTGGCTATTAATTTGTTGATTATCAGCAAGCCTAATTAATAAATTGATTACTAATTACCCAAAAACTTTGTCTCTTGGACTTTTCATTCATTTCACTGAGCAAGGAGAAAGAATAACAAGAAGGAAAAATGACAGCCAAAAAGATAGTATTACAGGGCGTGTGGTTAAGCATGGCAAAGTTTATCATCAATAGGCTTGGTGCTGTATTTGTTGGCTACGATAATACTCAAAACAAAACAAAATATCAAATGACTCCCAGAACTGGCTGAACCCCTCCCAATATGTAGTGAGATAACAGATAAGGAGAAGGGGGCAGAAGACTGTAAAAATCACCATTTTTAGACCATCTTTGAAGGTCGACTCAGCTATTAGTTTTCTTAATGTGGGATCCTTGTTCTTTGACTAACAAGCTGAAATATTCCTAGAAAAAGTGAATTATACTAATCTTGACATTTTCACTATAAATGGAAGCAGAAGACAGAAGCAAATTTAGTTCAACGGAAAAATATTTCCCAAGTTCTTCATAAAAAACAAACAAAAAACCTTCAAATAGGTAGTTTTATTGTATATCAAAAGGCCACAGGAAACAGCATATCACGATACATTTGGCAATATCATAATACATTGTGCTCATGATAAGATTTTGCAAAACAATTTTGATAATGTAATCAAAGCACTTTACAAAGAGAATAATCAATCACTTCAGAAGGCCCATGGAAGGCATAAACCTCCTTCTCCCTATACAGCCTCAGTTTCTGGGGAGGAGAAGGCAATTAGGTTCATAATTTACCTCTGTTCCCAGAAACCACCACCCCAGCTCCAAATCCAAACCTCCCTGGGGTTTCAGTCCCAGGAACTCTGAATTCTCAGGGCTTTCATACCAAGCTAGTGACTGCATCACCCTGGCTTGTGACACTGGCTCCAAAGTTGCCAAGGTTTTAACTATTTCTTCCAGTCGGGGATCACCTCCAGCGCCTGGAACTAATGACAAACAAGATAGAACAGGAATAAAAAGTCCCAGGCCCATTTCTCAGGACTAGGGTAAAAGAGGGGGAGCAGGGAAAGCTCTTCTTTTCTCACCAGTTCTGGTCATGACATTTATACAGGGGACAGGAGAAAGAATGATGAAAACAAGTGCAGCCAAAAAAGATGGTGGAAAAGAGACCAAGAGGTTCAATCTCACCAGTTTTAAGCCACAGGCAGACAATTAAAAGAAGCTACCCCACACAGGTGATAGGGGACACAGTAGGCTCCATGCTAGCCAAACTGAACTTGTAAAGAACAGACCACGGTTAAAATAAAAATTACTATATATAGAAAAATTAATATAGATAGATATTTGCAGTTGATGAAAAGCAAGTAAAATTCCAACAAAAGCTTAATAACACCCCCTAAATTTACTCAGTGACTGTGATGCAAATGTGGACTTGTCAGGATCTCAAAAATATTAGAAGTTATCATTCATGAGTAAAAAATGAGAGGTACCAAAAGACTGTAGACTATACATTCCATTATATCATGTCTCAGCCTATCCCATTCTATTCAAACAAATGTATTAAATATTAAATAACTCCTGGTGCTGAAGATATAAAGACAGAGTTCTCAAGAAGCTTACATGCTTAGTTGTGGGGAAGGTGGGGGAGGGGGAAGGAAATAGTATATACATAACTAAATCAAAACAAAATATGGAAGATAGGAACCAGATCTGTGATTTCATTATTAGACAATTCTCAGGTGAGGAAACTAATACCAGGGGTAGGGAACCTGAGGCCTCAAGACCACATATAACCCTCTAAGTCCTCAAGCATGACTTTTTGACTGAATCCACACTTCACAAAACAAATTCAAAGCACTGTGCTTGAGGACCTCAAGGGTCAAATGTGACCTTGAGGCCCTATAACAATGTAGATGGAGACCATCTCTGTGACTTAAGAGTCTGAGAATAGACTAGAGTACTAATAGATTGTTTGAACAGTGTTACACAGCCAGTATACACACTATGAATCAAATAAAATACAATGGAGTTTCTTTTGTGGGGAGAGTGGTTAAAATAATTTAGGGGGCCTCTTTCAAAATGAAGCAGTTGGGCTAAGCCTTAAAGAGAGCTCAGTGTTTCCAGACAAGTAACCCCTGCTCCTAAGGAAACTGAAGGTAATAGAACCCTTGAACTTTGGAGATATGACCTACAGAAGAGCTAAAGCTGGGTGAGAGATGGAGAGGGAGAAGGAGAAAGTTTTTCAAAAGTTAAAAGTAGAAAAGGATAGCATTTTAGACATGGAGGTTATTTGTGCAAAGGTACACAGGCATGGGATGCAATGTCATTTAAAACTGCATAGCTAAGCTAGGGAAAGTGTTAGTCGGTAACACCAGTTCACAGTATACCACATACTCCATACTCCCATATCAGCTCCTTGAAAACAAGGACTTTTTTTTTTTAATCTCCAGCATCTATCACAGTGCCTAGTACATAGTAGGCAAATAGCTGGTGTATTAGATTAACTATTAACTTAGATTCAGGAAGACCTAGGTTTGAATCCTACTTTAGTCACTGATTAGCTGGGTAACACTGAGTAAGTCACCCCCTCAGCACCAATTTCCTTATCTGTAAATAGGAATTATATTAAAGGTTATTGTCATATGGTTGTTTTGAGGATTAAATGAGATAATAGATGTAAAGCACTATATTTATAAATGTTAAAACCCTATACAAAAGTTGTGTTTGTACCTATCCCTCCCTCCCTCTCTTTCTACATATATAATTATTATAATAACTATATAATATATTATATAATATAATTATATATAATCTATATATATAATTATATGTATAATTATAAAATATACATTTAAGTGTGTGTATATATACACACACACACACACACACACACACACACACACACACTTAAATGGTCAACTACAGATCCAAACACAAGGACACAAATTTTACATCATAGGTATCATGAATGGGATGGAATTTAATCCTCCAGCAGCATCTATCTGCCCTCATTGAATTTGTCACTATACATGGATGAACCTTATTCTATAAGGGAAAAAAAATAGCTTTTATCGTTTAATTGACATTTGTGATGTTTTAAAGAGGTTTGAAATAGAAGTGCTAAAGAGCTGGAAAAAGGCAAAGAGGTATCTATCAGTTTTCAAAACAGAGTGGGCTCTATATTATTGGTCAATCAGTTTAACTTTTATTTGGGGGAGGGAGTGAACTATAGATCACATTTTAAGGGGTTATTTGTGAGCATTTAGAATGGGAAGTAAAAATCACTAAATTTTACCTTGATATTATCCATAAACAGTAATGCCAGAATAATCTCTATTCTTTATTTGGATAGGGTAATTGAATTCATAGATCATGGCAACATTTTAGCCATGATATGCTTAGATTTCAGGAAAGCATTCAACAAATTTGTCATGCCATCTTGTTAGACTGGATGGAGATCTGTGAAGTTATACATATCCAGAACTAATTGAATTACCAAACCAGGAGAGGAGGCATCAATAGATCAATGTCAAATAGAAGAGACATCTCAAGCAAAGTACAAGACATCTGTATTTGGACATAAGTGTTTTAACCTTTTTTACCAATTATTCTGGTACAAGTATAAAAAGACTTGAGATTTTTCGAATTCAAGAAGTAAGGAGAATGACTAATATGTTGGGTTACAGAATCAGTGTACGAAAAGGCTGGAATGATAGTCAAATGGTGTGAGATTTAAATGAATGTGACTAATTTGTTTTACTCAACTATATATCTTGTAAGGAAGGATGGGGGGAGGGGAAGTGTCTGTTTATTGGGAAAGGACAGTTATTTGAAAAAGAAAAGGAAAGAGCCTCAAATAAATATTCTAAGAAAAAAATACATTTGATAGGGATAAATGCTATATTCTATCATCAGGTTAAAAAAAGGTCAACCTCTGAAGTATAAGATATGTAAACAACAGTTCTTGTGGGGGGAACAAAAAAAAAATCTAGAGCTTTTTAGTGGATAGTGCCAGTGGTTTGATATTGAGAGAAGTGATTATTAAAAACCAATGATTTGGGGAGATACAGAATTTCCCCCTTTTTTAAGTCCTCATTTTCTTTTTTTTCATCAATTAATTTTTAGTTTTTAGCTTTCACTTTTATAAGATTTTGAGTTCTAAATTTTTCCCCTTCCTTTCATCTCCTCTCAAAAAGATGGCATGTAATCTGATATAGGCTAAACATATACAGTCATATTAAACACATTTCCACATTAATCATGTTGTGAAAGAATCAGAACAAAAAGGAAAGACCATGATGAAGAAAAAAAAAGAGAGAAAGAAAATTGTATGCTTTTATCTGAATTCAGATTCCATAATTCTTTCTTTGGATGTGGATAGAATTTTCCATCATAAATCTTTTGGAGTTATCTTAGATAACTGTATTTTTGAGAAGAAGCAAATTTATTAAAGTTGGTAATAGCACAATGTTGCTGTTGCTGTATACAATGTTTTCCTGGTTCTACTCACTTCACTCAGTACCAGTTCATGTAAGTCTTTCCAGGTTTTTCTGAAATCTGCTTGCTCATCATTTCTTCTGAAATAACAGTATTCCATCACATTCATACACAACAACTTGTTCAGCCATTCTCGGATTGATGGACATTGCTTCAATTTCTAATTCTTTACCACCACAAGAAGAGCTATAAAGTCCTCATTTTCAAAGTTCATTCTTTGAAGTTTGAATTTTCACCCCAATGTGGTTAGATCCTACCCAACCTTACAAAGAATCTAGGTGAATTCCTGCCCATTGTGTTCTCTTTAGGTTTGGAATGGGGACAAATTCTTTGATCCCCAAATCTGGTGGTAATTTAGAAGTAAATGACATAATCAAAGTTCATTAGAGTAGGTCTAGCCCCTCATTATTTGTTAACCAATCAGAAGTGATTGCCACCCTCTGAAACACCAACTTTTGGTCTTTGGCTTTTGAGATTGTCATCGAATTCTTTTATTAATAAAATGCTAGTATTATTGATAAAATTTCTAATTACCTAGAAATTCTATCTCTTGAACTTTTATACATCACATTATGATTGCCAGTATAGCTAATGCTATACTATATTAAACTATTATACTAAACTATATTAAGAACATTATAGTATAGAGGTAGTCCTTGTCCTCTGCCACATCTGAAGTATCTGTTAAACTCAGGGTGCTACATTTTAGAAAGGACATTGATAAGAAGCTGCATTTCTATAAAAAGTGACAAGAGTGGTAAAAGGACTGGAGACCCTGTGCACAGAGGCTGGGCCTGAAGTCAGGAAGCCCTGAGTTCAAACTTTGTCTCAGACACTTATTAATTGGCTTTCACAAAAGTATATGTTCACAGCTTCATGGTAACTGGGTGAGAACTTTAGGCCTCTCCCCAGTATAGAGACCCAAAGCAGTTCATTCTCATCATTCAGAAACAGTCAAAAAGGGACAGAAGCTGAGTCTCTCCATAGGAGTCATTTACGTGCACCTTCAGTTTCAGTTCAGTAGCCCACTAAAAGATTTTCCTCCACTCAATAAGAAAGAAAATATCACAAAACACCATTATACATTTCTGGAGTAGGATACACCATGCCATTCCACAGGCTGAAAGAGCAGACCAGTCACATGTTACATATTTTATCTATATTTTACAGAGAGAAGATCATATTTAGAAGGGTTAAATACTTAACCAATGCTAGCATTCACTGATCCCAGGTTTTCAATTCAGAACATCTGACTCCAAGTCCAGGCCTACTCCCACTAAAACCCAAAGCAATCTAGTCCACAGGGGTTGCTTGTAGCTGTTACAGGAATGGGAATTTAAGATCTTCCCTGCCCCTAGGCCTTTTGATAGGCTTAAGTGCATCCTTCAGGAATGACCACATCTTGATGTTCTGTGATTGGGTCAAGAGGTTTGTGACATTCTCTGAGCCAGGAGAAGGACATATATGAGATTTTGTTTTGGGGCTCACTTTGAGAAGTGTTGTGTTATTTGACCAGAGGAAACTCTGGGCAGCTATCAAGCCCCCACCCCTGGCTTTGAAAACCCAGATGTTGGTGCTTCCCTCTCTGGTAACTGTGACTAGGTAAGGATGTAGTGGTCAGACAGCTGGAAGCCTGTCTGCTTGATCTGTTTCTCTGTCTTCTTGTAACTTCTGCTTGTAACCGCTGTATTCTCTGAAGTTCAGGTTGCTGACCTTTTGCCCTTGAACTAGATAAATGATAAATGTTTGATTAAAGCAAGATTGTTAACCCTTTTTGAGTTGTTTTCCTTTAGAAAAGCAGATCTAGGAACCTGTGTTGGCAGCCACCCTGGGTATGCTGGAGTGCTTGCTGTTACAGCAGCTATGCTTCCCCCCCCCCCCTTTTTTTTTTGCTATTTTTATTTAAAAAACACTGAAATCTAAAGACTGAAAAATGAAAGCCCACAGGCTTTATGAAGTAATTTTAACCCCTCTTACACCTGAGAGTAAGAGGCAATAACAAAAATTTCTGAATTGTTGTCTAGTCAGTAACATTTGCTTTATGTCTCATTTGGTACCTTTGGGTTTTTCCCTATAGAATTCTGGTTAGCAGTATAGACAAAATTAAAAAGCAGCAATATAGTTTAGACTAGAAATTTGAACCACACATACCTAACCAAAGTATTATAAGAAAGAATCTGGGAGTCTGCCAGGGGTGGGGGTACTTGAGTGTCTTTGAAATAGGATGTATTTAAAACGTAGACTGCCTTCACAAGCACTGCCAAAGGCACTGAGTGGAAACAAAAGAGATAGTAACCTTTTTCTTAAAGCCCTTCACGTTTCATCTTAAAGGAATCTTTCAATGATCATGTACAGTGAAAACTTAGCTGAAATGTTAAGTAGATAAAAGAGCATGAAAGTAAATCTCTAGCTTTCCACCAATGTATTTGCCTTCAAGCCAAAGGAGGATTTCTGCTACTCCCAACCTCAAGGCTTTCTTTTATCCATAATCTTGACATTCCGGCAATACTATGAACTGTGTGTATTAACATAATGGGTATGAGCTTTGTTGAAGCCCTAGCTACAGGGAGCAAGCAATTATAAATAGCATAAATAGTCATACCTTTATTTCAGTAACAGAATGCTGGCAGCTTTGCCTCTTCTCAGCCTACATCGTCAGAGTCTGTTTATAGGGTAGAGCTTTCTATTTTGCAATTTTATGTGGAGAAGCCTCTAAGGAAACCTGGGAGTAAGACAGGGTTTTGAAATGGTTGTCAAATTTGGGTTCAGATGCCACCTCTGGCATTTCTACTGATCCTATCATAAATCAGTCATTGAATCTCTCAGTTTTATTTTCTTCAGCTGTAAAATAAGAACTGACAATATGGGGAGTGGGTCTAATCCATAGGGTTGTCCTGGAGCTTAGGTAATATGAATCAATAAACATTTAAGAAATGCCTACTATGTGCCAGGAATTGTGCTACATGCTAAGGATTCAAAGACAAAACTGAACGAGTCTGAACCTCAAGGAACTTACATACTATAGAGGAAAACAATATGGCCATTTTGGACAAATGTACAAAATGATTACAAGGTAGTTTTGGAGGAGGAAACCAGTGGATTCAGGAAAGGCCTTGTATAGGAGATCAGATTTGAAATAAGCTTTGAAGGAAATTAGTGAGGGGCATTTGGAGGAAAGAATGCATTGCAGGGATGGGGAACAGCATATGTCAAGGTAAAGAGAGGGGCAATAGGGTGCCTCATGTGTGAGGAAGACAGTCAGTTTGTCTTGACTAAAAAATGTGTGCAACAATCTTTATAATAAGACTGGAAATGCAGTTTGGGGCCAGGCCAAAAAGAACTCTAAAATCCAAATAGAGAAGGCTCCATAAATATACAAAATTTCCAGCTCAGAACGAGGAGGAAATATAAAATCCATACAGCGAAGCATTCTCATTTTATAGTTGAAAAACAAAATTCTTACCTTCAAGGACCATACAGCCAAATAGGGGGAACATAATACCTATACATATGACACAAAATATGTTATAAAAGCAAAAGAGAGATCCAGACAAAATGTCAGAGAAAAAGTAGAAGAAGCAGACATTTTTATTTTATTATTATTTTTTTTTACTGGGGGTGGGAGGGAGGGGATAAAGGAAAAATTTTGTGAAGGAGTCAGTGGGCTGACACTTCAAAGAAGAGAAGGTAAAGAAATGTTATCGTCTGGAGATTATTGGATGTGATGTCAAAAGAGGTGCAAGTTCAAATTCTATCTTTAAAAATACCAGCTGTATGACCATGTGCTCTAATGCCTCTGAGCTTCAGGTTCTTCATCATGAAAATGGGCAGAAAATAATTTAAGTAAAATATTGTAAAACTTAAAGCAGTAAATAAATATCAGTTGTCATCATCATCATCATCATTTCAACAAACTGTGGAGGAAATGCATTCTAGGCATGAGAGGATAGTATTCTATAGGAATGCATGAAGAGGGGAGACAAGGACCAGCCAATAATAGTTCAGTTGAACTAGAATATCGAGCATGTGCAGCAGCATACTAGGCAAGATTGGACAATGGAAAAAAAAAAAAAAACCAAACGAACCAAAGAACAAAGATAGATTTCCTCTATGTAACTAACTGGGCAACTACAAAATATTTTCTCTTGTCTAGTATCTTTCTTCTTATTTTTTCTGTCCTTTACCGACATTTAAAATAGACCATATGGAAATGACTTTGGAACGTAGTAATCTTAGAACAATTGAATTATCACTGATTAATATTGAGATATATGCATCACATATAGCTCCATAAGTTTCCTCCAGTCAACACGAGTCCTTTCAGCCCAGTACCTTGTGAGGCAAGGCTATGCGAGGCCAGTGCTTCCTATTCTCTGGTTTTAAATTACTACAACTTTCAAAGAAAGAAGAGAATGTTTGATGGGTACTGAATTGGTAATTTACTTACCAGAAATCAGGAATCAGCAAATAGAAACTTCAGGCAACCAGTGAGCTTCCCTGAAGCAGTAATGTAGCACATGGCCACCAAGGGCCTAAGAGAGTTAATGGGGGCTCCAGAGATGCGCAACATACAGGTAAGGAGAAATTCGATGACTATAGGAAAAGGAAATGAAACAAACTTTTATTGTTCTTTGAAATGAATTTGAATAGATAAAGAGTACTTATCCATGGTTTCTTTTGATGAAATTCAGATATGAAAACAAATGCTGGAATGGACAGCATAGATTTAAGCCACAAATCTTTCTTTTAATCATCAATTTATTTACATACATATATATATTTAATGTTGTAGTAATATTTAAAATTCATTTGCAGATTTAAGACACCTTACCCAGACCCTGAATTTGTGGATGGTGATTATATGTTAAATCGATTCTGAATCTGAAATCTCGTTGAAAAGGTTTTATGGCTATACTTAAAAAAATAATAATAATCCAACTGTCTTCCAGTGCTTAGAATACATAAAATGTCAGGTATTCTTAACATAAATTCCTATAAAGATGAACAATTTTAACCTATTCAACTAACTGAAAACCAAAAAGTTTAAATGAATAAAAGTAGTTCCTACCTTTAGTTTCAGTCAGTTCTTGCCTCATTATTGTAGACTTCTAACATCTTTTCTGTTTTTCAGTAAACATATATCAAATGACTACTATTCGCCAGGCACTCTGTCAAGTGCTGGGATACAAAAAGAGGAAAAAGACAGTCCCTGCCCTAATAGTAAGGAGCTTATTATCTAATGGGGAAAACAACATTTAAACACATATATACAAAATAAGCTAAATACGATAAATAGGAAGTAATTAACAGAGGGAGGGTATTGGAATTAAGTAGGATTGAAGAAAGTTTTCTGTAGAAAGTGAGCTTTTAGTTATTACTAAAAGGAAGCCAGGGAGGCCAGTATGTGAAGTAAATATGGTAGAGCATTCCAGACATAAGAGACAGTCAGAGAAAATGTTTGGAGCTGAGAAATGAAATGTCTTATTTGTGGAATAATCAGGAGGCTTATATCACTGGAATGAAGAGTGTGAGTTGAGGAATAAGCTATAAGACTTGAAAGATAGGAGGGAGCTAGGTTATAAAGGACTTTCAATGCCAGACAACACATTTTGTATTTGATTCTGGAGGTATTAGGAAGCCACTGGAGTTAATTGAATAGGAAGAAGGTGATTTGATCAAACCTGAACTTTGGAAAAATCACTTCAGGGGTTTAATGGAAGATGAATTGAAGTAGGAAGAAACTTCAGACAGTCAATCCACTAATAGGTCATTACAATAATCCAGGTGTGAGGTAAGGAGGGCCTGAACTAGAGTGGTGGCAATGTAAGAGGAGAGAAGAGAGCGTATTTAAGAGAGTTTGCAAAGATGAAATGAACAGGCTTTCCCAGCAGATTAGATATGGGGATGGAGAGATAGTGAACAATCCAAGATGACTCCTGGATTGTGAGTCTGAGCTGGGGTGAAAATGATATTGCCCTCTAGAGTAATGGGGAAAGTAGGAAGTAGGGTGTTTGGAGGTAAAGATAATGAATTCCGTTTTAGACATGTTAAACTTTAGATGTCTACTTGACACTCAGTTTGAGATGTCTGGAAAAGGCAGCTGGAGATATGAAATTGGAGGTCAGCAGAGAAATTGGGACAGGAAAGGTCAATTTGAGAATCATCAGCATGGAGATCATAATTAAATCCATGTAGGCTGATGAGATCATCAAGTGAAGTAGTATAGAAGCAGAAGAGAGTCCAGGATAGAAACTGTGGCAGAACCTGGTTCAGCTATGTTTAGAAGGTGTTATCTGAAAGAATATCTAGCAAAGGGGATTGAATCAAAATGGTCAGATAGGTAGAAGGAGAACCATGATAGAGTGTTGTCCCAAAAACCTAGAGAGAAGTATCAAGGAAGAGAGAATGATCAACAATGTCAAAGGCTGCAGGGAAGTCAAGGAGTATGAAGCCTGAGAAAAGGCCACTGGATTTGGCAACTAAGAGACCATTACGGACTTTGAAGAGAGCACTTTCAGGGGAATAATAAGATCAGAAGCTGCATTTATTTTTTCATTTTAGCCAGTCTGTTCAAGATTAGCTACAAAAGGCAGAAGGAATATAGGATGATAGCAGGATAGAAAGATCATGTGAGGGTTGTTTTTGTTGATTTTTAGAATGGGGGAAGCATGAGCATATTTACAAGCAGTAGGAAATGACAGGGAGGAAGAGATTGAAAATAAATGAGAGAGTAGGGATGACAGAGGGAACAATTTGCTGGAGGAGAAAGGATGAAATAGGACAGTTTGAAGAAGTAGTGGGGTTAACCTTGGTAAGGAGTAAGGTCACTTCATCATGAGAGAAAGGGGTGAAGGAAGAAAAAGTGGCAGAAAGTACCTGATGATAAGAGATGAGGAAGAGGGAAGAAGAGGGAGGTCATGATTAATGGTCTCAATTTATTATTTTTTTTCCGTAAAACTTAAGGTAAATTTCTCAGCTGAGATAATGGGGCAGGGAGGAGGTTTGAGGAGGATGAAAAAATTTGGAAGAGTAGCTGTGGAGAGGGGGATACTGTGGTGATAAGGAAGGTAGAAAAGGATTGCTTAACAGCAGTGAGGGCCCAGTTGAGGATTTGTACATTTGTAAATTTGTGAGAGCTTTGGAGATCCTGCTTTGGAGTTTAAAGTTCTACTTACCTAGATCTAAGCTTTATGGTACAATAGATTTGGAGTTAGAAAGCCTGATTAGAGGTGCAGATCTGCTTGATCACCTTGGACAAGTCATATAACTTTTCTGAATCGTAGTTTACTTGTGTAAAAAAATAGAGATAATAATGATAAACTTACTATCCTTCTCTATCTAGAAAAATATGTCATCTGTTACTTGGTTCCTCTACTTTCTCTCCTCTCACTCTTCATCCCTTTTCAATTCACTAAAGAGAAACTTCTCTAGCATTAGCAATGAATTTTTAATTGTCAGTTATGATTTTGTTTTCAGGTCTTATCCTTCTCAAAATATTTGTAGGATTTGACACTATCGACCATCAACTCCACCTGGATAATCATTATTCCAGGTTTTCATGAGCTTGCTCTCAATTCTAATTCTCCTCTAATGGGGTAATGGCACCTGGACCCCTAAAAGGAAAAGACCATGTCTTTGAAAAGCAACCCAGTGCCTGAATTTTCCCATATATTTCAGCAGGCCTCTGCCCAAGGCAACTGTCCCACCCCAATCTACCCACATTGCTTACTTAACTTACTGGCAATCTTTTCACCTCGCCCACCCCAGACTAGTTACCACTCCTCAATTTCTTCCAGATTCTTTCACTGTCCACATTTGCATATAAGTATCAGCCACACCCCGGCTGTGACTAGTTGCAGGTTCACTAGGAATCCTGCCCCTTCTTATTGCTGTTACAGTAAATTTTGCCACTGACAGGAAGATGGATTGAGTGTGTGAATTCATTCCAGGCAGACACCATCTTGTACCCTGACATTTCAGGGTTCCCAGCAACCCTAAATCACATTATCCTCTTTCCTTAGTAAGTTCTCCTTTTCAGTATACTTTTCTAATTTCATCATCCAGGTGACACCCCATAACTGAATATTCCCCAAAGTTCCCTCCTAAGCCCCTAATGTTTTCTCTCTATATTCTTTTCCAGTGAGCTCATCAGCTCTCATAGTTTTAATTACCATCATTATGCCAATGACTCCTACATCTGTATATCCAACCCTAGCTTTTCTCCTTTACTTCAATTCTTTATCACCAATTGCCTATTAGACTATTTGAATTGGAAATCTTGAAGGTATCTCAAACTCAACCTTTCTGAAAGAGAATTCACTACTATCCTTCCTCCAAACTCTTTTATTTCTGTCAAAGCACCACTATTAATCTAGTCATCCAGGTTCAAAACTTTGGTGTTGTATTAGGTTCCTCACCCTCGTTTATCTGGTGTATTAAATCAGTTGTCAAATCTTGCTATTTCTATTTCCACATCTGTCATATCTAACTCCTTCCCTTTACTCATATAGCTGCACTTTAGTTCAAGGGCCTGTCACCTCTTACCTAGATCACTGTCACAGTGTCACAATTGTAACAAATCCTCTCCATTTCTCCAAAGTGATGTTTCTTAAGTAGAGTTGACCATGTCTTTCCCCTACTCAAAGAGATTCAGTAGTTCATATTACCCCTAGAATCAAATATAAACCCCTGATTGCCCCTGTATCAATCCCCTCTCTCTCATTAATCTTCAAATCTTTCCTTGTCTATTGCTTGTTTCCCTACTACCTGCAAACATGTCCATGACACCACCATTCTCAAAAAGACCTCACTTGATCCATCCATCATATTATATCTCTCCTCACTTTTGTGACTAGAATCTTAGAGAAGACCTAATGTACAACACATTTTTCCATTTCTTTTCCTCTTATTCTCATCTTAACTCTGAATTTCAATTGTATCTTTTAGCTGAAACTGGTCTCTCTAAACTCACTAATGTTCTCTTAATTTCCAAATCTCATGGCCTTTTCTCAGTACTTATACATCTTGAACTCTCTGTAACCTTTTACACTGCCAGTCATATTATTGACATTCCTTTCTCACTAGCTATTCATGACTAGTTTGATAACTCATCTGTCTCATTTGGGGGAATATACACCTGAGTCACAGCTACTATCTGTTAGTGTTCTCCCATGACTCTGTCCTAGACCTTTTTATCTTTTCTCTTTAAATTATTTCACTTAGTGATCTCATCAGTGCCCATAGATTCAATTTTCTTCTCTATGCAGATGATTCTCAGATCTATTTATCTCTTTTAATCTTCATCTCACATTTCTAACTATTTATTAGACATCTTGTACTGAATATTTTCTACACATCTTAAACTAAAAATGTTCAAAATTGAACACATTTAATTCCTTCCCCCCCAAAAAAAAATATCCTATCTTCTTCTTAATTTCATTATTACTATGGAAGGTGCCATCATTCTTCCAGTAACACAGGGTCAAGATGTAGGTATAACCTTAGAATCTTCACTCTGTTACACTGCCCATATCTCATTTGTTGCCAAGGCCTGTCAATTTTACCTTCTTAACATCTCTCAGATATATACCCTTCTGTCTTCTGATACAGGTACTAACATGGTGCCGACCCTCATTACTTCATACCTGGAATACTGGAGTAGGTTAATTTCCCTGTCTTTTTTCCCCAACTATAGTGCTTCCTCTACTCAGCTATGATCTTCCTAAAGCACAGATCTGACATATCCTCCACCCCTCCCTGTTTAATAACCTTAGAATATACAGGAGGATCAAATAAAAAATAATCCTCTGGTTGACATTCTACTTTTCTAGACTTTTCACAACTTCTTATCCTCTATTCCCTCAATGATACAATGACACTGGTTCCTTTATTGTTACTTGTACAGAATATAGCTACTTGAATTTCTCCTTGCTGACCCCATGTCTGGGGTGTTCTTCATCCTCCTACCAATGCTGTGACCTCCCTGGCTTCCTTTGATTCTCAACTAAAGTACCACCTTTTATAAGAAGTTATTCCTGAACCCCCTTAATGATAGGCCTATCCCTTTGAAATGATCTGCAATTTGTCTTATATGTGCCTTTTTTTTACATAGTAATTTACATTTTCTGCTCAAATTAGATTGTGAGCTTCTTGGCAGTAGGTTTTGCTTTTTACCTTTCTATTCCCTATCTTTAGCACATTGCCTGACACATAGTAAATGTTTATTAAATGCTTGTTGACTTTATTTGCATTTTAAAGCCCTTCACAACCTGACCCAAGGCTATCTTTCCAGTATGACTGGATAATATTATATTTCTCACATTTAGTGACCCAAACAAATTGGGTTTCTTATACCTCACACATGGTATGCCCTCTCCCACCTTCATGCTTTCATACTGGCTGTCTTCTCTGTACTCCTTTCTCATCTCTGTTTTGTAGAATTCTTCTACTGCTTTCAAAGTCGGTTCTTAAAGATATCCCAGCCATCTTCTACATAAAGTCTTTCTTGATTCCCTTAACTACTAGTACTCTCCTTCCCAGGCTATCTTACTTTGTGTTTAATCTCTTTATATTTACTCTGTGTAGATAGATAGATAGATAGATAGATAGATAGATAGATAGATAGATAGATAGATAGATCTATGTCCATCTATCTATCCTTTCTTTATCCCCAATTCAAATATGGTCTTTGCAAGCAGGTAATATTTTATTAATTGTATTTGTAACCTCAATTTCCAACAACAGCTAACACATCCTAGATACTTAAAAAAAAATACTTGTTGGTGGATAGATTGATTAATTTGTTGATTGGGGAGATAAAACAAAACTACATACAATGTGAAATGGTAGAATCACAAAATACTGTGAATGTAAATCGCTTCTGGTAGATAATTAAAAGAAAGTAAGGGAATACTACTTTCTTCTGTCATGAAAAACCCCTATTTTCAGAATGATGAAAGTACAAAGAAAAAGCCTAATAAGATATATACCTGGGCCATGAGTACAGGGAATTGAGGAAACAAGGTTGCTGGAGGAGTAGGAGAAGAAAGACACTGACAGAGTTTATATTCTTGCTTTGTCTATTTCTTGTCAAACTTCCTATTTTTGGATTGAAGCCTCAAAATTGAATTTCTTATTGAATAATCATGTTTTGTTGCATAAAATCTGTCTTCAGTTTTCTATACAATAAAGAATATGACTATGTGTATTCATGTGTTTGGAAATCAGTTAGCAGCAGTAATGCAGTGACAAGTTAATGACTATTTAACCTCGAGGATTATAAATCAAACTGTTTTTTAATTAGACAAAACTGCTTAATGATGGCAAGACAAAAAAGACATTGGCACATGCAGGAGACAAATTATAGAGGGATGTCATACACTGAGGCTTGAATAGTACATTTACAAGCTCCACATTCTCAGATATTTCTTGACTGGAACAATCCATTTTAACCCAGTCAAAATGAGAAAAGCCAAGAAGTGAATAAGCAGAAATATGCCCATTATCTAGAACACTGGACTTTGTTCTGGGCAAAATATTATGTAGGAACATCACAAAACTAGAGTTCATTGAGAGCAGATTGGTTGGTAACAGAAAATCAGAACCAGGTTACATGAAAATTAGTTGAAGAGACTAAGGCTAATTTGGTCCACTAGGCAGCACAGTGGGTAGTTGGATGGCACAGAGAATAGAACACAGGGCCTGCAGCCAGGAAGGCTCAGCTTTCGGAGGTCAAATTTGGTTTCAGACATGTACTACCTATGTGAACCTGGGCAAGTCACTTAACCCTGTTTGTCTCACTTTCCTCATCTGTAAAGTGACCTGGAGAAGGAAATGGCAAATCACTCCAGTATCATTGCCAAGAAAAACCCCACATGGGGTCATGAGGACTTAGAAACGACTGTAACAACTGAATAACAAGGATCTTTAGCTTAGAGAAGAAAAGACTAGAAGGAGAGATGATAGCTATATTTAAAGACTTGTTATATAGGAAAGAAAACCTGAAAAATCATATGCGTTCCTCAACATTTGGCAGAATACATCAAGAATTATATTTATTTAGTGGAAACTGCTCTTGTAAAGAAATTACTTAGTTTCTGTTTCAAAACTTTCTTATGTTTGTTTAAATGTCTTCCAGAGCTGGCATTCTATGAGTTTGTTCAATAGGCCAAGTGAATGCACATATTATGGGAGGATAAACCTAGCACATTCCACCAAGCTAGAAAGGCTTAAAATTTGGGCCCCACAATGTCATTTATACCTGCCTTCTGAGAATAAATTTCGTTAGGTTGGAGAGTTAAATAAATGCTGTCCTACATTTACTTTTATCTTAGCATTTGTCCATGCATGAAAGCTAAAACTCCTTTCCCTTTTTGTTATGGAGGCATAACCAAGTTTGAGATTCTGAAGCTGACAGAGGAAAATCTGAATGATGATCCAGAGTTACTTAATGTGAAAACTCCAAGACTGTACCCACTTTTTATAAACCCAGATCTTTTGTTGTAGATCATGGCTTATGATCATTATTCAAAAGAAATATTGTACAACGTCCTGAATATTGCTCACCCCTATAATTGGAATCATAGCAGTATTTTAAATCTTATCTCAGGTACTATTTCTTTCCCATGTCTTCCCCAATAGCACTATGCTGCCCCTGCTTCTCCCAGGTGTACCCACTCTCTTTAGCCCTTAATTATTTTTAAAAATTCTAACCTAATTGTTTTATTTGTATAAATTTTATCTCCCTCCTCTACCAAGACTTCCAGCTTTTGATGGAAAGTTTCATACTTCTTTTATATCCCACAGAGGGGCTTGCATAGCTTTGGAGGTCAAAGTTCATCTAGTCCAACTCTTTCATTGGCTTCATGATGAAAACAACATTCAGCAAATGTGATTGCTTTTGTTGTTGTTCTTATTGTTATTGCTATTGTTGTTATTTTTAGTTGAACTAGTAAGAAATTCAAAGACTGGGAAAAAAGTCAGATATATAGATAGCTTGCTGTTTAATTGTTTCAGCCAAATCCAATTATTTATGACCCATTTGCGATCTTCTTGGCAAAGATACTGGAGTGGTTTGTCATTTCCTTCTATAGTTTATTTTACAGATGAGGAAGCTGAGGCAAATAGGGTTAAGTGACCTGGCTAGGATCACAAAGCTACTAAGTGTCTGAGGCCAGATTAATTATTCCTGATTACTGGCTTGGAACTTTGTCCACTGTACTACCAAGCTGCCACATGTAGACATCTACATATCCTGAATATGTAGAGATAGGAATCAAGACAAAGGAGATCTATAACAGGATGTGTCATGAATCAAGTGAATGCATCTTCAATGGTGCCTCTCTACCACATTACCTTCACATTATACCAGGACTTCTCTTAGTGCAGAATTTTGCCACTCTTTAGCCTACCATGCTCTGCACATAAGCATTTTGCTACTTTACAGCACTGAGAATATCAGGTTCATTCTATGTGCATGATGTGCTGTATCACATGTCAATGGAATGTCTCAGAGTATAAAATGCAAAAAAGGATTTCTTTCCATCTGAAAAGATATATATATATATATATACCCAAATATTAGCCCCATAAAAATATCATATCACTTTCCTTATAACAGCTGCAAAATGCTTTGTTTTGGAGATTAGAAATGTGAGGGGACTGAGGGAATGATAGACAGAAGGAAGCAGTGAGGTAAACTAAGGGAGTTTTCCAAATTGGTAAGTTACTTTTTCAAGAAAGAGGCTAACACATATTTGACCAAATGTACTTCTTTGGAAGACAGAAACTTCAAATTATTACAGCTTCAATGTGTTATCCCTGCAATAGCTCACCCAATAACACCAGAGCTGGTGTGATAAGAGCTATGAAGAAAGGTGAAGCAAAAGTCACTTAGAATGACTTATAAGCGAAAAATGCTGCATAATTGGCAGATCTAAAAAGACTGAAAGTTTTATTCTGTCTACTGAAACTCATCTGATTCAAAGAGCTAACTTTCTGCTAAGGGTACTACTAACCTGAGGAATATAAATGAGTGTGTATATAAATGTATATATGTGTATAAGTGTATATGTATACACACAAACACATTTGTATGTATATGTGTATGGCATTTTTACTGCCTACTGTATACAAAAGCCCAGTATGACTTTTATCTAATTTTCAAGCTACCCATCCCTAAGAAATACATATAATAAGTCTTACGTCTATCCTAGACTATTATTCTTTTAAAATCCAGACTTGTTTGTTACTGAATGCTTTAAAAATTAATATAATGCAAGTTTCCATGCATTTGTACAGGCACTTCTTTACAAAGCACTTTTTTATCTACAAATTCATTTTATGAATAATTATTTCTCTCTACATAAAGAAAAAAAAAATGCTTTCTCCCTCTTGCACCAGAAAGAAAAAAAAATCTGGCAAGAGTTCCATCCATTCATTTGAGTTTTGTTAGGCTAGTCCCTTTTGAATCCCAGTTGATTTTACAGAGCAATGCTTTGTCTACTCCACCCAATCAGTGAACATTTAAATAACAACTTTGGGTCAGGCACTGTGTTAAATACTGGGGTATAAAAAGAGGTTAAAAAACAGTGCCTGCACTCAAACAGCTCAAAGTCTAATAGGAGAGACCAAAAAAAAAAAAATATGTAAGCAAGTTATATAATGGATAATCAGAAAATAATTAAAAGAAGGAAGGCACAAGAATTAAGAGAGTTTAAGAAAATGTTTCCTATAGAAGGGATTTTAGTTAGGGCTCAAATGAAGCCAGGGGATCCAGCAAGAAAAAATGACAAAAGAGACAACTCTAGGCATGAAGGGCAGCCAGATAAAATCCCAGAACCAGAGCGAGAACTTTTTGTTTGTGGAAAAGCCAGGAGTTCAGTATCACTGCAATGAAGAATATGTGGCAGGAAGCAAGATGTAAAAAGACTGAAAAGGTAGGAGGGAATTGGGTTATGAAGGACTTTGAAAAGCATATGGAAGATTTTGTATTTCAGGTATTAGGAAGTCAGTGGAATGTAATGAGTATAGTAGTGACATGATCAGACCAGTACCAACTTTCATTTTACTGGGGCCCTAGTGCTATAGTCTGTATTAGGCCCCAGGGGCCTCTGGGAAAGTAATTTTTTTTTTTTATCTAATTTGTCAAGAGGGGCAGCTAGGTGATATACTGTATAGAGTACCGGGTCTGGACCCAGGAAGATCATCTTCCTGAGTTCAAGTTTGACCTCAAACACTTACTAGCTGTGTGACCCTGAACAAATCATTCAACTTTGTTTGCATTAGTTTCCTCATCTGTGAAATGAGCTGGAGAAGTAATCTCTGTATATCTGCTAAGAAAACCCAAAATGGGGTCAATAAGAGTCAGGCATGACTGAAAATCAACAAAAAAATATGTTAAGGGTATTGGATTGGCTTGAGGGGGAGGGGCATAAGTTGTTGAAAACAATGTTCTTCCTGATGTGATCCCAGACTCCAGAGATGCCCCAAGTTGAATCTGTTTAGGGATCCTTCATAAAAGGCCTCCTAAGATCTAAAATGACTTCTAGATACAAGTACTCCTCTCACACTAGAGTTAACCAAACACAAACATGCAGTTGTCCTTAGGGTCATGGCTAACTAAAACTGTGGAAATGACCTTGAATTTGAAGGCCAAAGGTTCTTCATGGTTTGACACTAACCACAAAGAAACCCACAGATCTATCCTAGTGAAGACATTTGTCTTCCTATTAAGTTGTCTAGGAGAAAGACAAATATATAAACAAGTCTCCTTCTGACCATAAATGCTTCCCTTCTCTGATGGAAATCACAAAGCAGTAACACACGTGTGTCAAAATTTTAAGGAAGAAAAGTGTCGCAAAGAATAGAATGAACATGCTTTATTCCCTCACAATATGTATATGTATGTGCATGCATGTGTTTGTGTGTGTATATTCCCCCTAATGAATGATATATAATAATGATAATAGCTAGCATTTATAAAGGACTTTAAGGTCCGAAGTCCTTTATAAATATCTCATTTTATCTTCACAAAAAACCTGAGAAGCAAGTGCCATTATTGTGCTCATTTTACAGATGAGAAAACAGAGACCAAAAGAGGTTAAATGCCCTGAATCATAGAGACAGTGAGTGTCAGAGGCAGTGTTTGTTCAGACTCCACATGCAGCACTCAATCCACTGTACCCCCTGGCTACTATGAGAAACATGAATAAGGTGTTTTGTTAAGGTTAATTAAAACGATGAGATAAATGAGGGTGGAGGAGAAGATTAAAAAGAATGGAAGAGGATGAGGATCAAGTTCCTCCACTCTTCTCCATGAAGCTGAGCCATATGAGTGCAAAAAGAGGGGATAAGCATTGTTGAAAGGAGGACCATCCCTTCAACGATGGTCTGATCTTCCATAAACCCAAGACCAAGCTCTTTAAGTTGTGGACAGCAACACTCTACAATGTGTGACATATTTCCTTTTTTTTTTTTTTTTTGAAGTTATTTTTTATTTAAGTTGTAGTTTCTTCTGTTTTTTGTTTTTGGAGGGCAATTGCAGTTAAATGACTTGCCCAAGGTCACACAGCTAGTGTGTGTGTGTGTGTGTGTGTGTGTGTGTGTGTGTGTGTGTGAAGTGTCTGAATCCAGATGTGAACTCAGGTCCTCCTGACTCCAGGGCCAGTGCTCTATTCACTGCACCACCTATTCACCCTGTGACATATTTCTTAAGGGGTTACACGGAGTGGGGTAGCAGCAGGAGAGATTTTAACATCTGGCATAGCTGAAGAATAATAAGTATATGCCAATGTGGTCTGAGCACAAGGGATTAGTGGGTTAGATATGAATGAGAAAGTAATCAAGGGCAGGGTAATGAAGAGCCTTGAAAGGCAGCTAATATGGTCAATTTTATGACATATTTTCATGTGAAACATAGTAGTTAAGCAGGGGAAAAACAAGAACAAAATGAGACAATTAATATAATATTGGTTGGGATGTATTGGAAGGGGAGAGACAAGAGGACTAGAAGTCAGTTAGGAGATACTCTAAGTACTCTAAGCAGAGAAGGTGGTAATCTGGACTGGAATAATGGCAATTGACATGGAACGAAAGCTGTAAATTTTAGAAATATTATTTAAAAAAAAAGAATCAATAAGAGTTGCCTTTTCTTCTCTCACTTCAAATTATCCCTTAGTTTTATGCCCATGCTCACTTACGCCCATAACGAGAGAGGGAGAGAGAGAGAGAGAGAGAGAGAGAGAGAGAGAGAGAGAGAGAGAGAGAGAGAGAGAGAGAGAGAGAGAGTTCAAATAAGTCTCATTCTCAGGAATTATTGTTCCTTCCTATATCTAGATTGACATTTCTCCTTGTGCATAGGGCATTTCCATTTCCATGTCACTGTTGTTTCTAAATCTTGTAACATCAAGCACCTAGCACATACAGGATGACTGCTAGCACAGTTTCTTTGACCTGTTTTTCTAAAGGAAAGCAACTCAAAAAGGGTTAACAATCTTACCTTACTCAAAAATGTCATTCACTTAGTTCAGGGGAAAAAGTCAGCACCCTAAATTTCAGAGAATACAAACAGAAATTACAAGCAGACAATACAGACATAGAAAATAACACAATTCAACAAACCAACAGATAAAATTTCTAGCTATCTGACCATTGCATATATACAGTTAGTTACAAGAGAGAGAAGCACCAACATTTGGGTTTTCAAAGCCAGGGGACTGACTCAACAGCTGCCCAGAGTCTCTTCTGGTCAAATCACCCAACTCTTCCCATAAGTGAGCCTCAAAGCAAATATAGCCTTCTCCAAGGTCAGAGAACATCACAACCTTCATGACCCACTGCGTAATTACTAAGCAACAAAATGTGGGTCTTCCTGAAAAACAAGCTTCCCCTAAACAAGATTCTCTTGTGCTCCAAGTGAGGCCCAGGGAAGGGGCAGGGAAGATCTTCAAATTTCTTTACCAATACAAACTCAACATGTCCAAAACTGAACCTAGCGAAAACATTATTGTGTATTAAAAATAGTACTTGTTTTGAAGTCAGAGAACTTAAAATACATTCTACGACTTAATATGATTATTTGACTCTGAACAACCAGGGATGGTGGTATATTGAAAAGAATGCCAGATTTAGATGAACTGAGTTCAAATCCTAGTTCTGCTTCTAACTGTTTATGAGACTTCATCCAAATCATGTCATTCTTCTAGGTTTCAGTTTCCCCCACTGAAAACTGTGTTTTTGATGATCTTTATATAGATCTATTTTATATATTATAGTATATATAGATCTATTATATGTAAAGATGATCTTTAATGTCTCTTCCAGTTCTAATTCTATGATCCCAAGAATTAGCCTCCAAGTA
Organism: Petaurus breviceps papuanus; assembly: GCF_028583685.1. Classification (NCBI taxonomy): domain Eukaryota; kingdom Metazoa; phylum Chordata; class Mammalia; order Diprotodontia; family Petauridae; genus Petaurus; species Petaurus breviceps. The sequence continues at coordinate 16,262,090 of NW_027187419.1, read as the reverse complement.
TATGAATTCCTCATCTGTAAAAGGGTAATAATAATGATGTACTATCCTTATAGAATTTCTGCAAAAGAAGAGAATTTTGTAAACCTTAGAGTTTTAGATGGATTATTATTATTGTTTACATATCATATTAATGATTATAAAATTATATGACATGATTGTATTACAATTATATTAATGATTACATATAATATATATTTACTCTAATAATTTCCCCCTAAACCTTTTCTCTTATTTCCCTATTTTTATCAGTGATTCCAAAATTCACCCTGTCTCTCATATGTGAAATGTTGGTGTTATGGTGGTGAATTTCCTCTCTCTTCCCTCTCATATTCACCTAAATTACTAAGTTTACCTCGCTACAAAGACCAGTCTTCCTCTGTAGCTTCTCATATCATCCTCTCTTCTTTATTCACACTAATACCACATTAATAACCAACCTTCATAATTTTCCTAGAACACTCCAATGTCATTTAAACAAGTATTCTCATCTCTAGACTTTCACCTATCCAATCTGACCTTCATATCCTTGTCTAATATAATCCCTTTGAATAGATCTAGTAATGTTACAATGTTACTCTGCTTTATATCTATCTATCTATCTATCTATCTATCTATCTATCTATCTATCTATCTATCTATCCATCCATCCATCCATCCATCTATCCATCCATCCATCCATCCATCCATCCATCTATCTATCTACCTATCTATCACACTATTGCCTAGCAAAGAAGATACATTGCATAGAGGAAAGAGCACTAGCTCTGGAGTCAAAGAAGCTGGGTTGAAGTTGTATCTTTGGTATGTATTATTTTTGTAAAATGAAAAAACAATCTATACATGCAGCATATCAATCTCATAGATTATAAGTTCCATTAGGACAGGAACTATATCGTATTTATACCTAATATCTCTTCCAGCTACTGCTCTGCTTCATCTCCAGCTAGGAGATATGTAACAGATATTTGTAAAATAAGACAAAACAGATGAAGTCTAATGAGTATTACCTTGAATTGGCATAGTTATCTAAGCTATCCTTCCTTGCAAAGAAGCCAGAAAATCCAGAGAGACTCTGAGGAAGCTTCATTTCCTCAGAAATTCTAACTGAGAATAACTATCTCCTCTAGTCTAAAGGAGGACTAAGTGAAATGTTATTAAATCTTGTTTAGATTAGTCATTTAGTTAACAAACATTAAGTGTCTGCTGGTAGCCATATACTGGGATGAGCACTATGTGGAACTAGATAGTGAATCAAGATTATTTCATTCAACCAAGAGTTAGATTAAATGTTCTGAGGTTAATAGAGTCTTTCTCCCTGAGGAGTTGAAAAGTCTCTTCTCACTAGTGGTTTACTAGATGCCCTTGTAAACACAAGTTAACATACACAAGTTAATAGAGGCAAGTAATTCAGTGATTGCACAGACATGTCACAAATTTCTTGTGGCAAACCCTTGGGGGACTATCTCAAATACCAAAACATAATTTACTCTAAGGAGTCAAGGAAGTGAGTAAATAGCCAGCAATGCAGGAGAAAACTATTTCACAGAAATAGATACAAGTCTGTTCTGGTTTTCCTATAGTTCAAAGAATATTTGCCTCCCTGCAGCACATTCCAAGAATTTCAATTGAACCAAATACACTTGGTCTTGAGTTTCTCCTAGCAAGAAACAAAGGACAGAACTAAAATCAAATTTCAACATTCCTAGGAAGTCTTTGAGGCATCTAATATTTTAGTCTCCGTTCAGATATTTTCTTTCCAAGTGTATTTTAACCTCAGTCATCAACAATTAAAAAATCAGGCTTGTAGCTTCTAAAGTCATCTGGAGATAAAGTCTTGTCACTTTGGCATCTTGACATAAAGGACATTCCTTCTGAGTAGCCAAAGAATGAAGGGTAGAACCAATATACATACCTCTTATCTTAACACCTTATTCCTGTGTCTATACAGTTGCTTAACTATGACACATCTGGATAAAATGACTGGTAATAATGAGTACTGCTGACTAGTTCTGCCTCGAGTGGCTCATTTATTGGCACCACATATGTCCAGGTTGAATATAATGATAACCAAAAATTTTCTTTCTTTACTAGTGTCATAAAGAAAAAGAACAGGTTTAAGATCCACAATTAAAATATAAAGAGTTAACATAGTTTAATGCACTAAGTTTAAATCCAGGCTTCGCTACTTACCAAATGTGTAAACCTACATAGGTCAATTAGCCACTCATATCCTCAGTTTCTTCATTGTAGAAATTGGGATAGGGATTCTCTATCAAAACCCAGGGCTTCCCTGAGAAATGTATTCTTTGTAAACCTTAAGGTACTACAACAATGCAAATTAATAATTTTCCAATTGGGATCATTACTAGATATTTGGAAGGACTGCAATGAAAAAATTTTGAAATCTCATGTGATTTGTGTCCTTACAAAAGACAGAGATGTGATCAGGTCCCTCTTAAAAGCCTTTCCAAATTATACAATTCCATGTCCTGGCAAATGACTTTTTTCAGTCTCTACAATTCTCTACAGGTTGAGGAATAGGATGATTGCTTTTCTGTTTTCTCCTTGAAGAAGGAGATTGAATAAAAAGTATTTGAACTTATCTAACATTCATTCAAGAGCCATGATATTTAAAAGAAAAAAAAATTAAAGGGTCCACCTTTCCTCTTCCCAGAGTAGTGAAGGCAGCAACTGACTATAAATGTAAGTATAGAAGAGTACATATATGTATGTATGTGTACATGCATGGATTGCATATTTAGGTATATATGGATTCATTTAGCAATATAGGTATCTAGGCATGTGTAACTATATGCACATGGGTATATATATAGGTATGTACATGTACACAAAGGAATATAAATGCATATATGTGTGTTTCCTACACATATGAGAAGTGACTGGCATATTTACATTCAAACACACCTGCATATACACATATGACATGCATATGAAAAACCAAAGAGTGTTTATGCATATTGTATATATACGCATGTGTATGCACACATTTGTTTCCTCCATTATAAGAACTTTCCTGAGTAGTACCAGACCTTTACCAACCTCTTTGTTCACATTCAAATATAACTGCCATATAGTTCTACTGATGTCCTATTCTGATGACACATTATAGCATGGATGTCTGGGCACTCTGAGATTATGATCAGTGGAGTGCAAGCTCTCACTATTTCTATCAAGTAAGAAAGTCTTTTAATGTGGGTCTAACAACAAACTATGGGCTGACCAACACAAACTTTCTTGACACCATTCCCAGATTCTAAGATTTCAGCACTGCTCCTAAAAAAAGATTATTTCAAAATATTATTTTGCATATATGTAATATTGTCTCTCTGATAAAATGTAAACTTCTTCTGGGCTTGGGGAGCTACTTCATGTTTGTTTGTTTTTTTCCTGTATCCTGCACTGATTGGCACATAATTTTGTTGAGTTTTAGGTTTAGGGGTGCTTGGGACCCCAAAATAATGACACACTGGATCCTGCCAAATGAATTTAACTCAAGCCTTCTTCTAGCCAAAGAAAAACAAAATTATGAAAGATCTACCATATTGGGTAGACTCTTAAGGAATCTGAACATTTGTAACACTTGTATTGACAAGCTGGCCAGAATGAATCTGAGCTAGATGAGGTACATTGAATTTGAGTACCTTCATGGAGGCAAAATAGATCTTATTTACAGAAAGACTGTGGGAGGGATCTTGGGATGGTCTAGTAAGCTGGGATGATGGGAGGAAGAGGTCCAGGGAGGATCTTGATGGGATTGGGGTGACTACAGGTCAGATTCCCAGGAACTGAGGGAATTGGATTAAGGATGGGATCAAGAGTGGGAAGCAGCCAGGAGGCAATAAGGAGGTAACAGACAATGAAGAGCTAGGCTAGGTTAAGGGTAATGGAGGTTTACAACAGAGTATACTAATAATGGAAGACTTTTGGCCTCTGGGGAACACCAGATCAAGTGGGAAGATTCAAGGAGGTTCTTAGAGTTTATATCCCATCAGTATCACTTAAACAAGGTTGTTTTACTGATTGAATAGCCTAGCTAATGAAAAGGACATTTCATAATTTGCTTCTTCTCCCTCCCACCCCCAATCATTGCAATTAGGCATCATAGGGATTTCTGTCTATATCAGTACAAATAGTACCACACTCATGAAAAGATTAATTTTTTTGAAGTTTAGTCAGTTGCCTGACACCCAAAATACTGGGTTTAAGCAGACTGAGTTTAAACTTGGGGATGATCACTCAAACCATAACTCTTTGACTTGATTTGCTCAAACTCCGAATCTCAGAAGAGTCCAAACCTCCATAAATATAGCAAAAGGGACCCTAGTTTTCAGGCAACAACTCAAGATAACAATAAACATTGGGTATTCAGGGGTATATGATTCTTTTTTTTACCTCATAGAAAATTCAGAAAACACATAATTCATTCAGAATAATCCATTAATAGTTGACAATTTGTTCTTTCTGTTACACTGAGTTTCACTTTCTCCCCAGAAACCTCTACAATCCACATGATTAAGAGAACCACCTTGGAGTTTGTACTCTTCTCAAAAAGAAAATGAAATTGAGATTTCTAGAGAGACAACCAAGCAACCACCCCCCTTCTCTTTCAACTTACAGAAATAGAATAACTTGCAGTAGTAACAGAAGGAAAAGACCTGACTTTTTGCGCTTCACATATTGTGGCTTTGTTCACTGCTTCATTTCCACTTTGGGGTTGTAATATGATCTTTCTAAAAGGATTCTGTTGGCCAGGTACTTCCTCTTTTCTCTCCAAAAAGCTAGGCACCCCAACTTTCCAGGACATTAACATAACTCACCCCCCTTAACCTAACCTTCCTCCCTCCCCTTCTACCCAAGAAGCTAAGAGGCAAGAACTCTCAACTCCTTATCAAAAGACTGAGTTTCAGTAATTTCTAGCACTTAAACATGTGGTTCCTTTCATCACAGCTCCTACTTATTCAGACTGACAGGTTAAGTTATAACCATTCCACATCTGGGACCAATAAATCACAGCCTAGTGGTTATTCTAAGGCTATATGGAGAATAGACCCCTCCACAGGCAGTCAATAACACCCCTTCTGCTGCATGGGTAAGAAACAATATGTAATTTTAATGTATCTCTTCCCAGGGGCTGCCATTATTGTCTTCCAGAAAGGAAGCTGTATCTAGACAAAAGCTTTTTCCAATGTTCCTTCTTAGTTTGGTTTCTCTTTCTTCTGTGCTCAGCTTTTTCAGGATTTCAAAAAAAAAGTCTGATTCTGTCCCTGAACCATTTTTATACAGTGATCCCAATCAACCAATTGGTCTCCAATCAATGAAACTTAAGGAAAGGACCTCAAACTCAGTGAGGTTCTAATGGGTATGTCCCCATAAGTCTTCCCCAATCCACTAAAAAAAAAGTCAGTGGGCTTGTCTTACCCTTCCTCAGGAAAATAATTCAAAATCACAACCAAGTTTCCTTTTCTTTCCTCCCCACCCCATAAGTTCATCATGTTGATCTTGGAAAGATCACTAACCAACTCTTTTGACTAATAAAAATTAGAATCACCTCATTAAACAAAGTATAAGATATTCTGCTAGGACTGGGGATAAAGAGAAAATATAAATTAACATGTGACTATTGAATTCTTCTAAGAGAATTTATTTTAATTGGTTAATGTATTATTAGATTTAGAGCTAGAAAAGACCTTAGACATCTTCTAGTACAAGTTTTTCATTTAAACATAAGCAATATTCTAAAGTCTTGAATCTCTTACCTGTACAATGTAGGACCTGAGTTTTATATCTTAGAATGGGTTCCAGCTTGCTCTTTGTTATTTTGCAACATTTGTTTTCAATTATTTTGTGGTTTTTCATTACATTTGCTTTTTTGTACTTATTTTGGACATTATTTTTAAGAATGCTTACATCACTTTGTATCAATTCACTTATGCTTTTCCATACATATTACTCACATTCATTATACTCTTCATTTCCTAGAGCTCAGGAATATTCCATTATATTAACAAATATAATTTAACAAAATTTTATTAGCCACCACCCAATCATTGGACATGTACTATCTTTCTAATTCTTTGCTATCACATTAAGTGCTGCTATAAAGATTTTGGTGTATATGAGGGATTTCTTTTTAACCACTGCCACCTTAGAGTATAAGCATTGTAATGGAATCTCTAGGTCAAAAGGCATAGACATTTTAGTAACTTCATTAGCATAATTACAAATTGTTTTCCATATTGCTTGCACTTATTTACAGCTCAACCAACAATGACCAAGTATGTTTATGTTCCTACTACCTCTCCAAAACTGACTATTCCTATCTTTTCTCATATTTTCATCTTTGGAGAGTGTGACATGAAATCTCAGGATTCTTTCAATTTGACTGTCTCTTATTAGTGATTTGGAGCTATTCTCGTAGTCCTATTAATAGTTGGCAATATACTTTTGAAAACTTTTTGATCCTATCTTTTATTTATCTATTGGAGAATGACTTGTGGTAGCATAGATTTAATGGGGTTTTGGTGATTGCTGAGATCACCTAAGATGAGGGCTATCAATGAGGAAAATGTCAAGGACTTTCTTCTGAGAGAAGACATTTTCCCTTAGCTTAAGAGTAGCCTCTTCCTCCTGGATGAAGAAGTGTACTTGTCTGTATCTTAAAGGTTGAGGCATAGTCACTGTCTTATTCTTACATCACACAGAGGTAAAGCAGGCATTTACTCACAGAAAAATGACACAGAATAAAGGGAAGAGAGTCATATGGAGGCCTTCCATTTCCTCAATTAATTCCTGTGGCACTAAGAAATATATTTGCAGTCTTAGTCTTTTTTGTTTAACCTTGTCTTTTAAAAATATAACTAATTTATTGTTAACATTCTTTCTCAAAATTTTGAGTTCCAAATTCCCTCCCTCTGTCCCAAACCTCCCACATCCACTGAGAAAACAAGTAAAATTATATCAATAATACACGTGAAATCACACAAAACATATTTCCATATTAATAAGGAAAGAAGGAAGGAAGGAAGGTAAACAGGAAAAATACATATGAATTTTCACCCAGAGTTCATCAGTTTTCTCTCTGGAAGGGGATAGCACTTGTTTTTTATCATGTGCCCTTTGGAACTGCCTTGGATCATTGTACTGATCAGAGTAGCCAAGTCTTTCACTGTTGATCATCATTAGAAAATTGCTGTTGCTATGCATAATAATCTCCTGGTTTTACTCACTTCATTTGGCATTAATTTATACATATCTTGTCATGTTTTATTTTTTTCCCTGAAATCATCCTTTTTTATTTCCAATAGCACAATAGTACTCATCAAAATCATATGCCATAACTTGCTCAGTTATTTTCCAAGTGATGAGCATCCCCTAAATTTCCAAATCCTTGATACCACAAAAAGATCTTCTTTAAATACTTTGTACATATAGACATCTTTTCTTTTTATTTGATCTCCTTGGACCATAAACCTAGTAGTGATATTACTGGGGCAAAGGAAAAGCAGAGTTTTATAACCCTTTGAGGATATTTCTAAATTGTTGTTCAGAATGATTGGACAAGTTCACAAAAACAATAGTTTATTAATTTTCCTTTTTTCCCACATCCTCTCTAGCATTTTAAATTTTTGATAGGTTTGAGGTGTATGATATTCCTAAGTTGTTTTAATGTGCATTTCTCTAATCAACAATGACTTAGAACATTTTCATGATTATAGATAGCTTTGACTTAACCTTCATAAAGCTGCCTGTTCATATCCTTTGACCATTTTTCAATTGGGGAATGGATCTTATTTTTATGTTTTACTTAGTTCTGTGTATATTTGAGAAATAAGATCTATATCAAAGAAATTAGCTGTAGAAATATTTAATACTGTTTCATTATCTGGAATATCTTTTAGCAAAATGTTATTTCCTTTATTGTCTCTTTTAATTAGGTCTGTTTTTGCTTTGTCTGAGATCATTATTGTTATCTCTTGGTTTTTTTTTTTATTTCAGCTGAAGAATAATAGATTCTTTTTTAGGCTTTATTTTAACTCTGTGTATCTTTTTTTGTTCCAAGTGTGTCTCTTGTAAAGAACATGTTGGATTTTGATTTCTTTTTCTTTTTTTTTTTTTTGGCTTTTTGGAGGGGGGAAGGTAGGGCAATTGGGGTTAAGTGACTTGCCCAAGGTCACATGGCTAGTTTTTGTGTTAAGTGTCTGAGACCAGATTTGAACTTAGGTCCTCCTGGCTCCAGGCCTGGTGCTCTATTCACTGCACCACCTAGCAACCCCTGGATTCTGATTTCTAAACCATTCTGCTACTCATTTACTTTTAATGGGTGAGCTCATTCCATTCATACTCACATTTATGATTATTAATTGTGTGTTTTCCTCTATCCTATTTTCCTTTGTTTATCCTTCGTTCTCTCTTTTTATCCTGTGCTTCCCCAAAAGTCTGTTTTGCTTCTGACCACTCACTACCTCCCTTTATCCACCCTCTCTTTTATCATCCATCACCCTATGTTACTTATCACTTTCCACTCCTATTTCCCTATTGAGTAAAATAAATTCCCAAGCCAAATTGAGTGTGTATTTATAGTCTTCCCTCTTTTTACCACTTCCAATGAGAGTGAGGTTCAAGCTTTACTTGCCATTTCCACCACACATTTTCTCCTCCACCATAAAATATCTTCTTTTTATGCCTATTTTATGTGAGAAAATTTTTCCCCATTTTACCTCTCTCACCTCCTCATTCTCCAAGGGCATCGCTTTTTCTTATCCCTTCATTGTTTTTCTTCTTCTAGATTGTCCTTTACTTCATTATATTTTTATTCAAAATTAGTTACACTTTCTCTTTTTTGAAGAGATTCATGTGAATTCAATTTAGTTAAATTTTACTAAATATCTCTATTGTGCAATAAATTCTCCCATTGATTCCCTTTTACCTTCTTTCAAGATTTTCATTTCTCTCTTGGACAATTCAAGAATATCCAACTGCAGTTCCAGATTCTCTTGGAAATTTACAAGGTTCTGTGTTTCATCAAATGTTGGTTCAATTTACTTTATCTTTCAATATTTAGTCAGAGAAGTCCATAGTTGTTTTGATGTCTTGGTATTCATCTTCTTTCGAGTTCAGCATCTTCCCTATTGATATATCTGCTTTTATTCCAGATTGTTAAGTAAATTGTCTTCTGTAATGGGAATGGGAATGGAAATTTAAACTTGAGTACCTTCCCATCTCATTCCCAAATCAGTTATAAGGTGATGATTTTTTTTCAGTAACAGGAACTTTTTTTTTCAAAATTTTAATTTATTTATTTTTAGTTTTCAACATTCATTTCCACAAAATTTTGAGTGACAATTTTTCTCTCCCCATCTTTCCCATACCCCCACCCCAAAATAGCAAGGCTATTGAATACCCCTTCCCCAAATCTATTCTCTCTTATATTCTCCCTCTTAACCCCCCTAACTTTCTAGTAGGGCAAGATGGGTTTTCATATCCCAGTACCTCTATATCTTATTTCCCAGTTGCATGTAAAAAAATACAATTTTAAAACTTTGAGTTTGAGATTTTTTTTCACTTCTTCACTCCCCACCCACCCCAACTGGGAAGATAAGCAATTCAATGTAGATTGTACATGTGTAGTTACCCAAATCACTTCCATAGCTGTTATATCATGAAAGACTAGCTATATTTCCCTCCATCCTATCCTGCCCCCCAGTTATTCTATTTTCTCCTTTGACACTCCCTTTTCAAAAATATTTGCTTCTAATTGCCCTCTCCCCCAATCTGCCCTCTCTTCTATCTTTCCCCCTCCTACCCCCTATCTACCTATTTTCCTATAGAGTAAGATGCCCATTTGAGTGTGTATGTTATTCCCTCCTTAGGCCAAAATCAATGAGAATCAGGTTATTCCATTCCCTTTCACCTTCCTGCTCTTCCCCTCCATTGTAACAGTTTTCTCTTGCCTCTTTTATATAAGATAATTTACCCTAATCTATCACTCCCTTTCTTCTCCCAATAAATTCCTCTCTCATCTCTTAATTTTATTTTTTAGATGCCATCCCTTCATATTCAACTTATCCTGTGCCCTCTGTCTATGTATACATGAACATACAAATGCCCCCACTCACATATATATTTATATACACATACATCCTCCTATACATACATATGTATGTATGTATATATGTACACACACACACACACACACACACACACATATATATATATATATTCCCTTCAGCTATCCTCATACTGAGAAAAGTCTTATGAGTTACAATTATTGTTTTCCACCGTAGGAATATAAATAGCTCAACTTTAATAAGTTCCTTATGATTTCTTTTTCCTATTTACCTTCTCATGCTTCTCTTGCTTCTTGTATTTGAAAGTCAAATTTTCTGTTCAGCTCATTTTTTTTAATCAAGAATGCTTGAAAGTCCTCTATGTCATTGAATAACCATATTTTTCCTTGTAGCATTATACTCAGTTTTGCTAGGTAGGTGATTCTTGGTTTTAGTCCTAGCTTCTTTGACCTCTGGAATATCATATTTCAAGCTATTTGATCCCTTAATATAGAAGATGCTATGTCTTGTATTATCCTGATTGTTTTCCCACAATACTCAAATTGTTTCTTGCTGACTGCTTGCAGAATTTTCTCTTTGACCTGGAACTCTGGAATTTAGCTATAATACTCCTATGAGTTTTCTTTTGGGGATCTTTTTCAAGAGATGATCGGTGAATTCTTTCAATTTCTATTTTGCCTTCTAGTTTTAGAATTTCAGAGCAATTTTGCTGGATAATTTCTTGAAAGATGGTGTCTAGACTCTTTTCTTTTTTTTTTTTAAGCAATCGGGGTTTAGTAACTTGCTCAAGGTTACACGGCCAGTTATTTCTGAGTGTGGTGCTGAGTATCTGAGCCCGGATTGATCCAGGTCATCCCAACACTGGAGCCTTACTCACTGAGCCACCTGGCCACCCCTTAGACTCTTTTCTTGATCATGGCTTTCAGGTAGACCATTTTTTAATTTAATTTTTAAATTTAATTTTATTTTTAATATTTTTAATTTTTATATAATTAGATTTTATAAATTATGATTTATTTTATTATTATAATATATTATAATATTTATTTTATAAATTATATATAAATTATAAAATTATATAATTACATTTTAATATAAAATTTTAAAATTTAATTTTATATTTAATTTAAATTTAATTTTTAAATTATCTCTCCTGGATCTATTTTTCAGGTCAGTCGTTTTTCTAATGAGATATTTCACATCACCTTCTATTTTTTTCATTTGTTTGGATCTGTTTTACAGAGTTTTGATTTTTCATAAAGTTATTAGCTTCCAATTTTTCCAATCTAATTTTGAAGGAGTTATTCTCTTCAGTGACTTTTTGAAATTCCTTTTCCATCTGGCAAATTTTGCTTTTTAAAGCGTTCTTCTCCTCATTGTCTTTTTGGGACTCTTTTGCCATTTGAGTTAGTCTCTTTTTTAAGGTGTTATTTTCTTCAGTGTATTTTTGGTTGTCCTTTAATAGGCTGTTGACTCACTTTTCATGATTTTCTTGCATCATTCTCATTTCTCTTCCTAATTTTTCCTCCACTTCTCTTACTTGATTTTCAAAATCCTTTTTGAGCTCTTCCATGGCCTGTAACCAATTCATATTTTTCTTGGAAGCTTTTGTTGCAGGAGTTCTGACTTCACTGTCTTCCTCCCACTCCATGCCTTGATCCTTCATTTTCCCCAAAAAAGGATTCTATCATCTGTTTGTGCTTCCATTGCTTGCTCGTATTGGCAGCCAATTACTTGACTTTTGAGCTCTTTGCCACAGTAGAACTCTGCTTCCAGAATGGAGAGAGCTATGTCCCAAATTGCTAGGGTTTTTTGCAGCTGCTGGATCTATTAGGACGGTGCCCTCTTTACAGCCCCCACACACTTTGGTTCACTGGTCACACACCCTAGGACCACCACCTAAGACCACAATCTGGATCCATGCAGGTCAAAGAAAAAGCGATTACTTTCTGAATGGTTGTTTAGGCCCCCTATAATCTATAGGCCAGGAGCACCAGAAGCAGTCATGCAGCAGTGGTAGCCACCGTACCTCCTCTGCAGCTGAACCATGCTCCCCCTGTTCCCAACAAAGTTCCACACTGACCTTTTAGTTTGTATTTGGCCTTTGTGGATTGAGAAGTCTGGAAGCTGCTACAGCTGCTGGTGCTTTACTCTTGTGAAGTCTGCTCCAGCTGCAGCTGCCCAGGGCCACCTTGGGGCTAAAACCTCTGCTCAGTTGGGATTGGGCTCAGCTCCCAGCATGCTGTGGTGGACCCTTCCTGCTGGCCTTCCAGGCTTCCTTCAGCAGCAGATTTGTTTCTCTCTGTCACTTTCTAGGTTCTGTAGAAAGTTTGTTTAGAGTCATTTTTTACATGTATTGAAGGAATTGGAAGTCAGAACTGTACTTAAGTCTCTACTCTGCCATCTCTTCAGTCACAGGAATTCTTGAACTCAATTGAAGTTACAGAAGGGTCACAGTCAGTGTTGGTAGAAGGGGTACTAAAACTAACAAAATTGAAAATCTTTAATTTTATAGGTAATATGTGAGCCTTACTGCACTGATTTTTTTTAACTAGGGCCCATTTAGAGCTTAGTGACCTAGAAATTACTCTTTGTTTTAAATCAGTTTCAGTTTGGTGTGAACTATTTGTAGGTCTATTTGAAATAGGCTGAGTCACAGCTCTACTCTTATCCTAGAGCTATCCCCTTTGACATTTAGCTTTAATTGGCCACTTTGTGGACAGTCTTAGCAGAAAGTCAAAGGAGTTTAAGTTTCTCTAAATATGTTTGTATGTATGCATATATGTATATATATGCATGTGTGTATGTATATGGCATTTCCTGTATCATGCTCAATTTGTGCAGAGAATTTATGGAGAAGCCCTAAATGGACCCTAATTTAAATTTAAAAAAAGATCAATGCAGTAAGGCTCACATATTAGCTATAAAATGAAAGATTTTCAATTTTGTTAGTTTTAGTACCCTTTCCACCAGCACTGACTGTGACCCTTCTGTAACTTCAATTGACTTCAAGAGTTCCTATAACTGAAAAAATCATCACCTTATAACTGATTTGGGAATGAAATGGGGAAGAACTCAAGTTACTATCATATAGGTCATCAGTGGGTCTGTCCCTAAAATCTTCATAGTACTGTCTGTCACTATGATTCTAGGAATTACTATCTAGAATCCTTGGGGTTTTTCTGGGAGTTATTATTTAACACCTGCAAACTAGACATTTCCATGGTCATGGATCCTGAAAAATTGAACTCTAAAAAAGGATAACAAAATCCTCCTTACTTACATCCACTTTAATAAAATTTGAGAAAATTCTGATTCTCAGTATATAAAATACTCAAAATTTATAGAGAATTTTTACATTTGTCGAATCTAAGTCATCAGATGAAATATATGTGTGTGCATACAGTCAATCCTGAACTTTTGCACCGGTAACATTCCTAGAAAACAGTGTGAAAGTTAAAAAAAAACCTACATGAATGGTACTTATGAAATATGAAATAGCATGCTAGATAAGAATCTGGGCTTTAGAGTACCTGGTCAGCCCAGGGTTGAAGAAGTGTAGCTAAATCCCAGAGAGGGAATCACTCAGGAGTGGAGGGAAAGAAAAAAAGGCTCTCTTTCATAACCCCCTCCTTTGACTAGAGAAAGAACTTGTGAGACAGGCCCAAAATCTTCAGACTCCTACAACAGCAGTGACTGGTGACATTTGTAGCATTGAGAGGCAAGAATAAACTAAACATATTGAGGAAAGGCAATGCTACAATCAATCAGGGCTCTACAGTTAGTACGGCAGAAAAGTTTACCATATTTATGGATCCAATAGACAGGGCAGAAAGACTTCCAGCACAAAGGATTCCCAGAAATTGTGAGTTATCCTTTTTGACACAAAGGTACATTTGCTCTAACCTTGAGACTACCTTCCCCTATACTCTGAATGTACTTGTAGAAGAATGTGTCCCAGATTTTTGAAAAGATGCTTTGTACCAACTGATTATTTTGTCCTCACAAGAACCTTGGAAAGTAGGAGCTATTATTAAACCCATTATGGAGATGAGGAAACTGAGGCAGATATTAAATGATTTTCCTAGGATCACATAACTATTAGGTATCTGAGACTGGATTTGAGCTCAGGTACTCCTAATTTCAAGTCAATTACTTTAATTATTGCATCACTTAGATGCTTAATGATATCAATTAATGTTGCTGTTTATCCTTCATTTTCAAAGAGGTCTGAAGTCATTACAGAATGATGTCTCGACTAATGCTCAATTTGGATTTAAGTCAGGCAGAGTTGCACAGAATTTTTAGTCTCATTCTCTCTTCCAGACCCATCAAAGCACACTGGAAATATAAAAGTCAAGATGACTGGTGATGTTCTGGGATGCAGTGGATGATTTTGGCATCTTTGATGTCTGACCAAACTCCAAGTGCTCCACAGCACCTGCTTCAGCCTCCTTCATGGTCACTGGAACAAACTGTTCTTATCATCCCATTCTACTGGAGGGAAGTCTTCATATGCTTGGGGTAGATATTCCACCACAACTCACCAACAGGTTTGAGACTCATTGGTTACCCTTAACTTGGTTTAGCCCACTGTAGTGTCAATGTAACATTTACAATGCCCATGACCACAATAAAGACCGTGACTATAAGTATTGCATGATGTTCAATGGCAAAATATACCAGATTCTCCAGAGAGAAGATAGAACTGAAGGATTTACTTAGACACCAGAAAACCACATCCCAAAACCAGTGAGCCAATTCCATCATAGTACCAAAGATATTCAGAAGCCAAAATAACACTGAGAGCCACACCATCATTTAGCCTTCCCACAAACCAATACAACATCAATATTTACTCACAAATGTATCTCCTTAATGAGTGTCCTCACTCTCCCCCAATGTCTGGTTAGCTCTGATCCAGCTTCCTGAGAGTGGGCTCTGCTTCCCTTCAGGAAAACTCCTCCCACCACAGGTTCCATGTGATTACATTCAGCCTGTTAGGGGGTAGAGTTTACTTTCAAAGCAGAGGAGGTCTTCAAACACCCCCTAGGTCTATTAAGGGGGCAGCAAAGATCTTCAAATTCCCATTACCATTACACCCATCTGCCAAGATGGTTTACTGGGGTTTGTGGCTGCTGTGCACGCTACTGGTTCTTGAAGGAACAGGTGAGATTTGAGTATGAGGTAGGCATGAACAGGGGATGAGCAGCTCTGAAAAGTACTCAGCAAGCCCTCATATCAGAGGTGCTAGTCCCTCTTGAATACCCCACACACTGCAGAGCATATCTATACAGTACTCAACTATTAATCATTACAGAGAGAGCATAGATGAAGTAGTGTGAAATGCAGCTTTAGAAGAGCCAACTCTACCCCTTCAGAGACAACTAGGACCTTGAGGGGGAAAGTAGGAGATACCTCCTGTGGAACTGACGTGCCAATATGACAAGGCAGTTTGTAGAGTGAACTCAGAGCACATACTGTGTCTCTCCTTGACTTTGTACCTGGTTCACCCTGCTGAAAAAATGAAAGCAACAACCAGAGTTGACATAGATTCAGACTGGATAACATAATCCAAAGGAACTGAAATGTAGGGAAATTTTCCATTTTTATGATACAATGAGGCAATAAAACATAGGTGACATTTTATTTTGAATGATAGGGTCTTAGATCAAGAACTGAAAAGGATCTCAGAAGCTATCTAGCCTAACCTTCTCCCTCTTGTTTTTACAGAAAGGGAAACTGAAGTTGAGAGATTTAAGTGTCTTGTAAAATAGGTAATAAGTATCAAATGTTAATTATGAAGGTCCTCTGACTCAAGAGCCAATATTTATTTCACTGTACTGCATAATCAAAAGATCTGAGCTAGATCCTCACTACACTATATACCCTAAACTAGCTGTGGGACCTTGATTAATTCCGTTAAACTTCCCTGAGAGTTACCCTCTTCATCTGAAAAATGTCAATACCTAAAGTCTTGTTATTGGGTAGATAGATAGCAAGAGGGATAGAGCACTGAGTTTGGAATGCAGAAGACTCATCTTCCTGAGTTCAAATCTTGCTTCAGACACTTATTAGATGTGTAATCCTAGGCAAGTCACTTAACTCTGTTTGCCTCAGTTTCCTCATCTATCAAACAAGCTGGGGAAGGGAATGACAAACTACTGTAGTCTTTGCCAAGAAAACCCTAAATGGGGTGTCAATTCATAACTGAAATGATTCAACAACAAAAACAATTTGACGTGAAAGCCAAGGAAAACAGTCATATCAAAGAAGGCTTCTGGATGTCTGGAATTTTTTACTCACAACCATCTATTTCTCCTTGCAGACCAGGTCCATCCATTTAGTTACCATTAGTGAATGCTTAGGGAATTTAGTCTCAAATCTGGCTTTTGCATAATTAGAGACACAAACTATCCCTGTTGCTATACAATATCAGCTGCTCTGAACTTCACAAAGCTGCTGATATTCCAAGGCTTGTGGGTGAAGAGTCTGGCATAATCAAGAAAATTTAGAAGGATGATTCATCTAAAAGCAGAGGCTGAATTACATGGGGAATTGTAGGTGTAGAGACATGTCCTCAAAAACATATCTCAGGTGCTTTTTTCTCTCAAACCAAATAAATTGCAAAGATTTCTGTGAAAAGAGCCAAAGAAAATGATTCATTTTTGTGTTGACTAAATATAATTTGTTTTATTTTTTTTCATTTTGAAAAATGCTTCCAAACTATGGATGATACTTTTTTCTTCATCCAATGTGACACATGGGGAGTCTTCTCTTGTGTTTGAGAAATTAAAGGGCCTTCATTGAAATCAAAACAACATGGAGACTACTAATTCAACAATGTTCAAACACAGAATTATCCATACTATGTTCTGGATAACTGTTGTCCTCCCCAAAATGAATAAAATCTGGCTCCATGAGAAGATTTTGAGTAATATATTTCATCCTAAAATATATTTCATTTTAAATTGGAAATGCATGGGTAATAGTGGACTGTAAACTCAAGGAGTCTATAGTTTGATGTGAAAGCCTGGAAAAATAAAGTCATCATATGCTTAAGAGAGCTATAGAGGAGTATAATAAAGCCCAAACTATAACAGGAACACCAAGGCTTTGACCAAAGTTTTATCAGATTTCCAGGGGGAATTGAATGGAATGGATCATAGCAAAAGCCAGTCTGTATCCCAGAAAGCATTGTAGAGGACATCTACCGATTCAATCATAGGTGGTATGAGCCCTAACACTTATACTAACTTGAATAATTATATTATGTTTCTTACAGGCCCTTTTTTGGTTTTCATCTAACCATTCAAAGGGGTCTGAGAAAGAACAAGATATGTCTTCTTCCTGCCGGGGACCAAGGTTCTAAAATATTGGGTAATTCCCTTTAAGCCTTTGCTGTGGGGGTTGGGGATAGTAGATAGGTCCTCATCTTTAAACCTTTGTGTTTGGTACCTGGACCCAAAGTGGGTGGGCATAGAAACACAGATGTGTGGAGGGAAGCAGCTTTGGGGCCACACATAGAGCAGGACTAGTGAGGAATATCTCATTTGGTACCCCTTCCTCTTTATCCTGGTCTTGTCTCAGCTCAAACTGGGAATTTCAAGGTTGGCAAAGAGTTGGGACAATAGTTTCCTCATGTCTGACTGCCATGTTGTCTCCCCCATTAGACTCTGACCTTTTTGAAAGTAGGCACTGCCTTTTTCCTTCCTTTGTATTGCCAGCATTTAACATAGTGCTTAGTAACTGTAGGATGACTGATGATAATTTGTTATATAAACCTCAATGTTACTATTTTTTAAATTTTGGTTTTGGTTTTCCTGTCTAGATCTGTAATTTCACTGCCTTGGAGAAGGCAAGGAATAGTCTTATCAATGAAAACTGATAACTATTTATCAGTTTATAATCTTTGACAATTACCTAGGGTATACTGAGAGATTCCCTGCCTTGCACATGCTTATAGTTCTGTTGTGTCAAGGGAAAGATTTGAACACATAACTTCCTTACTCTGGGATCAGCCCTCTCCTCTTTGCTAAGCTACCAGTCAAAGTATTTGTATTATATTACGTTTCAGTGCAAAGAAAGTTTCTCATAGAAATAGATATGGACCAATGTAGAATGAAGCATAAGTAAAAGAAAAATAATATACACAATGACTACAACAAAACTATCCAAACCAAAAGCTGTGCAAGTATAATGAATGATTTTAGACAGAAAGAAGTGATATAAGGAGCACCTCACTCAGCTCCTTTGGAGCAGTGAAAGTCCATGGATCAGGATCATTGGATATGGTACCAGACTTTTGGATTTGCTGATTGATTTTACCAATTTAGATTTTTCTCTTCTTTTTAGATAAATTTGTTTTTACTAAATGATGGTTCTCTGAGAGAGGGCAAGAAGGAGAAAAAAAGGGAAAAGTAGACACAGTAAAAACAAAACATGTTGGGGCAGCCAGATGGCTCAGCAAGTAAGAGCACCAGCCCCAGTGTCGGGATGACCTGGTGATCCACTCCCAGGCTCAGATACTCAGCACCACACCCAGAAATAACTGGCTGTGTAACCTTGAGCAAGTTACTTAACCCCAAATGCTTAAAAAAAAACCATGTCAATAAAAATCTGTTACTTTAAAAAGAACTTAATCTTCTTGAGGTCAGGGAAACTTTCATTTTTGTCTCTGAATCTTGAGCTCCTGTCAGTGTCTTGTCCTCTACCATAGGTGTTTAATAAATGTTTTTTAATTGAATTGGCAGCCAATCTTCATCTTTTTGCACTCCAATTTTACTTGTTACATAGCAGCAGTTATGGTTACTCATATTTATCCTTTATTTAGTCCTCCTCAGGTCACCTCCAGTCTAAAAAAAAAATCAATACTTGCTTATCAGAATGTTGCTACATTATTTATAAACAAGTACAGGGAGAGAAAAAAGTAACTGTTATTATTCCTCCCCTTCAGCTGCCAGTCATATTATCATATTATAGACTTAAAGCATTTCTTGCTCAGGCTTTCTTGGTTCACCCTTTAACTAGTTTAACTCCTTTTAATTACAAAACCACTTTGCTGATTTAACTGATTAACATTGAGTTGGCATTACACATAAAGCAGTTTTTTTAAATATGCCAAATACCCAAGACTGAAGGCCCCTACCCATTCTAGGGCTCAGCTTAGTTAAGGCATTCTCACCTTGATGAAAACATGAAAAACAGCCTCATATGCCATATACTGTAATGTTCCTCCAGAAGTCAACTTGTTGAAGGATGTTTTTAATTATCAGCACACTCTAACCAAAGCTGGTTTTATTTTTCCTTTTGTGTGTATGTTTATTTTTCTGCTATTATACAGTTACCGTTTTCAAAGTCAAATCAGCCATAAACCCTTGACACATAGTAACCAGTCATACTGCCTATGAAGACAATGGTGGATGAAGAAGCAGGGCTAAAATGAAAGCTATTATGAAGAAATATATGATGCTTATAAATCATACTCGCAGTCACAAGAAGACTCCTTCAACAGTGACCCTTGAAAGGAGAGCATTTGAAATGTGATTATTCCTTGCCATTCATGTACTGTGTAAATGAACATTCTGACAAAGCTTCCTCTCTTAAGCCAAACAATTTCAGAGATAATCCCCAAGTGGGACCAAAATATAATCAAAAAAACTTTTAGTGCTTTTAGCATTTCCCAAACTACTTATCATCATTTACTTAAAAAAAAAAAAACATGCACCAGGTTTGATAGCAGCATATTTTAAAGGGATAAATTCTATCTGGAAAATCAGCTCAAGAGGCTGTGCCATGCTCTGAACACAAGTTTCTAATATCAACTAAGGAAATCCCCAGGTAGAAAAGGGTTCTTCATATAGATTAGGGTTAGGGGACAGGAGAAATGAAGCTTGACATAGAAAGACAGACATAATGTGATACTTAGACTGGGATAGGTAATAGATTGACTGAAGATCTCTTGTCTCTAAGAATCCTGGGAGTTATGGGAAAACTGCTACTGATTAGAAAGTGCAAAACCACATATTATTAAAGCACATATTTGGTAACACAATCCTCAAAAATGAAAACAAAACAACAATAATTTTTTTAAAAAGAAAAAAACTTTAATAACTCCTAATCATGGCTAGAATGAAATGCAAACTCCTCTGGGAAAATAAATTTTTTTGAAACTGTCCTGCTCATCTGGCTCCAGCATACTTTTCCATATTTATTTCATGTTAATTCATTTAATTTTTTTAGCACTCAAAAGAAGAGAATGAGAGGTTTAACATGGAATCAAAGCCTCATATAAATAAGGAGATAGTAATAAAGAACTTACAAGTATGCTTTAAGTTCATGTTGAACTTTTTTTAAATTTTTTTCATGTATTTTTACATTCTTTTTAAAAATTTGAATACTAAATTCTTTCCCTCCTTCCACCCCCTTGGCAACCCATTGAGAAGGTGAGCATTATGATGTCAATTATATATCTGAAGTTATATAAAACATGTGTTCATATTAGCTATGTTGGGGGGGGGCAAGAAAAAAATGAAAAAAAAAGGAAGCTTCAGTCTGCAATCAGAGTCCATTAGTTCTCTCTCTGCAAGTGGATAACATTTTTATCATGGGTCCTCAGAAATATCTTGGATCATTTTATTTATTAGAATAGCTAAGTCTTTCATAGTTGGTTATCATTACAATAGTGCTATTATTAGGTACCATGCTTTCTTGGTTCTGCTCACTTCTCTTTGCATCAGTTTATATAAATTTTCCCTGTTTTTTCAGAAACCATCCTGCTCATCATTTCTTATAGCACAATGGTATTCCATCACAACCATACCACAATTTGTTCATCCTTTCCCCTATTGATTGGCATCCTCTGATTTACAATTCTTGGTAGTCACAAAAAATATCTAAAAATATTTTTGGTACATATAGGCCATTTTCCTTTTCCTTTGATCTCTTTGAGATACTGACCTAGTTGTGGTATTGCAAAGTCAAAGGATATGCACAGTTTTATAACCCTTTGGGAAGAACTCCACATTTATATCTAAAATGGTTGGACCAGTTCACAATGCATTTAATTAATGTTAAGCCCAAGTAAGCTACAACCCAGGATACTGAAAGAATTGGAAGATGTGATTGCTGGGTCACTGTTAGTGACTCACAATTTCAAAAAATAAGTTATAGATAAAAAGATAGGTAAATTTAATATCAATTATATTTATAGATAAAAACACATAGTGAGGGCTTTGAACTATAGGTGAATGAGTTTGACTTCAATTCCTGGCAATATTCAAGTGGACTGGTGTCAAACTCAGATAGAAACGGGGCCAATAAACAATACAAAAAGGTACCTACTAGCAACATTTTGACTTCTAAAAGTACATATTAACATTCTCTCTGTTCTATTGTATTATTATTTATTTTGTTAAATATTTCTCAATTACATTTTACTCTGGTTTGGGCTCCGATCTTGAGTATTATAAGCCTGCACCTTTGTATATTATTAAGGGGTCATTTCTGAAAATTTAGAAAGGATAACAGTGGTACTTTGGATCACATATTTTTTATCAAGAACAGATTATGCCTATCTAATTTCATTTGAGGGCAGCTAGGAGATACAGTGGATACAGTACTGGGCTGGGAATCAGGAAGACTCATCTTCCTGAATTCAAATCTGGTCTCAGATACTTACTAGGGGTGTGACCCTGGGGAAAATCATTTAAATCTGTTTGCCTTAGTTCCCAAGTGTAAAAGGAACTAGAGAAGGAAATGGTAAAGCATTTCAGTACTTTTGCCAAGAAAACCCCAAATGGAGTCAGAGTCAGATACAATTGAAACAACTCAACAAATAAATAAACTGATTTCATTTGAGAACTGATAATGCTTCTGAATGTGTAGATGAGGAAGAATACTATAGATTTAAAATCCCAGTACTTAAGTTAGGTTTTGAAAACATCTGTCGTGGTATGCTCAGGAACAGTTTTGAAAACATCTGTCGTGGTATGCTCAGGAACAGTGGTAGTGACAAGGTAGGAAACAAGCATTCATTGAGTGCCTACTATTTTCCATGCACTGCACTAAGTTCTTTGTGGATTTTTTTGTTGTTGTTGATCCTCACAATACTGGCATATAGATATTATGCATGATCCCCATTTTATAGTTGAGGAAAATGAGGCACACAAAGGTTAAGTGACTTTCCCAGCATCAGACAGCTATTAAGTGTCTCTTGATTTTTAAACTAGGTCTTCTTGACTGTAGGCCCTCTGCTTTATCTACTGTACAATATAGCTGGTGTAAAGAGAGATGTAATGTGGATAAAAGTACAGTTAGATGACTCAAAATTGGTTGAATACATGGACCCAAAGAGTAGAAATTAATGAATCAATGTCACCAGGGAAGGAAGTCTTACTTTTGGCTTCACTTCATTCCTTGGCTATCTGCTCATGTACCACTTTCCTAATGAGGAGATACCCTCTGCTACCCTCACCCTACACCAAAGACTGCCATAGTCTTTTAAGACTCTACAATTCTGGATCAATAGTCAAATCAACTGTCATTTTTCCTGGGAAAGGTTTGCCAACTTACTTTGGTATGGTTACACTTACCATTCCTATAATTTTCTGGAAGAAAATATTCTTCCTTGACCACCATTCATTATATGTGTCATCTCTCCTTACTATAATATAAAGTTAAAGTCAGGACTTGTAATCTCTATTGTATTTGATGGTCAGTGCATAGTACCATATTTGTTATATAGTAAGTACTTAAAAATGGTTTTTCCTTTCATCTCTCTTTCCTTCCTTCTATCTTTTCTTTCTTCCTATCTTCCCCTCTTTCCTATCTTCCTTCCTGCCTCCCTTCTCTATTTTCTTCCCTCTTTATTTCCTAATATACTGCCCCAGGGATGTGTCCTTGATCCTGTTAAGTTTGATTTTTGTATTAATGACTTAGTAAAAGGCATAGATTATATGATCATGAAGTTTTCTGGTGATACATGGGTAGGAGGAAAAAAGCTAATATTTATGAAAGGGTTAAGGTTTAAAAAAGATCCCAATAAAGCAATTTGAAATTCAAAATGTACCAATTTAAGTCTTTAAGTTTTTGTGCAAATTTTTTTATTTACAGTATAATATGGAAGAAGTATGGTTATATAACAATTCATGTGGAACAAAGTCTGGGGCTTTTAAAGTTTTGCAAGTCAATATGAATCCAGAGTGTGATACAGCAGTCAAAGATAATGCTATCCAGGTCTCCATTAATAAGAGAACAGTGTTGAGTACAAAGGAGTTAAAGGCAGCGATGTAGAGCAGGGAGTAGACTCGTTTTGCATCTTCCTAGAGGATAGAATTAGGAGCAATGAATGTAAGGTAAAAGATAGCAGATTTTAGTTTGAAGTAACTGGAAAAAAATGTACTGACAATTAAAATGTAATGGACTGACTCAAGATGAGGTCCTTATCATTTCAGTCTTCACGTAAAGATTGGATGATCCTTTTTTGGACCATGGTAGGAAAGATTATTGTTCACATGTGAGTTAGTCAAAAGGACATATAATTTCCTTTGGAACTTTGAGGTACCATGATCCTGTGATTTTGTCCATAGAAGAGTAACCCCTCTCATAGAGGAAGGCAGCCAGGAATGAGTAAGCCATGCAGTGTTAGCCTTGCTAGCTTCTCTAAACAAATGGAACAGTTTTATACCAGTGAATGAAAGCTGCTCAGTGGAAGTTTTAGATTGCTCATTCTCCCACTAGAAATAATTCACTTTGGTGCTCTTTCATAGGCCATGAAATAACAAAATCTCTGAGTTTGCACTCAGCTATCATCTCTTCTCTAAACTTTCTTTTCTTTGAGGATAAACATCTCCAATTCCTGTAACCTGTCCTTCTATTGGATGGTTTTCAGACCTCTCAAACATGTCTCCCCTTTCTCTAGGTACACTTCAGTTAGCTCCCAGAAGCAAACACAGCACTCTAGGTGACATCAGACTGAATAGAAAAGAACTATCACTTTCTTGTTGTGGCGCTTATGCCCAATTAATATGCCTCTAACAATATTAGATTATGTTTCAATTTTGGTTCATACTGAACTGGAAGAAAATCAAGTGATAGTTAGACCTTTTTAATACGTAACTGTCCCAACCTTACCAGACCTCAATACTGAGCAATTACTCTGAAAAAATAAAAATAAATAAATAAATAAAACTCAGTGAGACCTGTTGTTTCTCACTGTGCACACACACAAAAACATCTCTCTTATTTTTGTGGTTCACCAAATACATTAGTGTGTTGCAAGCACTGGTACATAAATCAAAGGGAGAATTTCTATTAGAAAAAAAAAGAACAGAGAAGGTTATGCTGTGGTTGATTACTGAAGGGAAATCATCACTTTTTCCTGGATCTATATTTTATTTGTATGCATTAGATGTAGTGCTCACACAGGGAGACTGTTGTAAAGTGCTTTTTTTCCCACCCCATCTTTGCAGCCAGCTCCATACAACCCTAGGTATCCCCACTGAAACCATCCAGGTCACAGACCAACCATGCCTTAAAGTTGGGGAACCACACCTAGCATCTTTAAGTTTGGTTTTAGAATAAGCCCAGGCCTCAGAACTATTTAATTAACCACAAAACAAAAGAGAGAACTATATCATATGATGGAAGTCATAACAGTATAGCTGACCCTATGTAATTTGCAGAACCCACCTCCTCCAACCATCATATAATATGCCAAATACATAAATATTATAATCGAGTGAGGGAAAGATCATGAAAGTCATTTCCATATAAGGTAAAGATTTCTGGTTTAAAGTAACAGGCATGGACTCAACTCAAGGATTCATACCCTCACCCTGAACATGACCTCAAACCTTAGTGAGTATATTGCCTTTTGAAACTGTAGCTGAAATGATTTTAAGGACTCCACCATTTCAAGGAAGTCAGTCTGACCCTGCTTTCCCCTCTATATGAGCAACTCAGTCATCAAACCATACAGGTGAACAGGGAAGTGACCCCATAGCATATAGCTATATGTAATGGAGGAGAATACTTTCTAGGAAAAAGAAAGGGAGTTGGGCTTAAAATGAAACTGTGGTCCTCCTAGTGGAGAACATGGGGCAAGCCAAAAAGACGATACATTTTGCATAACACAAGCAGTCCAACCTTCAAAATTAGAACTCTGTGAAGTCATCCAGACTGGGTAGTTTATACTGGAGAAAATTCAAAAACTGTGCTTGGTGGAGTAGACAGCATTCATAGAGATGGACATAGAACTAACAATTCAGAAGGCCGATAAAGAAAGTTTGGGTATGAGTAGAGTTCTTTTTTTGGATTTTTTTTTCTTTTTGGAGGGCAGAAGGCAGGACAATTGGGGTTAAGTAACTTGCCCAAAGCTAGTAAGTATTAAGTGTCAGAGGCAACGAGTAGAGTTCTAAGCTCTGGGTGGAGGAGTGGCCAGTCAGTGCCACATCGTGATACATAATTTGTGTACAAACTGCTTTTTCAAGTGATAGAGTAGAAAAGAGCTCCAAGAGGAAAGAGTAAAAGGAATAGAAAAGAAAGCCTAAAGATAAGCCAAATTGCCAGATGTAGATAGTGGTCAGACAGAGAATTTGAAAGCATGATGCAGTGCCTGATACTACCTCTCTTATCAAAAGACAGCAAAGGCAAGAGGAAAAAAGTCAACAGTTGTTCAATAAGTCAACAAGCATTTGCTCAGTATTTACCATATTCCAATCACTGTACTAGGGACTGTAAATAAAAAGAAAGACAAACATGGTGAACTTGGGAATAAGCCGAGTTCCCAAGCAAAAAAGTTAAGCATGAATACTCTCAAAAAAAGGAAGGAAAAATTATTAGAAAGTTCAAGAAAGGCAACAAAACAATGAAAAAACATCTTGAAGTAGAAAATGAGTCAACGTCTGTCTACAAATGAAGTGGAATGGAATAAAACAAATTCTAAGGGTCATTAAGGGGAAAAATGGATACAGAGCAACCATCTCCGGAACAGATGAAAACAGAAATAGGAAATAAATATGGAAAATATGACAGGAATTAGATACTTCGAGAAGATATCAGAAAGACAAGAGAATAGGCAATTTAGAATAGAGGACAGAAAATTTGTGTGAGCTAATATGTCTTTGAAAAAGAGACATGTATAGATCTCAAAAAATGCATAAAGGGAGGAAAAAATGGCAAAGCAAAGTCCATAATTGAAGCACTAGAAGGAACACACGGGTTCTACATTTACTGGAGTAAATGACCTTGAACATGGGATGTACAGAGATAATTTCAGAAACACAGTTCTCCTACAAATGAAATGATTCAATAAAAAGCCCAAATGCAATACTGCATGAAATAATTCAAGAAATAAATCTGAAAATGTTGAAAACAGGATAAAATAATGCTGTGATAGAATATAACATCACCGTGAATCATGAAGGAAAAGAATTATCCAATTTCAGAAGTTTATTTGCCAAGAAAAAAAGGGAAAGTCTTTTGGCCATCAAGGAATATCTATTTGAAGAGTAAGAACTACTCCTGGTCTATAAGAATACAAAGAAGAGATTAGATTATGATATTCCAAAGAGCAAAGGAAAATGAGAAATGCACTACACTTGCACAGCTTTAAAAAATGACCCTACTGGGGTGGCCAGGTGGCTCAGCGAGTAAGAGCACCGGCTCCAGTGTTGAGATGACCTGGAGATCGAATCTTGGGCTCAGACACTCAGCACCACACCCAGAAATAACTGGCCCATGTAACCTTGAGCAAGTTACTTAACCCCAATTGCTTAAAAAAAATGACCCCACTAATCAACAAAAATAAAAGGAAATTAAAGAATTGAATAATAAAGGATCAGATGAAATTATTCTTTTATTAAAATAGTATTTGTATTTCCCCAAATATTTATTAAGAAAGATTTTTAGCATTCATTTTTTACAAGATTTTGAGTTTCAAATTTTTCCTTCTCCCTCCCTTCCCTCACCTATTATGTAGGCAATTTGATATAGTTTATACATTTGTCATCATGTAAAACATATTTCCGTATTCATTGCAGTTGTGGAAGGAGAAATAGATCAAAAGGAAATAAAACCATAAGAAAAAATAAAGTGAAAAAATATGCTTTAACCTGCATTCTGAGTTCATCAGATCTTTATCTGAATATGTACTTGTCTAGTGTTTCTGAGAAGATCTGAGTCATTGGTAGTTGATCATCACAAGATGTTGCTGATACTGTCTACAATGTTTTCCTGGTTCTGCTCATTTCACTTTGCATCAGTTTGTACAAGCCTTTCCAGATTATTCTGAAATTTGCCTGTTCATCATTTCTTATTGCACAATAGTATTTCATCACATTCATATTCTACAATTTGTTCAGTCATTTCCCAATTGATGGGTATCCCCTCAATTTCCAATATTTTGCTATGAATATTGCATGAATAGAACTATTGAAAGATATGAAAAGAACTATGAAAAGAACTGCTATAAATATTTTTGCATGTGTAGGACCCCTTTTTTCTCTTTTTTTATGATATCTTTGGGAAACAGACATAGATGTGGTATTGCTGCATCAAAGGGTATGCACAGTTTTATAGCTTTTTGGGCATAATTTCAAATTGCTCTCCAGAATGGTTGAATTAGTTCATAACTTCACCAACAATGCACTAATGTCTCAATTTTCCCACATACTATCCAAAAATTATCATATTCCTTTTTTGCCATATTAGCCAATCTGATAGGTATGAGTGGTACCTCAGAGTTGTTTTCATTTGCATTTCTCTAATCAAAAGTTATTTAGAGCATTTTTTTCATATGTCTACAGATAGCTTTAATTTCTTCATCAGAAAACTGCTCATTCATATCCTTTGACCATTTATCAATTGGGGAATGACTTGTATTCTCATAAATTTGACTTAGTTCCATATATATTTGAAAAATGAGTCCTTTATCAGAGACATTTGTGGTTAAGATTGTTTCCCAATTGTCTGCTTTCCTTTTTATCTTGGTAGCACTGGTTTCATTTATACAAAAGCTTTTCTATTTATTATGATCAAAATTATTTATTTTAAATTTCTTGATGCTCTCTTTCTCTTGTTTGGTTATGAATTCTTCCCCCTGCATAGGTCTGATAGGGAGAGTATTCATTGCTCTTCTAATTTGATTACTTCTTTGTCTATGACACCTTTTAGCAAGATACAGTTTCCTTCCTTATCACTCTGAATTAGGAGTACCTTTGCTCTAACTTTGTATAAGATCAAGGTTGCTGCCCCTGCTTTTTCTTACTTCAGTTGAAGCAGAATAGATTCTGCTCCAGCCCATTATTGTTTCTCTGTGTGTCTCTACTTCAAGTGTGTTCTTTCTAAGCAAGATATTGTAGGACTTTAGCTTTTTTTTTCTGCTTTACTATCCACTTCCATTTTATGGGAAAATTCATCCCATTGAAGCACT
>NW_027187419.1:16196359-16233559 GCF_028583685.1 Petaurus breviceps papuanus | reverse complement strand
CAAATTTGGCTATAATGTTCCTTGGGGTTTTTATTTTGGAATCTCTTTCCTGAGGAAGAAAACATTTATAAAGTGCTTAGCACAGTGCCAAGTACATAGTAGGCACTTAATTAAATGTTTGTTCTCTCCTCCTTTCCTCTTCCCAAAGAGGCATTTAAGTCAACCATAAAGAGATCTTAAGTATAATTCAAACTGCCAGTTGTAGATGGTGGAAGGAAAAGAGTGTGGAAGTCTGATATAAAGCCTGAAACAACCTTATCAAAAAAATAGAGAACTGAAGGGAAAGTGGTTAAATAGGCCATCAGGGAGAGAGCTTGAAAATAACTTGAGCTTTCATTGGGTCCATAAAAGAAAATGAGAAGTTATTTAAAATGATAGTGATGAAACTACCAACATTATAATACCAATTCAACAACCTTTATAGAAAGTCCTTGGACTTGAATTCAGAGGGGAAAAAATGTTCTAACAATTAGAGCTTCTCCAAAGTAGAACTGGATGCCTCAAGATAGGGTGAATTTTTCTTCATTGTAGGTCTTCAAGCAGAGCAGGATGACTACTTCTCGGTGACATTATATGATATAGAAAGAATTTAACTTTTGTGTCAAACACCTGAGATTTCTTCTAAATCTCAAATTCTGTTATTAATTCTGTCTTCAGAGTTCTCCTACCAACTTGATGAATTTATAATGTGTTACACCATTGTTGAGGATTTTTCTTGTTAAGAGAGAAAACAGAAAGTCTTTGGCCTCCATAGTCCCCTAGAAGATGAATGGTCCTATTTGTGTGTTGCCCCAGGATGAATTAATTGCTTCAGACTCATAGAAGATGGACTTCTAAAAATGAGCTAACAGTATTGTTCAGCAATCTTTCTTTTCTTCCTCCTTTCACATTTCTTCTGAAAAATCCCAAGAGCACAGCATAAGGGTATCAAGAGAAATGTGGAAAAGAAATAGATCTGCAGGCTCCATAGAGCATGAAAATACCCACTTTGATAAAAGGGCATAAGACAACCCCTAATTATGTTTGAGGGGCCAGGGATATCCTCACATTTTTAGTTGGGAAAATGGACTCTATTGGGAAGAATTCCCCCTTTTCAACTTTTCCCTGTTGAGGAGACATCAGAACATAGAATGATGTTGGGAGGAAGAATGCAGAGGACAGCTTGAATTTGTATATAGTCATTCCATTAGCATCCATTAAAGTTTGCCATGGGACAGCAATACATGTCAGCTACACTCTCCTTTTCACCCTGTGGAATGTGACCTGTTCCTATTGATACCCTGTTCAGAAGATGAGACAAGACTTGATTAAATTTCAGTGATTTGACTGACCACTTCCCTTCTTTGCCTTAGAGGATAGATTTTTTGTATCAAGTTACCTAGGACATCTTGCTTCTTCTGACTAGGAGCTAGGAGTACAAGAATGACATTGTCCTTGAACTGTCCTTGGTCATGTGGACAAATACATGTGCTTCTCATCCACACTAGTCATCAATGGTACCTATCAGCAAGATGGCATTCAGGCAGAAGCCTGGTCTGCTCTTATGTATTCTAGTCTGTTATGCAAACAGACCAAAGGGGATGAGAAGGTCTATTGGCTCCTGTTTGATGGCCAACATGAAAGGAGGTTCCTCTCAATGGTGTTTATCTTCTTTCAGAAACAATTCAACAAAGCTACTTCAGTTCAGCTCTAGTAACTTATTCTGAGAGTTATCTCTCACCCTCTTAACAAAGTGCGAGTGGGCATGCCTGGTCACTTCTCACCTAGGCTACTCCAATAGCCTGATAATTGAACTCACTGTTTCAAGCCTTGTTAATCTCTAATCCATTCTTCATATGGTCACCAAAGTGATATTCCTAAAGCACAGATTCAGCCACATCACTCCTTTGCCCAAGAAAATCTATTGGCTCCCTATTAAGTCTAAAATAAAATATGTGCAAACTCCGCCAATTGGCATTTAAATATCTCCCCAATCTGCTTTCAACCTCAGTTGCTGTAAGGGTTATGGGATTTAAAGATCTTCCATGCCCCATGGACGTGCTGACATAGCAGAGCAAGAGAAAGTGGAAAGCGAGAGAAAGTGAAAGCCGAGCTAAGGGTCCTGCGGTGGCTGGCGGTGGTTGGCGGCGGTTACGAGGGCAGCGGCAGCAGCAGAGGCAGCGGCGGCAGCGCGAAGCCCTTTTTTTTTTTTTTTTTTTTTTAGTTAGGACTGCTAAGGACTTTCTGCTAAGGACTCCTGCTGAGCACTGCCAGGGGCCAGAGCTGCTGGGAGTGCGCTTCCAGGACGCTGGGTGGTTGCTGTGAGTGGGGAGAGGAGGACCTTTGCCTGAGGTAGCCTGTTCTGTTTTAAAGGCTTGAAAATGTGGGTGCTTTCTACTTTATCTACCTGTGTCAATGTCATAACTACTCTGATGGCTTTCACTTTCTGGTTTTGGGACTCAGTCTTTTGGTATCTTAATAAATTTTCTAGTTTATTTCCCCATATGGCAAACATGACGTATTTTGTGATGGATAATTATATCAGCATATTTGTAATCTCTATAGGCATTGTGAATATGGCATTGCTGATACAGTCGCCAGGCTGTTTATAACTTACTGTACTTCATATACTTTACACTCCAGCTAAACTGATAGGTTTGAGGTTCCTAGTAAACACTCATTGGCCCAGGTTGACCCTGATATCTGGAATGCACTTTTTTCTTTTCACCTCTTCTTAGAATTCCTATTCATGTTTCAAAGCTAAGTGCAAATATACCTTGTACGTGAGGCCTTTGCTGATCTCCCTAACTGCTAGTGCCCCTAAAATATCTTTGTATTTACTTTTCATTTAATTTTTATTTACTTTATGTATGCATGATATTTCTCCCAATAAAATATAAAAACTGTAAGCTCTTTGAGTGCAGGGGATATTTTATTTTGCTTTTCTATCCTCAGTACCTACCACAGTGCCTGGTACATAATAATATGTTTAATAAACACTTTAATACAGTATGGTATAGTGGAAATAGCACTGCACCTGGACTCAGAGGACCTTGGTTAAAAATCCCATCATTTCTGATATTTATTCCTTGGTCATGTAATTTTATGTCTCAGGGACTTTGCTTCCATATTTGTAAAATAAGGATGCTGAGCTAGTTGTATTTAGAACTAGCTGTATTGATTTGTTCCTAGGCAAACCTGATGGAGGAAGAGGAGGAAGGGGAGGAAGGGGAAAAATGGGAGGGGATAAGATATAAGTAGTGATTAAATATTAATAACATGCCAGGCTCTGTGCTTAGGACTTTACAAATAATAGTTCATTTAATCCTAAGATGTTGGTGCCATTATTATTGCCATTTTACAATTGAGTAGCCTGAGTAAAATAGAATTAAGTGGCATGTCCAGGGTATTCCAGCTAGTAAGTATTTAGAGACCAAATTTAAACTAAGTTCTTCCTGACCTCAGGCTTAGTACTCTATCCACCACACTACTTACACCTGCCACCAAGGAACTCAACCTTTCAACAAACAAATATGTAATAAACATTTACTTCCATTGTACTGTGCCAGGCTATGAATCTGAAGAGGTGGATGATGTTTGGAGTTGGGTTGTCTGGAAAAAATTCAGGGGGCAGAGGTTTTCCCGAGACAAGAGAACTTTATTGTCGCAAAAGTGGCAGGCTAGTCCTTTTGAGGACTAACAACCTGGCGTAAGACAGATAAAATAAGGCTTGTTTTTATACCCAAGTTTTTGATACTCTGCTAGGGATGGGAGTATGCTCCTACATGGGCAATTATGAAAGGGAAGGATGTCAGGAAAGGGGAAGCAGGTTTGTAAGGAGAGGCAGGAAAGGAGATGCAGGTATGTTGGGTACTTTACAAAACAGTTCAGGGATGTGGTCACAAAGCAGAGAACTTAACTTGTAACATACAAGGACATGGGCACAAAACATAGGGGTTAGTCACATACATAGAAAACAACAAGGTTTTCCTGTCAAAAGATAGCCCTGTTACTGGGCAGATTGAGATTTAGGTAAGGTTCCAGTTGTTGCTGGGCAAAAGTCAGCCACATCAAATCCAAGTACAAAGAATGAAAAAGAAAAAAATCCACTCTCTAGGAGTTTACATTCTAATGGTAGAGACAACATTCATTGACATGCACACACATATACACATATACATTATATAAATATAAAGTTAATAAATGGAAATATGTATATACATATATATAGACTATTTAAATAAAATAATTTGGGAAGGGGGAAACTAGTGATTGGGGCCCCTGACCAACCCCCTTTTTATAGACACTTAGCATAATACGTATACAGTTGTATTCAGGACAAAAGCACTATTAGAAACATTCAGAATGGTTTAAAAAATACTTTTTATGCAACACAGAAACATATTTTACAACATAAGAAGAATAATGACTCAGATATCTGTACTAGCAAGAGACAATCTATATGTCCAAGGGAAGTCCAATTTCTTATGTGACAGGGAGACAGGGACAATGTGATGATTTATTTTTGGCTCATTTAGTTTCCTAATTCAGAATGATTCAAGACCATAGTAGCACTAATCTAAATAATTTTTCTAATTTAAATTCGATAAACTCAAATTCAAGGATAGCCAGGGGAAGAAGAAAATCTTGGGTAAAGGTGACAAGGGAGAAGCCAGATTGAGATCATACATTTGCTACAGAAAATTCCTGGTATATCAAGTAAATAACTGTTACGAGGATAACTGCAAATTGCCTGTTTTGCAGAATTTAATTCCAGAAATTCAAATGTAGAATAATTAGTACTGGCAAGGTTTTTATACAAGAAACTAATAAAACACCATGGAGTTTTAGAAAGAGGATCTAATAAAGAGCCTCATTCTTCTAATTTTAAATTAAATAATTAATGTCAGCTTAATTAAACTGCCCTTCCCATGCTGCCTTTTTTGTAATCATTTCAAAGGTCATTCATTGCTTGGCTGACTCATCTAGTCCTAGTAACAGCCCTCAGCTCCTATTTGAGTTGGGTGACATAGAAATATTTGTCACTATCTTTAGATTACAGTATGTGGTGAAAATAGTGTCGAATTCGTGTGACCTGGACCATCTTCTCTCATTAATGGAGGAAAACAGGACAATATAGATTGCCCAATATTATCCTCACTCTTTAAACATCCAGTCTTGGTAAATGGATATCGGTACAAAAAACATGATATCACTGCTATCCTCCATTTTTTTTTCATTTTACCATATTGCAGACTTTTCCTCTATCCTTGGAAGTAGTCAGTTGTGATCTATTGTATGCTGAAGACTGCTTCCTAGAAACATGTTTACCATGATATGTGTAACACAGAAGAGGCGAATTTGGCAGATCCTGTGCATTTGCATAAACTGGTGTAAGGTTGGGATGAAGTATTAGCTTCTTCTCATAACTTGCAGGATGACCAAAAAATGCATAAAGAAGGCATTAGGTAATGGTGGTGTTCTGTTCCTGAATTCCAGCAAACCAGTCCCACGGACACAAAATCACAATCCTATGGGCACAAGTCGCCAATTCAAAGAAACAATCTCTAGGGGAATAAATCATTGCATGACCATCTTATTCATTCCTTAGGGCTACTACAGCTTCACACACATCCCAATCAGGTAGGATGTAGAGCAGACAGAATGCTGGAATTAGGGTTAGAAAGGCCTGACGTCAAATCCTTTCTCAAATGCTTTTAGCTTTGTGTCCAAAGGAAAGTCATTTTACTTATTTTTGCATTGGTTCCTCCTCTGTAAAATAGAGATAATAATAACTGCCTCATGACATGGATGTGAGAGTACAATGAGATGATATGTGAAATATTTTGTAAACCTTAAGTGTTGTATATGTTATTGTTGCTATATTTTGATTATATATCCTCGTTTCCATCTTCATTTTGTATGCATTAGTGCTTTCTGATTCCTCTCTTTGACCCAACTTGAGCAAAAAATCTGGCTCTATATGCCTCCTTCCAAGCTTTGTTTACCCATGATCCCCTCTTCATTTCTACACAGTTAGCTAATTACAGAACTGACCACACCTGTGGCTTTAATGTCCCAACTCCTGTCCTTTCCATTTCCAACTTTAAAATACTCAATTCAAAGCACATTTTAACCCTTCCCAAGTCCCTGGCTATTGGAGTTGAACAAACATTAGCATTTTATATACCATTAGCCTATATGAGGACATTGTACTAGGTTATTTTGATTAAAAAATTACTCCAGCAAATGAAGTATTATATATTGGTTATTAACTCCACAATTTTGAATGAGAAATTTCATGCCACAGTGAATAGAGTCCTGAATTTTGTGGCAAAGGATTCAACTCCAAAATCCATTGCTGCTACTTGCTATATGTGTTCCATTTAGCAAGTCACTTAAACTTCCTGGCCCTCAGTTTTCTAATCTGTAAAATTAAAAGTCTGAACAGGGCATGAGATCTGTGGTCTTGCAAAAGGCTTCATTCACTGAGATAATTCAGTTTGGAATTCTGCAAGAGATCTCCTTAGAGAAGAACTGTAGAAAATACTCATACCGATTATGAGTATTTTTTTTCTTCTTCTTCCCAATTCCATGTGTACTCTTATAACGCCAATGCAATATTACAACTCTATGTGCTTAGTCTAGGATCAGAGGTTTTGATCATTGATATTGGATAAATTTGTCCATATTCCCTAGTGTGGACTTTTAGTTGCCTTATTATATTTTCAAAAGGGGATGAGCACTAAGTCAAGAAAAATTGACTATTTATCAGATGATAATTGGGTTACTGGGTTAATGCATCTAGCCAGAAAACTGTAATAAGTCTTTGCTCTTAGTCTTCTGTCTAAGACAGAATGATTTCCCACCCTACCATTCACAATTTATGGTTATAGAATTGAGGAGAGGAATGAATTGAACATGAAAGGGAACTTGCATGAAAATGGTACTAGTTGCCTGTCCTTCCTCCATATAACATCAAGTATTTTAACCTTTGTATCAAACAAAACCTCAGTATATATTGCATACATATACTCTAGTTAATTAAATACCTTCTGTTAGTACACCTTTCCATCTTTTATGCCCTTGATGTCAATAATCAGAGGGCCATTAAATGAAATTATATTCTATTCTTACATCATCCAATAAATCTTGCCTTATTTTAAAACACGTTTTGGAAGAGACTTTAAAGTGATATTGTCATCTGTCAAGTCAATTTTATTTTCTTTCTTTCTTTTTTTTCTTTTTTGCTTTTTGGAGGGCAATTGGGATGAAGTAACTTGCCAAAGGTCACACGACTAGGTTTTGTTGTATGTGTCGTGTTAAGTGTCTGAGGCCAGATCCAAACTCAGATCCTCCTGACTCCAGAGCCAGTGCTCTACTCACTTCATCACCTAGCCACCCCAAATTTATTTTCTATAGTCAAAAAATAATAAGTATGGTTTTATCTTATCCACCTTTAGATGTTTTTTTCAGCATGTATCAGTTGTATGACTTTAAAGTTGTGTCTCCTAGAGAAGGTCATTTGTGAAATTCTTCCTATTACCTTCTACCCATATATTCATCAAGAATGTCATAAATGCACATGTAGAATCTTTTTAATAAAATACTGTAGAGATGTAAAGTAGACATATGAATCATTATGTCTTAATATTTTCTCTGCAACTTTTTAAATATCTCTAATGGCAGATAAGCAGTACAGATCTATAGAGTTTGGGTTACTTGACATAGGACAAACATAAAGAAGTAAGTAGCAGAACTGGATTGTGAACCATTTTTCAGTAAGTACTGAAATGCGAATAATACCACAATAAATAAGCTTTATTCAGTCATAAAAAATAATTTGCCTAATAAATTGAACATAGTAAAATGGAAAGAACAGTGTCTCTGGAATCAGAAGACCTGGGTTCAAATCCTGCCACTTATGCTTGCTTCCTGAGCACTCATGCGAAAGTCTTTTAATTGTCCTAATATGGCTTCATCTTTAAAATCAGGGAATTAGTCTAATTGGCTTCTTAGGCCCTGTCAAGTTCTAGACCCAAGTCAAAGTAAGTCAAGAAGTATCTATAAATACCTCCTATGCGTCATTGTACTAAGCACTGTAGATAAAGAAGAGAAAAAACAAAAGCAGAAATTGACTTGTCTGGAAGTAGTGCTCAGTGTAAAGGAAGCGATAACAGCAACATACAAACAATGATATAAAACAACGCACACAAGATATATTGGAGATAATCAATAGAGGTAAGGCACTATCCTTGAGACAAATTAGGAAAAGCTTCCTATAGAGGGTGAGATTTTATTGGAGACTTAAAGGAAGCCAAAATGTGGAGATAAGGAAGGAGAGAATTCTTGAGGTTAGGGAACCACCAATGAAAATGCACAGAATAGTGGATGGAATTACTCTTCAAATTGCAGAAAGGAGGCCAGTGTCACTGAATTATAAAGTATGTGGAAGAGAAAAGTAATACGGAAGATTAGAAAGGAAGGATCTAATAATTGAATTATTTTTTCCTGTAGAGAAAATAAAATAATTTAGCATGTTAGCAGGCAATGTAATATAGCAGAAAGGGTGAGCAATGGTATCTGGACTTGAAGAACCTAGATTTTAATCTTCTCTGACATTTTGTACTTAAATGATTTTGGGCAAGTCACATAGCTTTCATGAGCTTAACTTTCTCATGTGCAGAATGAAGGGATTGTGATAGATGGTCTCTGAGCACTTCTAGGACTAAATCTGTGATCCTATGATCTTACCATTTTCTGAATAGAATAACAAATAGTTGAATTAGTAAAGGAATGCGCAGTTTGTATATACTTTGTTCATTGAATTTGTTTTTTCATTAGTTTGGGGAATACCCTACTGTAGAAATTTGTTCCACTGATGCTGGTCTGGTTTGTAACTTGTCTCCAACTTAGTCTTACAGAGTGTCCTAGGTTGTTGGAAAATTAATTGACTTGACTATAATCATATGATTGGAATGAGTCAGAAGCAGGACCTGAAGCCAGGTCTCCTAATTTCAAGGTCAACACTCTCCCTATTTTATATTAATGAAATAATTAGAATCTCCAATTCTTTCTCCATCTATATTTACAAATAGATTAATCTCAATCTTTATTGCTATAATTATAACTATAATTAACTATATTTATCTGTATCATCTTGAACTTTTACTTGACTAAATAATTCACATTGGCTTTGCTATGAGTTTATTAAGAAACTGAAAAATGGCTGAAAGAAAGAAATTTAAAGGTAGTGATGAACAGAGGCTTTAACAGCAACTTTCCTTGAAATATCTAGAGTTGTATTTCAGGGTCCAACCTAACAGAATTTTCATTAATGAGCAAGAAGAGGGTGTAAATAGCACCATGTTAATGAAATTCACAGATGATAACAGATTGGAAACTGTCTAATAGACACCACTGTTGACTGTGATATAACAACAAGGAGTCTGAACAGCCTAGACATATTGTTAGACTTTTTGTTTTTAAGAGTGAGAGAAAAATTTAGTTCTAAATTAGGGAGAAAAATTACAATTGTACATTCTGGAGGAAAAGGTTTATAACACATATATTATATAATATGAATAAACATAGAAAACTGTTAGAACTATCTTGCCACCTCAAAAAAGGTCATAAATTTTATATGTTATATTCAACATTGGAGAGGTTAATCAGATGATGAGGCAACAACCATAAAATACAGGTCTTGATCTGTACTTCAAAATTACCTGTGGGATCATACTTGGAACACTTGAGATTTTCATATTCAGAGGCCTCGATAGCCAGATAAATGTTCTGTCTGGTGTACTAGAGAAGGTTATGCCTCTGGGGTCAATGATGAATGGAAAGTGATAAAAGGGATTATCTATATGTGAGAAATGTAACATCTGCTTACTTGAAAAATGTGAACTCAAAGAAAGGAAAGGACTCTTTTTTACCCATCCCAGAAAACAACCAAAGGAAATGAATGTCAAATGGATATTTTAATGCAGAGATTCTAAAGTGGAACATATGTTGCAAGAAAGAGGCTTTACTTAAAAGAACCAGTGAATGACTGATGGATTTCTAGGACACACACTGAATTGCAGACCTCGATACTTCATTAAATTAGTCAGTATGTCAAAGGAAAGTTTCCATGGACCCTAACAAGATACCAGATATGCAAAAAACAAATTTTTTTTTTCAGAATTACAACAATACCACAAAGGTCCAATCCCTCTCCTGTGCCAGTTCTGTATTCCGTGACTAGTGTATCTGCAAGGGAGTTTCTTGGGAAGAATTCATGCTATTATCGGTAAAGTGTCCTCTATAAACCTGCTCTCTCTTTCTGCTCCTGGGTATTGACAATTTGATTTCAGAACCAAAGGGAAATTAGCTCTACATTTTTCCCTTTCTCCTTTAAACTCTTCTAAGAAGACTCTTGGTTCAGGGTTGAGTAGCCGACTGGGAAGACTATCCTATGATAGCCCTCACTCCCAACTTTACCCTAAGGCACAGAATTTCTAGTTATGGCTCTGAACATTAATATTATATAGAAGCCTCATTATGTATCAAGAGAAATTTGTGTCTCTCCATAAGGGGATTTGAAAGATAGAACATATTTCTCTCTGAAGATTCCCCCACCACATCTCATTCCCACATCTCAATACATGCAGCGCCTATGAGAGTTTTCAGGCAGCTTGCAAAAGGAAGCCGAGAGGAAGAGATAAAGATGGAAACCATTCCAAGCATGAAGGACAGTTAGAGAACATGCCCAGAGTTGAGAGATGGAGTGTCTTGTTATTGTAACAGCATTGTCATTGGACCAAAGAGTACATGTTGAGGAGTAAGATGTAGGAAAACTGATCCAGGCAGAAGAGTTAAAATACTCTTTGGTCCTTACTGCCATTTCTAGGTTCTATTTCTGTTACTCAGTTAGCTCTCCTGCTTTAAGTTTCATGCTATTTATATCCATTACCAAAGTGAAATCCTAGTAGCCATTGTATACACACTTTAACATCACCCAACTTCCATCCCACAACGGACCAGGTTATAAAGGGCTTTGAATATCAAACAGACAATTTTGCATTTGATCTTGAAGGCATTAGGGAGCCATTGAAGTTTATTGTGTAGGGAGGTATGCTTTAGGAAAATCACTTTGGTGGATGAATGGAGGACAGATTGGAGTGGGGAGAGATTTGAGATAGCAGACCCACTAGCAGGCTATTGCAATAGTCCTGGTATGAGGTGAGGAGGACCTGCACCAGAGTGATAGCGGTTTCAGAGGGGAGAAGGGAAATTATATGGGAGATGTTGCAAAAGTAAATCAACAGATCTTAGCCATAGATTAGATACAGAGGTTGAGAGAGAGTGAGGAATCAAGAATTACACTGAGCTTGTCAGCTTGGAGAACTGGGAACATGGGGTTGCACTCTATCGTAATGGGGCAGGTAGGGGTGAAGGGGTTTAGGGGAGGATAATAAATTGAGTTTCATTCATGTTGAGTTTAGAATTAAAGATGAAACACTAAAAAATTATGATCAGATAAAGTGATTTTGAAATTCTTGAACATGAATATGTTCATTTATGAGTAATGGAAAGATAAAAGGTATGATCTTTGTATATAACTGAGGTGTGATATAGGAATAGGTCATGTAAAGAGACTAGGTTAAGAAACTGAGTTGTTAGAGTGTTTGAGGCTGAGACAATTTGTATATTGAGGGGTTAGCTAGGTGACGCAGCAGATAGAGTGTCAGCCTTTGGATCAGGAAGATGCATTTTCCTGCATTCAAATCTGGCCTCAGACACTTAATAGCTCTGTAACCCATGGTGAGTTTCCTCATCCGTAAAATGAGCTGAAGAAGGAAATGACAAATCACTCTGGTATCTTTGCCAAGAAAACTCCAACTAGAACTATGAAGAGTGAGACATGATTGAAAATGACTAACTATATATGTTGAAGTCTTCAAGTTTGGGAGCAGGAATTAGATAGGAATGAAATTATTAACAATGTCCCAAACTCATTGATAAAGGAAAAGGAGTGACCTTAAAGTCTATGGACAAGAGCTATGAGGATTTTGATTTAGTAGTAGATATGAATAGCAGAAAACTTAAAGAAGGGGAGGTTACTGAGTTATGGAGGTAGGAGAACCAGTGAAAACAGAGAGCAAGGAATGTCCAATTTTCCTGCCTGCACTAGAGCTGACATCAGATGGTGAAAATATAGTCAGCACTAGAAATGATGGCCAATGATAAGGCTATTATCATTAGGGGGTTTCAGTAATAGCTGGAAGATACAAGGAGTGGAAGAGGAAAAGGTTTAAGATGAAGGGAAGTTGATTATTTATTTAAAAAAAAAGACTTTCCACAGAGCATTGCATAAGGGATGGGTAGAATTTGGTTGGTACTTTGAGGTGGAAGAGTTAAGAAAGATGGATATAAGGAAATAGCTAATGGGGCATGGAGAATGGGGTTTGAATGATAACCTACGGAGTTTCAGAATAACTGGGATGTGTAGAGTATGACCAGGTATAAAATATTCTTCACTGAAAAGAGGCAGCCACTCCTCAGAAGAGGTTGGAGATTGGGCTCAAGAAAAATATAGCATGAGATAAAAGGCACAAGGTCAGATGGTCAGATGGGAGGTCCTCTATCACTAGTTTTTCATTTTTCCCCTCTGAAAGTCAAAGATTAGACAGGAAATTGTGCAAAAAAAAAGTCAACCTACACTGCAGGAGATGGCAATCCCACTGCCCACTGACTGTCCTCTTCCCTCAGAGAACAGGTGTATCAGTAGATAGATGGCCTGAGGTCTAAGGGAAAGTTGCTTCTCTTTGTACAAGATCAACATCGCATAGACAAAGGAAGGTCTTCAGGTGGGTCCAAGGGACTGGGTCCTTGGGATATCTCTTGTATGAATACAACATCCAAAATGTAAGCTATTAGCTAAGTTAGCACAATGGGCATACAAGGCAAATAAAAAACAATTTCTTAGGGAGTGAGCCTCTAGTAAATAGAGAACTCAGTAAATAGAGTAACTCAGTAACTAGAGTTCTCTAGTAAATAGAGAACTTGAAAGAGGCAAATCTTGATGTGCATTTTAAAAGAGGTTGACAATTCTAAGAAGTGGAAGTGAAAAGAGATGGCATTTCATACATGGGGAACCAACTCTCCCTCAGGA
Source organism: Petaurus breviceps papuanus (assembly GCF_028583685.1). Lineage (NCBI taxonomy): Eukaryota > Metazoa > Chordata > Mammalia > Diprotodontia > Petauridae > Petaurus > Petaurus breviceps. Next base: position 16,220,421 of record NW_027187419.1, on the reverse strand, counting down.
CTCTCTTCAGATACACTCCATTGACTCAGGCTTCTTTCTCTGGCCACTATATGCTTCAGGAAGCATCTTCATTTAAACACCATAATTCCTTTCCTTCTTTAAATTTGAGGTCCTTTTGTCCTCTTAAAGAACAGGCCAGTTTCTGTCCCTTTGACAGAGGACAATTGGCAGTTGACAAACTGAAAGTAGCCAATTTGGCCTAAGCTAGAGACCGTATCTTATGCCTTCCACAGCTGAGTAGGGCAATGTCTGAGAGTAGGGACACCTGGAAGCCCACAGAATACTCTTATATTTCTGAATCCTGCCTACAATTCTTATTGAGGGCATGTAGCCACTCTAATCCTGGCCACCTGCCTCTTGTTTCTTCCCTTCAGAGACTTTCCCAGCAATCCCTACATTAGCCCTGATCCAGACAACATACTTTCAGTCTTTGTCTTTGCTCCAGGTCTCCTCCAGTGCTCCAGAGGCCATTGAGGGGTCCAGATCCACCTCAAACTGCCAACACTGGTACTTTCTGTCCAGATTTCCTGGGGTCATGAATTCTTCTGCATCTGGCTGCTATCTTAACTGAAACATCACTCACAGGACACATCATCACCACCTTTCATGACACTAGCCTTTGAGGGAGAAAGCCATCCAAACTTGGTGACTCCATTTTCTTTCCTCTAATTCATTCTAATCCCTTTGAAGTCTGGCTTTCAACCTCATTACTTAACTACTCTCTTCAAGGTTACCAATGATGTCTTAATTGCTTAATCAAATAGCTTTTTTTCCCCTCATGGTATTCCGGTTTTTTGACTTACGTTCTTCTGGGAGACCTATAATGTTTAAGTTATCTGTAAGAAATCCTTTCACAGAGATCAGTATGTCTTGCTTATATAAACAGTATGAGGTTTTTTTTTTTTAATATTATCACTTTTTGTTTCTCTTCTTCCATATCATCCTTCATTTCCTTGTATTTTTATTCCTAGTAAGTTATTTGAAGCAGTTAGATGACTCATTGCATAGAGTGTTGCACCTGGAGTCAAGAAGACCTGGGTTGAAATCCAGTCTCATACACTTATTAGTTATATTACCCTGGAAAAATAACTTAACCTCTGTTTGCCTAGGAGGAAGCTAGGTGACTCAATGGATAGAGTACTGGACCTGGAGTTAAGAAGACCTGAGTTCAAATCTGATCTCAGCCATTTACTAGCTATGTGACCTTGGGCAATCACTTAACCTCTGCTTGCTTTAATGTACTAGAAAAGAACATGGTAAACCACAGTATCGTTGCCAAGAAAATCACACGGACAATATGGTTCACAGATTCACAAAGAGTCAAACACAACTGAACAACAACAAAGTAAACTGTTTTCTTTTGTTTTTTTCCTGGCAAGACTTGCCATCTTGCATTCAAGTTAGCTGTTCTGACAATTATTTCTGCTGTACAGGTCATAAACCCTGCTTTCACCATGTTTATTTTTCTTTTACATCGTTCAGGTAAAGGGTACTATTGTTCCTTCATGGTCCTCTGCCCCACTGGGCATTAAATTATTTTCATTTGTCTTCCAATAGTTATTCATAGATGACTGAAATCTTGTCACCATGTCTGAAGGCCATATTACCTTCTGCTTTTAATGTCTTCTCTGCTGGTTCATTTGCTTATGTCCAAGCATAATTTCCTTTGAATTTTCTTTTTCCCAAGATCTTTGGTAAGTTTTGTCTTTTTTCCTTTATTTTAAACTATTTTTCATTTTTGAAATCTTCCCCCTTTGTTGGCAGTTTCCCTGGGGAGATTGGGTCTCAAAGTATCTCAGACTCCTCCCATGCTGGACAATTTGTAGTTTACCAGTCACAGTGTTTGAACTAATTAAACTGTTGATTGACAGAATTAACCCCAACTTGAAGCTACTTTCTTTCCCTCATGCTTAATAGAGTACTGCACAGACCTATGTAGGGATCCTATCCATTCATTGTTTCTCAGATCTCTGGCCCAACAACCCAGAGTATTTGCAGGATACTCTATTATAGCCAATGCAAATTATTGCAATTTGGAATATGAACCTACATGCAGTTTTAGGTATGAGGTAGTTGAGGTATAGAGTTTCTTTTGTTCCTATGTTCTCCTATAAATCTCTGTTACAACACAGAATGTTGTCGTGTGACTGTCTCAGCCTGAGCACATTTCTGCTGTTTAGAGCTTGGATTTCCAAAGCACAGTGATAAGGAAGGAGGAGGAGAAATATGAAGTTTATTTCTATTGCAAGCCCATGAGTCTGCTTCTGCAGCCTTGATTCTGGAAATACAGTGAGTGCTGGAAGATGGTGTGCTGGGTGAGTGTGCTTAAGGAGTTATGTGTTACTGGCTTTTTCGACAATTAGTTCAAAAAATTTTTATTTTGTTTGGTTCTTGGTGTCCTAGCTGATGAAGGTAGCTTAAAGTGCCTTATGTCTTTCATATAATTACTATATTGGAGATCTTTAAAATATTATGAGGACTAAAGTCCTCCATCTTGATTGTCATAGGACTTAGAATGTCCTAATGAACTTTGCTTAATCCTCATCCTTCTTTACCTTTCTGCAGCATTTGACACTGCTGGGTACCTTTTCTTCGATATTGTCCCCTCATTAAATTTTTATGTCACTTCTCTCTACTGGTTCTCCTATATGTCTGACAATGATTTCTAAGTAAGTGATCACTTTCATACATGTAATGCCTGCTCACAGTGAATGTTGATCAAAGATCTATCTTGGTCCCTCTTCTCATCTTCTACTAGACTATTTTGCTTGTTATTTTCATTAGCTATTTTGAGTTTAAAAAAAATAATCTCCATGTGAATGACTCCAGATCTATCTATCCAGTCAAAGTCTCTGTTCTGATCTCTAGTTTCAAATCACCAAATACCTCTTGTATATTTCATAATGAATGTCTCATAGGCATCTCCACATCAGCAATAATTTTTTTAATTGAAAAATAATTAAATATGAATAAAATAAAGAAAACAGATGAAGGAAAAATAATTTAAGAATCACTGAACTATCTACAAAAATATTATTAAAAAAGGACCTGGACATTATATTTATTTCTTTTTGTTTTTTGTTGTTAGAGAGCTATCTAACTCCTTTTCAAATCACAGTTCCTATTTACAGCTTCTATGCCACTGGCAATTAGGATAGAAACTTTCACCTGCCTATTACCAAGATGGGCTGTTTTTCTCTTATTATCCCACCCAATTCTGTTCTAGAGGTCTAACCATATTAGTGTTGCTTAATACAGTTACCCAATCAACTTTAAGTCTGCTGTGCCTAACTTCCCCTCAGGATTCCCAGGCTAAGCAATTCCACCAGCCTCAACCTCCTCAATAATAGTGATTATAGGTATATGACAACATTCTTGGCCTGGATGTCATATTTCAAGAAATCAAGAATTATTAGAACAGATTGCAAATTGAAAGTAGAAAGAATCCACTGGTCATCTCTTGGAAAAAAATACCAAAGAGAAAGTTCCCAGCCATATCACAGCCAAAACTGGGAAAAATACCATAAATATCCAAAAAGAAATAGTTCAAGTAATGGAAATTCATTTCGGGATCACACAAGCTTTAGCAGTTACCACTATGGAAGTTTAGAAACAATGGAATACAATATTCTGAAAAGAAAAATATATAGGCTAATAAATAAAAGTAAACAACCAAGTAAAGATGGGGAAAATGAACCTTTAATTAGATAGGAGACTTCCAAATATTAGTGTTGAAATGACCAAAGCTGAGTAGAAACTTTGAAATACAAATATAGGAGTCAAGAGAAACATAAAGACACAAGTGAACAATAAGGAGGCACTAGACAAGGAAAAATTATTTATATTCTAATAAAGACACACAACACAACATTTTGAGAGTATCCTCACAAAATTCAAATGCTATCAGGAGTCATAGAGGGAGCTAAATAAAACAGCATGTATAGAGTAGATTTTTAAAGTTTTGATGATCTTAAAAAATAAAAGGGAAAGGAATACACTAGGAAGGGAAGGAGAAATGGTAGGACAGTATTTTATGTAATTATGTAATTAAGATATACAAGTGAAAACTACACAAACAAGAAGGGAGGGATTGGGGGAATGGGAGAAACTGGAACATCATTTTCTTTTGAACTGGTCAAAGAAGAATAGAGCACATATAGAGATTTGGGCACAAAATTTCATTGAAATCAACAGAAAAGCAGGTGGAAATGGAGAGAAGAGAGGGAGAGGAGTAAGAAGCAAAATTATAAAACAGTATCCCTAATGATTGGAAAAGATCATTTTATGTCCCATCCTAAAGAAGGGCCACACCAAGGAATGTTCAAATTGCTGAAAAATTGTGCTCATTTCACACACTAGTAAGGTGATGCTTAAAATTCCACAAGTCAGGCTTCAGCAATATGTGAAATGAGAATTACCAGAAGAGCAGGCAGATTGTTGAAAAGGCAAAAGAAGTAGAGATGAAATTGCCAGCATTTGCTGGTTTATTGAGAAAGCAAGGAAGTTCCAAAATAAATCTATTTCTGCTTTATTGCCTTCATCAAAGGCTTGAATTGTATGGATCACAACAAAGTGTGGAAACTCCTTAAGAAGATAAGAGTAACAGATCACTTGTCTTCTAAGAACCTATCTGTGGACCAAGAAACAACAGGTAGAACTGAACATAGAACAACTCATTGATCAAACATTGTATAGGAGTATGACAAGGTCATATATTGTCACCTTATTAAACTTACAAGCAAAGTACATCATGAAAAATGCCAGACTATACAAATCAAAAGCCAGAATTAAGGTCACCAGGAGAAATATCAACAATCTCAGATTTATAGATAATACTACCCTGTTGGCAAAAAGTGAAGAATTAAGAAGCCCATTGATAAAGCCATTGGTAAAAGAGTAGAGTGTAAAAGCCGGCTTGATACTTAACATTAAAACAAACAAAGAAAGATCATGTCTCCCATCACTTAATAGAGGGAGAAGAAATGGAAGCAGTGTTAGATTTGATATTCTTGAGCTCAGAGCAGTCTAGAAGGCAACTGCAACCATGAAATTGAAAGACATTTGCTCCTTTAAGGGAAAACTATGATAAATCTAATCAACAATACTAAAAAGCAAGGACATCACCTTGCTGACATAGGTCTATATAGTTGAAGCCATAGTTTTTTGTTTTTTTTTTTCATTTGTAACATATGATTGTGAGAGCTAAACTGTAAGGAAAACTGAGTACTACATAATTGAAACTTATGATTTGTGGTACTAGAGAAGACATTTGTGAGTCACTTGCACAGAAAGAAGATGAAATCTGTTAATTGTTTTTATTTTAAATTCATTTATTTATTTATTTACTTTTAGTTTACAACATTCAGTTCCAAACGCTTTTGAATTACAAATTTTCTCCCCCTCTTTTCTTCTCCCTACCCTGCTATGGCAATATGCAATCCAATATAGGTTCTACAAATACCTTCACATTAAATGTTACTCAAGTTGTAAAGAAGGATAAACTAGAAAATAGTATAGCAGAAACTGGGCATAAACCAATAGCTTACACTGTACATCAGTCAATATTTAAAGAAATTAATTCAAACTATTCATCTGAAGGACAAATATTGAAGCTTAAGCTCAAATATTTTGGCCACATAATAAGAAGAACAAACATAACCTGATGTTGGGAAAAGAGTAAAAACAAAAGGAGAAGGGAATGGCAGAGAATCAGATGGACAGATCATGTCATGAAAACAATAAGCATGAGCTTGGACAGACTTTGAAGGAGCCTTACATGGCATGCTACAGTACATGGGGTCATGTAGAGTCAAACATGACTAAAAAATGAGTCAAGTAAAAATTAATTGAAATCATAATTTCAGTAAAGTTGTAGACTAGAAAAAATCCCTATGAATTATGAGCAATTCCATAAAATATTAACTAAATACAACATGGAGAGATAGAAAGAGAAATTCTATTTAAAATAATGATAGCAGTAGAAGTAGCAGTTACAGTGATTTCAGGTTTGCAAAATGCTTTACAAATATCATCTTTTTTATTGTTGCAACAACACAGAAAGATAGGTGCTATTCTTATTCTCATTCTATAGATGAGGAAACTAGTAGACAAAGATTTAACTACTGGACTAGGGTCACAGGTAGTATACATAAATATATTTGAATTCAAATCTTCCTGACTCTAGATCCCATGATATTTGAAACTCTTTGACACCTAAATACTTGGGAGTCTACCTACCAATTACAAATTTACACCTCCAAACCATTGTTTATAGAAATAAAGATGGATGTAAATAATTGGAAAAATATGCATTGTTTTCAGGTAGGTAAGTCTGTGTAATAAAAATTATTATACAACATACAAATCAAACTGCCAAAGGATTATTTTATACAAGTGGGAAAAATAAGAAAGAAATTAATATGGAGACAAAACAAAAAGTAAACTATTTCCAGGGAAATCATGAAAAAAAGCAGGAATGATTTGGTAGTGTCAGATCTCAGACTATATAGTAATTGTCAAAACAATTTGGTACTGGTTGAAAAAAAATGACTAATGGCACAGATTAGGCACACGCTATACAGAACTAAATTAATCTAGTTACCTAGTGCTCGATAAATACATAGAACCCCAGCTACACATATAAGGATCCATTATGCAAAAAAAAAAACTTACTGAAAACAATTGAACCGTAATATGCAAGAAATTAGCTCTATGCCAATATATCACATCTTATACAAAGATAAGCTCCAAACAGATATGTGATCTAGATATAAAAGGACACAGCATAAATAAACTAGAGGAAAATGGGAAAAGTATTTATCAAATTTATGAAAAGAATAAAATACAATTAATGGAGAAGAAAGAGGATCATAGAAGATCAAATGTTTAAATTTTGATTGAATTTTTTTAACATTTTTTTGCACAAACAAATCCAATAAATTTAAGATTAAAAGGAAAATAATTAACTGTGGGAAAATCTTTGCAGTAAGTTTCATAAAGGTCTCATTTCTAAGATATAGAAATAATTATTAATCAAATTTATAAGATTACGAGCCATTCCCTATTTAGTAAAGAGTCTAAGAATATGAATAAGCAGTTCTCAAGAGAAGAAACCCAGGCTAACTATGAATAGATGATTTAATACCCTAATAATTGGAAAAATAAAGATTAAAGTCATTCTGAGGTTTTAACTCATACCCATTAGATTTATGAAAAATGACTACTGGGGGCAGCTAGGTGGCTCAATAAGTAGAACACTGGCACTGGAGTCAGGAGGATCTGAGTTCAAATTCGGCCTCAGACACTTAACACACACACACACACACACAAACCAGCTGTGTGACCTTGGGCAAGTTGCTTAACCCCAATTGCCCTCCAAAAAAAAAAGCAAAAAAAAAAAAAAAGACTGCAGAAGAAATTACTAATATAGGATTGGTGAGGGGAAGGCATATTGGTACATTGATGGTGAGTTTATAAATGGTTGCAACTCATCTGGAAAGCAATTAGGAATTATATAAAAAGGTACTAAATAGCACATGCCATTTGACCCAATTATACCACTGCTAGGTATGCACCCTAAAGAGATCAGACAAAAAAAGAAAAGGTTCAACATGTTCACAAATATATAGCTCTTCATTCATTTATCTATCTATCTATCTATCTATCTATCTATCTATCTATCTATCTATCTATCTATCTGTCTGTCTGTCTGTCTCTCTATCTATCTGTCTGCCTGTCTACTTATCTATTTGTTTGCTGGAGAAAAGTTAGGAAATAATTTATTTAGGGAGTGGCTAAACAAAGCACCATATTTTAATAAAAGGGAAAAATATTATGCTTTAAGAAACAAGGAAATAAATGACTTCAAAGAGACATGGAAAGATTTAATTGAACTGATGCAGAGTGAAGCAACAAGAACCAGAAGAACCATTTATACACCATCAATAGTATAAACAAAGAAACGTAAGAACTTTAATCAGTGAAATGATCACACAAGATTCACAAGACTAATGATGACGTTTATTATCCACCTCCAAACACTGAAGTGTTAGACTCACTACACAGAATGAGAAATGCTTTTTGGACATGGCCAATCAGGGAATTTGCTTTGCTTGAATATGCATATTTATTGAAAAGATTTTGTTCATCCTTTTCCCTCTAATGTAGTGGTGGTAATAAGGGGCATAGAAAATAGATTTCTATTAATTGATTTTTTAAAACTCGCTTATTTAGCACTTCAGTGTTTATCTATAATTTCCTCTGGATAACCATAGGTCAGATATGATATAAACTCTCTTACCCTTATCTACAAAATGAGGAAAAGGAGGACCAGAGAGATTAAATGATTTGACAAAATTCATATTGCTAATAAATAGTAGGTCTGAGATCTAAATCCTAGTCCTTTGACTCCAAATTCCAAGATTTTTTTCCCCTTTGGCTTATGCTCTCAACTTACCCTACCACAGCCCTCAATTTCTTCATCTGTAAAATGAGAGAATTGGAGAAGATGATTTCTTTGTCTATATGATTCACAAGTGGAATAATAGTTCATCATAGAGTTGATTTATTTTATTTATTCAGTATGTACTGCCTGCAACCATTGCTTGTGGGCCTCCAGGAAGATTTTTATAAACATCATTGTATATTATTAGTAACAAAAATGAACTGCAATGAAATGCAACAGCAACCAAATTACTGGAGTTTACCTTTCACTATAGCCTGAGGCAAACTAGCTTTTACACTGCCAGATCCTGATGAAGGAGGGGGATCCTGAGTAAAAATATTTAATGTAGAGTGATATCGTCCCATCTTTATAATTCAGTACTGAAAAGGCATGCTGATGACTCTGGCTTCTCTACAGGCAGGTCTAGCTGATGACTATAGTCACAGAGGAGAGAATGATGACTCAATTAAGCCAAAGCTCCAAGTGGTAAGGGCTAACAATATGACATTACTCCTTACATTGTGTATCTGCTACCATGGAATAAGATGACCCTCCCTGGAGAAGGTCATCACTTCTAATTTCATCACCATGCTATCAACTCCAGCCTTGATTGACATTACCTCCTTCAACCACCTCTCTCCTCTAATTGCAATGCTGGAAGGCAGAGTACCAATCTCCTCCCAATGCCTCTCTATAGAGGGTTGAAGCTGGATTCTCAACTCATTCAACTTTGCACCTGCTGCTCTGGCTATTTTTTACTTCATGAAACAAGATGCCCCAACCCTGGGTAGCTCCTGGTATCCTGTTGTACTCCCCAGTTTTTAGCCTCCTTTTGTGTATTGTCTACCACCATTAGATTATAATCTCCTTGAGGGCAGGGACTATCTTTTTGTTAATTGAATTTAACACAGTGCCAGCTAATTAATAACTGTTTATTGGATTGGATTGGATGGGATGGGATTAGATTGAATTTGGGCCATGCTTTGATGCTTGCAGGGATAAGGAGAGAATCTTCCCTGATCAAAGATCCATCCTTTCATATCTTCCCTAGTGAAAGTAGTACCTATAATTAGCAAAGGATAGATCTGTACTGAACCATACCTAGGAGGGAACACTGGAACTTTGCCTTGAGACAATCCCCTTGCTCCTAAGGAAGACACTGATGGAGACCGGTGGGGTGATGTCAGAGATATAACTAGATGGAAAAAGTGAGGAAACATTTCATTGGCAGGATGGTAAGAATGAGGAAGGAGATTAATTAGCTCCTGAAGCTTCTCGGGGGTAAGGGTTATTGTGTCAGGATTTCAAGTCTGGCCTACTCTAGGAGGCCCAGGAAGCTGGCCTCCTCCTGTTCAACAAACAAGGCCATTCAAAAACAATATCTCTGGAGCCAAGATGGCAGAGTAAAGGCAGGTACTAGCCTGAGTTCTTCCCCAAACTCCAAATTCTAGAGTGACAGAACTCACAAAAAGAGGTATTGACACCATTTTCTAACCCAAGACACTTTAGAAGGTTGGCAGGAAAGGTCAGTTGCACCAGGGTGAGAGATGAGTGCAGTTTGGTGCAAGTCTCACCAGACAGAACAGATCCAAGCAAACCAGGAGCAGGCCTCAGTTTGATGGAATCAATGGCAACAGTGGCACTTTTCAGGTTTCTCAGCCCACAAACACCAGAGACAACTTAGAAGATGAGCAGGAAAGGTCTGTTGCACCTGGGTGAGAGTGGAGCATAATCTAGCATAGGCCATGCCAGCATAACTCTGGCTCCAGAAAACCAGGGGAAGGCATTGAGAGCCACTGAATCAGCTGGTACAGCTACAATAGATACTTCAGGAACTCTCAGCCCACATATGGTAAGGAGGTCGAACAGCTGGTCAGAAGGAGATTACAGGGGTCATTTTGCTAGCACTGAATCAAGACTCTTACTTTGCCCATACTCAAATCCAGGTCAAAATCCTGTGACAGCAATCTGGTCACAATCATAGTCCCAGGGTGAGAAGGAGCATTAGCAAAACAGAGTTTGTAGCCATAGTGGAGGGGCAAACCCTCATCACAGTTCCAGGGCAGAAAAGAGTGCTTCTGGTCACTCACAGAGCAGAGTACACACAAGGATAGTAGTAAATATCTGTTCTTAGATCATACCACTTTAGAAGAACTGAAAACTTACAAGTCCCTAGAAGTATTTCTTAAAACAGATGCACAAAATCCCTGAAGATTAGAAATGCACACTCCACCCGGAAGAAGAGCCCAACTTTAATAGAATTAAAAGTCATGCAATAGCCTGGGAAGCTGAACAAGCAACAGAAAAAAAATTTGACCACATTGTCACTATGGGGACAAGGAAGATCAAAACATACACTCAGAAGAAGATAACAAAGTCAAAGCTTCTACCTCCAAAGCCTCTAAGGAAAATAGCAATTGGTCTCAAGATATGAAAGAGATCAAAAAGATTATGAAAATCAAGTAAGAGAGGTATGCAAAAAATTATTGCTACAAGAAAAAAGTACATGAAAGTCAACAGCTTGGTAAAGGGAGACAAGAAAAAAAATATACCTAAAGAAAAATACACCTTAAAAAGCAAACTAGGCCAACTGGTAAAGGACGTCCAAAAAATCAATAAGGAAAACAATGCCTTCAAAAGCAGAAGCTCAAAAGATCATTAAAGAAAATAATTACTTAAAAATTAGAATTGAGTTAATGCAAGCTAATGATTTTATTAAAAATTTAAAAAAACTGGAAAACAACAAAAGAATGAAAAAATAGAAGACAATGTGAAATATATCATTGGAAAAACAACTTATATGGAAAATAGATACAGGAGAGAATAAAATAGAAAGTGGAAGAATCCTGAAAGAGATTGCAAAACTCCTAGGACTATTGTAGACAAATTCCAAAGCTCCCAGGTCAACTAGAAAATATTGCAAGCAGCCAGGGGGAAAAATGAAGTATTGTAGAGCCACAATCAAGATTACAAAAGATTTAGTTGCTTTAACATTAAAATATTTGAGGGCTTGGAATATGATATTCTGAAGGGCAAAGGAGCTAGGATCACAAACAAGAATCACCTGTCCAGCAAAGCTGAGTATAATCCTTCAGGGGAAAAAATGGATATTCAGTGAAATAGAAGACTTTCAAGCACTCTGTTTTTTTCCTTTTTTTGTCTTCATTAATTTGTTTATTTACTTTTAGTTTACAAGATTCAGTTCCACAATCCCTTGAGTTTCAAATTTACTCCCCCTCCCTTCCTGAACCCCCCACCCCTCCACCATGGTGGCATGTAATCAAGAACAGGATCTCCAAATACTTCCACATTAGACATTAGTCAGGTTATAAAGAAGGATTGCAACATAAAGAAGGAATGAACAACAGGAAAGAGGAAACAAACCCAAACAAGATAAAGAGAGCGGGAAATTTGCTTCAATCTGCATTCAAACTCTATTCTTTCTAGTTCTTCTCTGAATATAGACATCTCTCTCCATTATGAGTCTTTTGGAGTTGTCTTATAACCCTGCATTGCTGAGAAGAGTCCAGTCTTAATTGTGTACAATTAATTGTACTTAATTATTAATAAAGTACTTAATATGTACTTAATTGTGTCTATAGTTGTGTCTATAATTTCTCCTGGTTCTACTCTTCTTACTCAGTATCAGTTCATATAAGCCTCTCCAGGTAAATATGAAGTACATTTGCTCTTCATTTCTTATAGCACAGCAGTATTCCATTACATTCATATACCCCCACTTGTTTAGCCATTCCCCAAACGATGAGCACAACCTTAATTTCCAATTCTTTGCCACCCAAAAAAGAGCTGCTATAAATATTTTTGTACATATGGGCCTTCCTCCAACTTCTATGATTTCTTTGGGATACAACCCTAGAAGTGGTACTGCTGGGTCAAAGGGTATGAAATTATTTATAGCCCTTCGGACATAATTCCAGATTGCTCTCCAGAATGGTTGAATCAGTTCACAACTTCACCAACAATGCATTCCAATTTTTCCACATCCTCTCCAGTATTTGTCATTTTTCTGTTTTTTTTTTTCATTTTAGCCAATCTGACCAGTGGGATGCAGTACCTCAGAGTTGTTTTGATTTGTATTTCTCTAATCAATAGTGATTTGAAGCATTTTTTCATATGTTTATAGATATCTTTAATTTCCTCCTCTGAAAACTACCTGTTCATATCCTTTGACCATTTATCAGTTGGGGAATGACTTGTGTTTTATAGATTTGACTCAATTCTCTGTATATTTTAGAAATGAGGCCTTTATCAGAGACATTGGTTGCAAAAATTCTTTCCCAATTTTCCACTTCCCTCTTAATATTGGTCATATTGGCTTTGTTTGTACAAAAACATTTTAATGTAATCAAAATTATCCATTTTGCATTTTATAATGCTTTCTATTTCTTGTTTGGTCATAAAGTCTTCCCCTCTCCATAAATCTGACAGGTGAACTATTCCTTGCTTTCCCAGATTGCTTACAGTATCAGCCTTTATACCTAGATCATGCACCCATTTAGACTTGATTTTGGTACATGGTGTTAGATAATGGTCTACGACCAGTTTCTGCCATATTATATTCCAGTTTTCCCAGCAGTTTTTTTTCAAATAATGAGTTCTTATCCCAAAAAGTGGGATCTTTGTGTTTATCAAGTAGTAGATTACTATAGTCATTGACTGCTGAGTCTTGTGTACCCAATCTATTTCCTTGATCCATTATTCTGTTCCTCAGCCAGGACCAAGTAGTTTTGATGACTACTGCTTTATAATACCAATTAAAATCTGGTATGGCTAGGCCACCTTCCTGTAAGGGTTATGGGATTTAAAGATCTCCCATGCCCCATGGACATGCTGACATAGCAGAGCAAGAGAAAGTGAAAAGCCAAGCTAATGGTCCTGCAGTTGGCAGTTGGCGGCGGTTGCCTTTTTTTTTTTTTTGAGTTAGGACTCCTGCTGAGGACTGCCAGGGGCCGGAGCTGCTGGGAGCCCACTTCCAGGGCGCTGGGTGGTTGCTGTGAGTGGGGAGAGGAGGACCTTTGCCTGAGGTAGCCTGTTCTGTTTTAAAGGCTTGAAAATGTGGATGCTTTCTACTTTATCTACCTGTGCCAATGTCATAACTACTCTGATGGCTTTCACTTTCTGGTTTTGGGACTCAGTCTTTTGGTATCTTAATAAATTTTCTAGTTTATTTCCCCAAATGGCAAACCTGATGTATTTTGTGATGGATAATTATATCATCATATTTGTAATCTCTATAGGCATTGTGAATATGGCATTGCTGATACATTTGGCGACCAGGATGGGATCACAAAATGTCAGGCCTCTATTTGGAAGCAGTGGGGCTTTAGAGGGAGAAATGGCTATTCCAGGATGGGAGGATTTGCCTTATTCCTCTCTAGCCAGAGAATGGGCTAAAAGCACAGGGCCCTGTGAAAACTGGGAACCAAGGCTAAAAGAGGGAGAACCTGGAGATTTGGAAAGATGTTTGAAAGCAATACCCATAGAACCAGGTAAAGAACTGGCAGGAGTGTGCAGGAGAGGCTGGGTGTTGCTAACAAGTTATCGCCTTATGTGTAAAAGTAGGGATAAGCTGCTGAAGGAAAGAGCTAGGATGGCTAGGGAGTCAGCTGGTTTGCCTGAGGATTCTTCTGTGTCACAGCACTCAGAAGAGCAAACTGGAGGGACTCATGTGGTCCAGGAGCAAGCTACTGTTCATGTAGCTAAAAGGAAGCAAAAAACTAGCAGAAGGAATGTGCATGCAGCTTTTGTACAGGCTGGGCAGAGTTGCCCTGACAGCTTCCAGGAGAATGTGTGTGAGGAGAATGGAACAAGGTTAGATGAGGAGTCTCCTAATGTAGAAGCTCTCCCCATACGAAGAAGAAGGCAGGAGAACCACCGAGGCAAAACAGAGTCCAGGGAGATAATTGAGGATTTCACTCAACAGGAGATCACTGATATATTGAGTAGATTTACCCAAAGAATGGGGGAGTCTTTAGTGTCTTGGATAGTAAGAATCACTGATGAAGGCACGGGAGGAATAACACTGGACAATGAGGACTGTTTAAAATTCATAAGTATCAGTCAGAATCCTTTTGTACACCAGGCTTTTAGGGATCACCATATGCAAGGAGGAAATAACAAAACAAGTCTTCTAGCTTTAGCTGCAGAAGGTTGCAAAAAGCAATATCCAACTGAATCTATATGGCCTAGGGGAGACAGACCCTGGTACTCACTTAGAGACTGTATGAGAAAGTTAAAGGAGGAGGTAATGAAAACTGCTATCCTGATTGGAGATGCAAATGCATATTATGATACCCCCCTAGGAGTTCCTCATAGAAATATCATAGTGAAGACGGCTCCTCCTGCATATAAGCACCTAATTCTGACTCTTTTAATTGGAGAAATACGGCACCCTCTTTCAGAGGTGCTGGATAAGATTTCACAATTAAGCGATTTAGGGGAATGGGAAAAAGACAAATTGCCTCAAGAGAGAAGAGTAAACAGCCAGAGGATTCAGAGACAAAATAGACCCACAAGAAGGGAACTGTTTACTGCTCTATTAAGAGCAGGGGTGGACTTTAGAAGAATAGATGGTATTCCAACTGAAGAGCTGCATAAGCTGTACCAAGAAAAGGTACTTAGCATTAGAATGAACAGGGAAGCAGGAACCACCCCCACAGGTATTTCTGAATCTGAATCTTTGTATCCAAGTTTGCCCCACCTTCAAGGGGAATAGGAGATAGGCCAAGCCCCAGCCCAGATAAAAGAAATATGCAGAAGAGATTGCAGACCCCATATTGGTTTAACAATATATTGGAAGAATGGATCAACTACTGTGACTAGGGCACTGATTGATACTGGGGCTGAGGCCACACTTATCTATGGAAACCCTGATAAGTTTAAACATGGAACTCCTATTACCATCACAGGTCTAGGAGACACTTAAATATCAGCCAGACAGGTTAAAATAACAATGAAAATTGGGCAGTTACCTAAGAAGGAATATACTGTGGTTGTTGTACCCATTCCTGAATACATCATTGGAATAGATGTATTGAGAGGCATGACTCTGAATTTACCTGAAGGAAGATACCAATTTGCTGTGAGGAAGATAGGAATTAATACAGTTTTAGTAGGAAAACTAAAAATGGACCCAATCACTTTACCTGAACCTTCTGAAGTAATTACTTTAAAACAGTATCGTGTGCCAGGTGGGCAAGATGAAATTGCCACTACTATAAAGGAATACATGTATTGGCTGGAGTAATAGATTCTAATTATCAAGGAGAAATTGTTATAACATTCCAGAATTTAGGTGAAGGGCCCATACAGATTCGCAAGAATGATAGGATAGTTCAAGTGATTATGGTTCCTTGTAAAACAATGCCACTTGTAAAAACTGACCCTCCTTCCAAAATAACTGTCACAGGAACTGAAGGATTTGGTTCTACTGATAGAATAAAATCAGGAGCTAAAGTATGGGTAAAACGGAAGCCAGATGATGTTCCAAAGGCTGCAGAGATTATAGCATATGGGAAGGATAACACTGTAACTATTGTTTATTCTGGAGAAGATGATTACAAAATTGTACCCTTAAATCATTTATTCTACTATGAGTGAGGCTACAATAGTCTGGTTATTGTCTCTTTGCTTCTTCTTGATTTTTTGTTTGTTCACCTTGTTTGTTAGATTTGTTTCCACAGGCTTGGTACCCTCCATCTGTAGATGCCTGATAGCTTAAGCTGGATGTCACCCCCTGTCTGCAACTGTGATGTGTCACCCTTGGAACTGGCATCAAGCATATTAAGAACTGACCTCTCAAATGGCACCCCTAAGGACAGGGACAGCTCTACATCCGATTTCAGCAGCAAGTAGCCATAGAAGAAGGGATCTTCACCCCTTACCACAAGATTTTGGGGCCCCATTTGTTTGGGGTGGGGGGAATGATGGGGAGCTTGTGCTCAAGCCCCACCCTAAAATATGTTTTTTTGTGTTTATTGTGCGCTATTCTTGTTATATTGTTGTGAAATTTTGTTGACACCAGTTATTCCTACTGTATTTTTGCCAAGTAAGGGACATGAAAGATCTTGGGGCCGAATGTAAGGGTTATGGGATTTAAAGATCTCCCATGCCCCATGGACGTGCTGACATAGCAGAGCAAGAGAAAGTGAAAAGCCGAGCTAACGGTCCTGCAGTTGGCAGTTGGCGGCGGTTGCCTTTTTTTTTTTTTTTTGAGTTAGGACTCCTGCTGAGGACTGCCAGGGGCCGGAGCCGCTGGGAGCCAGCTTCCAGGGCGCTGGGTGGTTGCTGTGAGTGGGGAGAAGAGGACCTTTGCCTGAGGTAGCCTGTTCTGTTTTAAAGGTTTGAAAATGTGGGTGCTTTCTACTTTATCTACCTGTGCCAATGTCATAACTACTCTGATGGATTTCACTTTCTGGTTTTGGGACTCAGTCTTTTGGTATCTTAATAAATTTTCTAGTTTATTTCCCCAAATGGCAAACCTGATGTATTTTGTGATGGATAATTATATCAGCATATTTGTAATCTCTATAGGCATTGTGAATATGGCATTGCTGATACACTTCCCTAGCATTCCTTTTCATTAATTCCCTTGATATTCTGGACATTTTGTTCTTCCAAATTAATTTTGTTACTATTTTTTCTAGTTCTATAAAGTGATTTTTTGGTAGATTGATTGTTATGGCACTAAATATGTAAATTAATTTAGGTAAAATTGTCATTTTTATTATATTAGCTTGACCCAGTCACAAGCAATTGATGTTTTTCCAATTATTTAGATCTGAATTTATTTTTGTGAAAAGTGTTTTGTAGTTGTGTTCATATAGGTCTTGGGTTTGTTTTGGCAGGTAGATTCCCTTCTATTTCTACCTCTTGCAGCTGGATTTTATTAGAAGTATATAGGAATGCTGAGGATTTATGTGGGTTTATTATATATCCTGCATCTTTGCCAGATTTATTTATTGTCTCAGGTGGTTTTTTACTTGATTCTCTAGAATTCTCTAATATATCATCATATCATCTGCAAAGAGTGATAGATTAGTCTCTTCTTTGCCTGGTTTGATTCCTTTTATTTCTTTTTCTTCTCTAATTGCTACTGTTAACATTTCTAGTACCAGAATGAATAAGAGGAGTGATAGTGGACATCCTTGTTTCACCCCTGATCTTATTGGAAATGCTTCTAGCTTATCCTCATTACATATAATACTTGCTGAATGCTTTAAATAGATACTGTAACTTATTATTTTAAGGAAGGCCCCATTTATTCCTATTCTTTCTAGTGTTTTTAATATGAATGGATGTTGTACTTTGTCAAAAGCCTTTTCTACATCTCTAGAGATAATCATGTGGTTTCTGCTAGTTTTATTGTTGATATGATCAATTATACCGATGGTTTTCCTAATATTAAACCATCCTTGCATTCCTGGAATAAATCCTACCTGATCGCAGTGTGTTATTCATGTGATAAGTTGCTGTAGTCTTTTTGCTAATATTGTATTTAAAATTTTTGCATCTATATTCATGAGGGAAATTGGTCTATAATTTTCTTTCTCCATTTTATCTCTTCTTGATTTAGGTATCAGTTCCATATTTGTGTCATAAAAAGAATTTGGTAGGACTCCTTCTTCACTAATTTTCCCAAAGAGTTTGTAGAGCATTGGAAACAGTTGTTCTGTAAATATTTGATAGAATTCACTAATAAATCCATCTGGCCCTGGAGATTTTTTTTTCCTAGGGAGTTTGCTGATGGCTTATTCAGTTTCTTTTTCTGAGATGGGGTTATTTAAGTAATTTGCTTCTTTTTTTTTTTTTGCTTTTTGGAGGGCAATTGGGGTTAAGTGACATACCCAAGTTCACACAGCTTGTTTTTGTGTTAATTGTCTGAGGCCAGATTTGAACTCAGGCCCTGACTCCAGGGCCGATGCTCTATTCACTGTGCCACCTAGCCACCCTAAGTAATTTACTTCTTCAGTTAATCTGGGCAATTTATATTTTTGTAAATATTCATCCATTTCACTAAGATTGTCAAATTTATGTGCATACAATTTGGCAAAATAATTTCTAATTATTGTTTTAATTTCCTTTTCATTGGAGGTAGATTCACCCTTTTCATTTTTGATATTCATAATTTGGTTTTCTTCTTCCTTTTTTTATCATATTGACTAAGGTCTATCAATTTGTTTTTTTTTTCATAAAACCAGCTCTTACTCTCATTTATTAATGCAATAGTTTTCTTAATTTCAGTTTTATTAATCTCTCCTTTGGTTTTTGTTATTTCTAATTCAGTATTTAATTGGGGATTTTCAATTTGTTCTTTTTTTCTAACTTTTCCAATTGCATGCCCAATTCATTGACCTCCATTTTCTCTAATTTATTCATGTATATGCACTCAGAGATATAAAACTTCCCCTAAGGACTGCCTTTGCTGCATCCCACAAGTTTTGGTACATTGTCTCATTATTGTCATTCTCTTGAATGAAGTTACTGATTCTTTCTATAATTTCTTATTTTACCTACTCATTCTTTAGGATTAAATCATTTAGTTTCCAATTGGTTTTTAGCCTATCTTTCCATGTTCCTTTATTGCATATGATTTTTATTGCATCATGATGAGAGAAGGATGCCATTTTATACTTCTGCCTTTCTGCACAGAATTGTGAGATTTTTATGCCCTAGTATATGGTCGATTTTTGTGTATGTGCCATGTACCACTGAGAGGAAGGTATATTCCTTTTTATCCCCATTCAGTTTTCTCCAGTGATCTATCATATCTAGCTTCTCTAAAATTCTATTCACCTCCTTAACTTCTTTCTTGTTTATTTTGAAGTTAGATTTATCAAATTCAAAGAGGTGGATACTGAGGTCCCCCACTAGAATAGTTTTGCTATCTATTTCTTCCTCTAATTCCCTCAACTTCTGTAGGAATTTGGATGCTATACCACTTGATGTATATATGTTAAGTAATGATATTGCTTCATTATTGATGGTGCCTTTTAGCAGGATATAGTTTCCTTCCTTATCTCTTTTGATTAGATCTATTTTTGCTTTCCTTTTTCTAAGATAAGGATTGCTCCCCCTGCTTTTTTTTTTTACTTTAGCTCAAGCATAATATATTCTACTCCAGTCTTTTACCTTTACCCTATGCATATTCCCTTATTTCAAATGTGTTTCTTGTATGCACCATATTGTAGGATTATGATTTTTCATCCATTCTGCAATTTGCCTCCATTTTATGGGAGAGTTCATCCCATTCCCATTCACACTTATGATTACTATCTGTGTCTTTCCCTCCAAAATATTCCCTTGATTGTTTATGCTTTTTGTTTCTTCCTGCTCCCTTCCCCCTCCTTAAAAGTTTTCCTTTTGACCACTGCCTCCCTCAGCATTCCCTCCCTGTAACCCCCCTCTTTACCTACCCTTTCCCCTTACTACTATTTCCCTCCCTCCTAACCACCTCCCCCATGTTAGTCCCCCCTTACCCCTCCTACTGTGTATAGGGAACAATGGATTTTTATACTTATCAGAGTATGGTATTTCCTCTTTGGCCTCAAACCAATTAGAGTAAATGTAATTAAGTGTTCCTCTCCCTCCCTCCTTTCCCTCTATTGTCATGAGTTTTTATATTTTTTCATGTTATCATCTTAAATTTCCTCTTTGAAACAGAAACAATGAGAATAAGGTTCATATGATATTCATATTCCTCCCTCCTTCCCCTCTACTGTAGTATGTTTTTATGCCATTTCACGTGGCATAATTTACCTTTTTTCTGCCTCATCCTTTCCTATTCTCCCATTACAGTCCCTTTGAATCCCTTAATAAGATTTTTTTTATTATCAGATTAGTTCATTTATACCCACAGCCTCTATCTATGTAAATCCCTTTTAAAGTTCATGATAATCATATAAATTTCAGTATTGACAGGTATCAGACTGTCATATAGGGATGTAAACAGTTTGCTCTTATTGAATACCAAGTTATGTGCATTTGTGCATGACTGTGCGTGTGTGTGTGAGTGTGTGTTTTCCTTGTTTATGTTTTCATGTCTCTTCTTGAATCTTGTAATTGGAGATCAAATTTTCCTTTGAGCTCTGGCTTTTTCATCAGGAAAGTCTGGAAGTCCCTTATTTCATTAAATGACCATCTCCTTGCCTGAAAGATTATGCTTAGTTTTGCTGGTTAGTTGACCATTGGTTGCAGTCCTAGCTCTTTTGCCTTATGAAATATCAAATTCCAATCCCTTTGATCTTTTGATGCAGAAACTGCTAGGTCCTGTGTAATCCTGACTATAGTTCCATGATATTTGAATTGTTTCTTTTTGGCTGCTTGCAGTATTTTCTCCTAGACCTTGTAATTCTGGAATTTGGCTACTATATTTTTTGGAGTTTTTAATTTGGGATCTCTTTCAGTAGGAGTCCAGTGAATTCTTTCAATGACTATTTTACCCTCTGATTATAGGACTTCAGGACAGTTTTCTTTGACAATCTTTTGGAGGATGTTGTCAAGGCTGCTTTTTTCATCATGGATTTTTGGTAGGCCAATAGTTCTTAGGTTATCTCTCCTGGAACTGTTCTCCAGGTCAGTTGTTTTTCCAATGAGATAGTTTACACTTTCTTCTAATTTTTCAATCTTCATGTTTTGCTTGACTGACTCTTGATGCATCATAGAGTCCTTAGCTTCAATTTGACTGATTCTGTTTTTTAGCGAATTATTTTCCTTGGTTAGCTTTTGAAGCTCCTTTTTAGGGAGGTATTTCTCAAGTTAGATTTTGAACCTCCTGTCCCAGTTCACAAATTTTTATTTTTAAGGATTTGTTTTCTTCAGCAAGATTTTTTTTCCAATTTGGTCACTGTAGATTTAAATTTATCTTCTACCTCTCTGATTTGGCTTTTAAAATCTTTCTTGAGCTCCTCCAAGAATGCATTTTGGGCTTGAGACCAGTTTATATTTCCTTCTGTGGTCTCAGGTGTGGATACAGAGTCTATGGTGTCTCCTGAAAGTGATTCTTCTTGTTCACAATAATAGGATTCAATTGTCTTTGGTCTTGCTTTGGTAAGTTGCTTCCCACCCATTGTAATTACCTATTTCCTGACCTTTAAAGTGTATTTCTGCTTCTGGGGTACAGAGGGCTCTGACCCCTGCTTCTCAGGCTGGGAGCAAGGTGCCTGGTTGTTGGTTGTTGACTTTGTGTGCTATAGACTCTCAGTGTCTAGACTGAGGCCAAGGCCAGGACCATCAGTTTTTCCCCTGAGTTACCCTGAGTCTCACAGAGTAATCTGTGGGGGAGTGGTGGTTTGGCCCCTTCAGATTTCTGCCTCTATGTCCCTGGGCTACAGTTCAGGCAAGCTCAGCAGCTGACAGCCAGCAGAGCTGGTGTCCACTGATTACCCTGGTAGTGCTAAGGCCCACCCGGGCTTGTGTTAGTGCTTGCTGGCTCCACCACCCTCGGCTTCTGAATCTCCTGCTGGTCCGCTGGGGTGGAGCTTGTTGGGACCCCTCCCATCCTTCACTTCAGACTCCTTACTGCCTCAGTTGCACCCTTTCTCAGTGACTCCTAAACCTGAGGCTATTTCCACTATTTCAATATTTTCATCTGGGTGGGACATTTATCTCTCAGTTTTCTGGGTCAGGAGAGGGAATAGAGGTAGCTAGGGTTTACTTTGCCATGTTGGCTTCTGGAAATTCAGGTAGATGATTTTTAAAATTCCAGGCTGTGGGCTGATAGCCCCAGGAGAAACTGCTGTCTCTGCTGCTGGCCCTGTGCTTTCTCTTACCCAGTTTTGACTGATCCTCCTGTCCAGTGGTGAGATGGCTGCAAATTGCCCTTGGGGTGGGTCAGTCTGCTGGCTGGGGCTTCTTAGCTGGGGCTCCTTATCACTTTGCTGCACTCTGCTCTCTGGTCTATGCTGGTACAGCCCCCATGTGCTCCTCACTACCACTGCCCAGACCCAAGTGGGCACTTTCCTGGGCTGGATTCTGCTACACTCTATCTCCCAATGGATTCTGTCACTCTAAAGTACATTCAGATTCACTTTTTAAAGTTTAGTGATGGGATTCATATAGGAGCTTAGAAAAGTTACTGCTTCCTTTTCACCATCTTGGTTCCACCCCTCAAGCATTCTTGATGAAAAGATCAGAGCTGAATAGAAAATTTGACTTTGAAATACAAGACTAAGAGAAGCATTAAAAGGTAATCAGGAAAGGGAAATCAAAAGGGATTTAAGGTTAAACTGTTTACATTCCAACATGGGAAGATAGTACTTATAGTTCAAAAGGGCTTTCTCCTTATTAATTTAGTTAGAAGGAGTATATATAGGTAGAAGCCACCTATTAGATTGATTGATTAATAGGAAGGAAAAGGTAAATGAGAAAAGTTGGGGGGGGGGAAGTAGGACATTAATGCACTGTTCACAGCATTGTGAACTTATTCAACCACTCTGTATAAATATTTGGAACAATGCCCAAAGGGTTATAAAACCATGCATACCTTCTGACCAAACAATACCACTAGTAGGTCTGTATCCCAAAGTAGAGAAAACAACAAAAAGGAGAAGGATCTTGTAAAGCCAATCATGAGCAACTTTCCAGAAGGATGCTACTGTGAACAACTTTTAAGTTTCTGATTCCATAGTACAGTAAAAACTCTATTTATTCAATAACAAATCAGAGCAAAACATTCGCAGAAAATCAAGGTACAGCATTCACAATATTACAACTTATCACAAAGAATCAAAATACAGCATTCACAACAGCTTATCACTAAAATGGCCACGTAGTTTTCAACACAGTGGTCACAAAGTTTTGAACGAGCTACATTCACTTAGTCAATCAATCATTCAATCAACTCAATCATTCAATCATCCTTAAGGAGGTTTTCCTCCTTCAGGGACACAAAGTACAATAGTCAAAGTTCTCCACTCATGGGGCACACTAAGTTAACTCAATCAGTCACTTATTCAGTCATCATTCACTATTCAATCATCAGAAAATACACAAGGTCTCCACCCCTAAGTCACTAGTAAATTACAATTTCTCAGTCAGTACATAGTATCCAAGTAAAGTCTTCTTTTAGCTTGACTCAGGGTGGTCTCTCAGATTTCCTATATCCCCTTCTATGGTCCCAGGTCCTACCTAAATTCACCAAACTGTCACCTGGGTTCAAAGGCAGACAGCTCCCAGGTCCTTGTCCAGCTCTCCAAGCACTTCCTGTTCCATGCTGAAGCTCAGAGAGTCTAGTCCACCTTAGATGGAGTTAAGGCTTAAAAAAAGCCATAAACAGGTTTATACAAAGTACCAGCATCACAGTCATGCTTCCTCAGCCTGTGGCAGCTCCAGCTGGCCCTTGGATGTTTTTGGCAGCTCCCTGAAGCTCAGGCTGACCCTCAGACTCAGCAGCATCTCAGCAGAAGCTCTAGCTGGTTCCCAGAATCAAAATCACTTCACCCAGGTTCCCAAAATCAAAATCATTCTCTCCAGCCTGGGGGGCCTTTCCTCTTCAGCCTCCATGAAGTTTGCTCTAAAAAGATCTGACTGACCCAGCAGAGGCTTCTCCTAAAACACACACACACACACACACACACACACACACACACACACACACACA
>NW_027187419.1:16143965-16196349 GCF_028583685.1 Petaurus breviceps papuanus | reverse complement strand
ACACACACACACACACACACACACACACACACACACACACACACACACACACACACGTGGCATTTGATCCTTCCTGTTTCAGCCAACCCCTTCCTGTTATGTCAGCAACAGGGGTTCATGCCTTCTGTTTCTTTAACAGAGGCTTAATTAATTACTTAGTGCTAAGTACCTGCTAGGTTTGCCAATACAAAGGGATTTTCAAATTCAAATTACATTACCATTATAGACCTATATGTAGGAAAATATTTATAGCAGCTCTTTTTTAGTGGCAAAGAACTGGAAATTGAAAGGATATCCATCAATTGGAGAGTGGCTAAAAAATTGTGGTATGTGATTATGATGGAATACTATTGTACTATAAGAGATGATGAGCAGAATGTTCTCAGAAAAACCTGGAAAGACTTACATGAATTGTGAACAAAGTAGCAGCAATACTGTAAAGTGATCAGATGTAAATGACTTAGCTATTCTCAGAAATATAATGATCAAAGGCAACTCCAAAGGACTTATGAGGAAAAATCCTATCCATTCTCAGAGAGAGAACTGTTGGTGTTTGAATAGATATTGAAACATACTTTTTAAAGTTTCCTTATTTTTCTTGAGTCTTTTGTTTTGTTTTGTCTATATTTTCTTTAACAACATTTCTATTATGGAAATGTTTAGGATAACTACACATGTGTAACCTATATTAAATTGCTTGTCTTCTCAATTTGAAGTGTGGTGGCAAGGGAGGAAGGGAGAGAATTTGAAACTCAAAGCTTTAAAAATAAATGTTAAAAATTGATTTTACATGTAACTGTGGAAAAATAAAATACTAAAAATAAAAAAAAGAAACCAGAAGATATAAGTAAATTATAAGCAGCTTAATAGAAGAATGGTTCATAGTTCTCCTTTGAAAGTAAATGAAAGAGTTAGAAGAGCTGGGGTTTTTTGTGCACTGGAAAAAAAATAAGATATATTATTAAATAATATATTTCAATATCTTGCCCAATAGTGCTCCTAAGCAAAGTGATGGACTGCCATGAATTATGGCCAGTAGATAATGCAAAGCTTAAAAGAGTCAAGAGATTTTATTAAGAATTTGACAAAATCATCTGAAGATCATTCAAATGAAGTCATTTATATTGATGCTGCGTGATCATAGGTAAAATAATGACAGAGGGGGCAGTGAAAACTGTGGGAGAAAATTTGACTTAGGACCAAGAAACAAAATATGGCAAAGACATAGAAACCCAGAAGCTTTATGTTTGAATGTCATGAAAACTTTGTATTTTGGATAGAAGTCCAAAAATAACTTGAGAATCCCTAGGTGGGCCTTTGCAATGTTACTATAGAAGTGATTTCTATGTAGTTTCCTAGTCTCCTAGTAGTAAAAAAATTATGCTTTTAGCTAGATGCAGATAATTCTGCCTAGTTGTTGTTTAGTCATTTTCAGTCTCTTTGTAGCTAGTAAATGTCTGAGGCCAGCTCTGAACTCATGATGATGAGTCTTCCTAATTCCAATCCCACTGCTTTATCTAGCTGTCTCACTACCTATTTACAGCAATACAATTCAAATTGAAGCTTCAAAAAAAAAAGGCACAGAGGTGGTATAGATTGGCTCCCCCATTGTCTCAATTTATTTCCCAGTCACTTACATAGGGATATGAAGTCAATACATCTTCTATGTGACTTTAACACCAGTCAACTATACTTCTTCAGGCACCATTCTTCTCCGTGAAGCAGCTAGATGATACAGTGTTGAATCTGGAATCAAAAAGCTCTGAATTCAAATCCATTCACAGAAACTTAAAAGCTCTGTGAGCCTGAGAAAGTCACTTAAGCTCTGTTTTTTTTTTCTCAATTTCCTCATCTATAAATAAGGATAATAATAGTCCCTACCTCCCATGGCTTTTATGAGGATAAAATGATATATTTCCAAAACGTTTTACAAACCTTAAAGCATTATACAAATGCTAGTGGCTATTATCAGTATTATTAATTTTAATGTGGTAAACTTCTGAATAAATAGGTTTTTTTGGTTTGTTCATGTCTCTTGTCCCAATAAACTAAATAAAGTAAAGCAAAACAAAAACAAACAACTATAACTTAACTAATCCTCTTTCCTAGGAGAAAGTGGCAAGGTAGTAAGTAAGCCTCCACCCATAATTGACCTGCTGTGGTGGATGGGATAGGATAGGTTCTCTGTTGACAGAGCCAAGTGGGAGAAGGGAAATAATATCTTAATAGGAACTGGAACATGTTCCCTTCTGGAAATCACCTCCCTTTCGGTATGGTCCACTTCAGGAGAGGATTAGAGGAGGAAGACATTGCAGATGAGGCAAAGCATAAAGTAGAGGAGACCCTTAGCCTTGGTTGAAGGGTCTTGTCTTCCTGGGATACCTCTTTCTACACAATCACAAAGACATTTCTTTTTCTAGAAACTTCTTTCCCCTGAAAGACCAAATAATTCCCTTCCCTAATTACCCACTTGCCTTGAGGTGGGACATGACTCTGGATGGACTACTCTCTGGAAAGGTCAATTTTACCATGCCTCCAGAGATGAAAAATTTCAAAAAATTTGTTGAAAGAATGCTTGCCTGCAAGTCAGGAAACTGGTGTTCTAATCCCAGTTCTGATGCTAATTCGGTGTCTCTATTTCCTCTTCTATAAAACAAGAAGAGTGGACAAAAGTGGTCTCCAAGGTTCCTTCCAGTTCTAACAAACTTTTTCCCTATGAGATTTGCATTCCATTTGGTTAAACCTAGGATCAGCCCCCATTTCACTGGGAATAAACTAAATTTTACTCTATGGCCTTGGGCAAATTAGGTCTCTTCACTGAGGTCTCATTTTTTTCCCCTGTAAATTCCAACAGCTAAACAAGGCAATATAAAGATATTCTTTATAGCTTTGACATAATATTTTGAAAGTGAAAAGGGGGTTGGTTTTGTTGTGCAGAAAATAAGACCTGGGTTAAGGTAAATTTAGGTGTGGATTTATTGATTAAGCATATGACTGCCTGTAGTATAAACTCAAATCAGGTAGCCCCGAATTGGGGTACATACAGTGGTTATAAAAGCTAAAACCACAAAAACCACAATTGGGGAGGGGAACTAGCACAAGCAATGACACAAAGAAGCCAAGAATTGCCATTGGTTAGATCTATAGCTCAGGGCTAATTTGGGAAAATGGTGCAAGGGTACAAGGAAAGGGGTCCCTCCCAGAACAGAGTAGAGGGTACAGAGTGATGTACAGGGTAAAGGGACATTGGGTAATGGGGACAGGCTAGGGTCATGTTCTGAATACAGGATTGTCTCTTCTTAAGATAAACTTGTACTATAACCCCAGGACTGATACTTGTACATAGTGATGATATACAGAATGCTAATTCAGGAAGTAGGGGGTTAGGGGACTATGCCTTAACCTGTTTTAAGGTATTACAGGGTGTAGGATAGAGACAAAGACAAATATAAAGGGGCTTAATGGTGGGCTTCAAATCAGGTGGCATGTGATTTGGGCTTGGGCACAACAGTTTTAAATCATCTTTCAGCCCCCTCTCACAGTCTCCTTGAGGGAAGGTTTAGTAGTCCTCCACTACTCACAAGTAATCAGGTCTCCTGGAAGTCAACTGTGAACAAATATGGACCTCAGGATATAGTTATCAATAATAATCACTTAAAAATAAATCTTCCAAGTAGTTTTCTTCATATTATATTTACTTCGCTCACACACATATTTTAAATTTCTCTATATCTTTCCCCTGACACAGTGTAAATTTCTCAAAGATAGGGTATATTTCATTTGTTTGTATACCTAGAACCTAACATCAGTGTACCAGGCATAAGTATGACCTCAATATATTCTTGTCTGTTGACTGATTGATCTTTTGTAGATAGGAAGGCAATCTCCCCAGCTGTGGTCTACTAGTGTCCTGAGACTCTTTCTTTCCCCACAGGGTAATATCTATCCATACCTGCCTCTATTGAATGTGTTTTTCATTAACTTGCCCTATGAATGTTTGCCCTTGGTGCAAAAGTTCCTAGTTTTACATGTGGAATCAGTTAAACTGATGAGGTTCAGGCTCTGGGAACTCCCTTGAGCTCTGCTTGAATCTT
Organism: Petaurus breviceps papuanus; assembly: GCF_028583685.1. Lineage (NCBI taxonomy): Eukaryota > Metazoa > Chordata > Mammalia > Diprotodontia > Petauridae > Petaurus > Petaurus breviceps. Next base: position 16,192,255 of record NW_027187419.1, on the reverse strand, counting down.
TGGGGTATAGGCTCTGGGAACCCCCTTGTACTCTGATTAAGTGGAACCATTTGATGAGGCATTTGCTTGAGGCCATAAGCCTTACACTGTGGCTGGGCCCAGACCTCTGTTAGGAGTCTAGCCCTCCATTGTCCATCTACTTCCCACCCTTGAGCCTATTAAAATATCAATCCACCCTTCAACTGGCCTAGCCCTCCATTGTCTGTTGGCTCCAGGTAGCCTCCAGCAACTTCCCACACTTAATCCCTCATTGACCTCATCTGACTTCTCCTGAAGACCCTCCCCAAACTCTCCCTCTGGACCACCCTTAGATTCCTCCCACAACCTTTCTGTATATAAGATCCCATCTTCCCTCCATGTGTGTGAGAGCACCTTAGAATGACCTAATGTAATGGAAATGCAAATTTAAAGATCTTCCCTGCCCCTAGGTCCTTTGATAGGCTTAAGAGACTCTGAGAACATTCCTTGATTTGAAAATATACTCTGCCCTCTAATAGGCTGAATGTGGTCACATGGAGCCTGTGGCAGGAGGCTTGGTTTTCAGGAATGCCCACACCTTGGTGCTTTGTGATTGGGCAGTGGGTCAAAGAGGGTTGTTACATTCTCTGAGCCAGGAGAAGGCTATATAAGTCCTAATGGGAGTCTTTGCTTTGGTGCTCACTTTGAAAAGTGTTGTGTCATTTGATGATATTCTGGGCAGCCTTTGAGAGTCCCCCAGCTTAGAAAAACCCAGATGTTGATGCTTCCCTCTCTGGTAATTGTGATTTGGTATGGATGTAATGATTGGACAGTTTGGAAGCCTGTCTGCTTGATCTGTTTCTCTGTTTTGTAACTTCTGTCTCTACACTCTGAAGTTTGTGGTGCTGACCTTTTCCCCCTGAACTAGGTAAATATGTTTGATTGATTAAAGTAAACTTGTTAACCCATTTTGAGTTGATTCCCTTTAGAAAAGCTAACATGTGTTAGCAGCCACCCTGGGGATGCTGGGTTGCTTGCTGCTACACCAAGCACAGACTTACTCTGAGTCTAATACAAGCGAACTTTTAAGAAGCTTTACTTTTCTTTGGCTGAGAAGATGAGTCAAATTCATTCTGCAGGACCCATGATGTTGGTATTTTGGGGTTTCAAGAGCAAACCTAACCCTCTTTATGGGTAACCTCTTCATAACTACTTGTAACAGTGCAGTTCACTGCCCACCCATTTCTTCTCAAATTATGTGATTCTAATCCATGCCCTTCCACAGATTCTCTACAACACACACATACACACATGTGTATGCATATATGTGTATAGAACACATACAAATACATGTATGTGTGTGTGTGTGTGTGTGTGTGTATATATATGTCCAGAATACTTTATGGATACCATTGTAACAATCAGGGCACTCATCTGTTATCTCTCAGCTTAATACCTCATAGCATGCTTTGTTTTTAGTCATATATATTCTTGATTATGTCTCTTATGCCATTTCTTACTTTAAAGCAGTCATCAAACTCAAACATGGATCCCATAAGGCTGCATAATGACTTAGTTAAGACCAAAAATTAATATTGTCTATGTTGTATTGTACTTTAGCTTATTTTGCTAATCATTTCACAATTACATTTTAATCTGTTTCAGAAGAACTTGGAACTTTTTCCTGGTGGGGAAGTTTGACACCTTTGCATCTAAAATCTTTATTGATAATATTTTATAAACACACAAGCATCACAAAGAAATACCTGATTAATGGTTAATGGTTTTAGAGCACTCTAACATCTAGAAAGCACCTCTCCTGAAATAATCCTGTGGGCTAGGTCATTCAAATCATTATCCTTTCCATATTAGCAATAAGGAAATTGAGTTTCATGAAAATTAAATAATTTGTTCAGAAGTCACATTGCTGAGGTATGGGCTCTAGAAGCCCCCTCAGCTCTCCTTGAATCCCTGAGGTACAGGCTCTGGGAACCTCCCTTGGACTCTGATTAAATCTTCTGTCTCATTTGATGAGGCATTTGCATGAAGCAATAAGCCTTACATTATGGCTGGGCCCAGACCTCTAGCCTAGTTACTAACTGCTAACTACTAACTCTAGCCTAGTTACTAGCCTAGCCCTCCATTGTTCATCTACTTCCCACACTTGAGCCTATCAAAATATCAATCCACCCTTGAACTGGCCTAGCCCATCATTGTCTGTGGCCACCAGTGACTTCCTACCATTAATCATTCATTGACACCATTAACTCCTCCTAAAGACCCTCCCTAAACTCCTCCTCTAGACCACCCCTAGATCATTTCACAACCTTCTGTATATAAGACACCATCTTGTCTTCATGTTTGTGAGAGCGCCATAGAATAGTGAGAGCACCTTAGAATAGTGAGAGCACCGTAGAATGACCTAGCACAGACTCACTCTCTGTCTAATACAAGCGAACTTTTAATAAACTTTACTTTTCTTTGGCTGAGAAGACTCGAGTGGAATTCATTCGACAGGACCTGGTGTGTTGGTATTTTGGGGTCTCCAGAGCAACCCTAACCCTCTTTGTGGGTAACCTCTTCAACACTGCTACTAATTGTCGCGGTCAAAACTTGAATCCAGGTCCTTAAGATACTAAGTATAGAGCCTTTTACCATATTCTGATTCCCAATGGTTCCATAGAAAGGGAAAAAAAAATTATGCAAGTGGAAATTGAGTTCACTTTTGCTCACTACTATTTGATGAAAAATTGTAATCAACTGGGCCTCTACCTGACAATTTACTACAATACATAAGTGTCAGATGTTCCCCAAATATCTGTAAGATCTATGTGAAAAATTGTGAGACACCATTTCCTGGGCTCCAGCACAACGCAATTAGTTTCTCTGCCTTTTCATTTCCAGTGAAAAATGTAGGCTGCTTGTGAAATGTCCAGGGAAGGATATTACAGAAGCATAGAAGGTAAAAGGCAGTATCAGCTTCTTCCAGCCTATTTTCTTTAAAAGGTCTTGCTTAAATAATAATAATTTATAGTAAAGGTTAGAAAGAATCAAAATCTGTACAAGGACAGAACCTCTAATTTCCTGAGAACCTTTGAACCAAGGCAGTAAATGTGTCCTTCTAAATGAGCATCACTGACTGCTTTAAGAAAGTACAAAATGTTGCCCAAAGAAAATTCTATAGGAGCTCAGAAAAGAGGATGCTTTTATTATTTATTTTTATGGAACAGAAAATAAAACTGCTTGGAATTTATTAAGAAATATTTCTCCTAAGTTGTCTCAAAGTATTTGACATTCAGCATGGCTAGGCTTAGACAAATTGGGGGAAGAAAAGATAAATGTAGCTTGTGTCCTCTGGCCTTCCCCCATACTTCTAACTCAAGAATACTATGGGCACATGTGCCAAAGACCGAAGGCCTGTATATATTCTGTCTTCAGTTTGAGCTAAACAATACCAGCAACAAATATTGCAGTTCAGAACTGGAGACTCCTTTGCCTCTAGGCTTAGTTTTCTCCTTACCCACTGTCATCAAAACTTAGATCAAAAGTCTTATCAGATGCTGGTCCTGTGTCACATTCCCTAAGGATTTGTTGAAGAGATTGGTTTACTGATCTCTGATAAACTCTTTACAAAGTGTTTCAATAAAACTCATTCATGGCTATTTGCATTTTCAAAAAAAAGACTCCTGGAGAGGGAATCAAACAAAGGTGAAATACTGTCAGACTGTTTCTGGGAATGCATTAAAATTCTTGGCGAGTCACTTTAATGTTTTAGGCTACTACTGAATGACTAAAGAGATTATTATTTCAATGTATCTAATAGCCCTCTTGATATCAGGAACTACTAATGAAGTTGAATGTCTATTTTACATTGAGAGTCTACTATGGAAAATAGGGAGAACAGGAATAGTCCTTTCTATTATCTAGAGGGAAATAATTCCAGAGGGGTTTGGTGCCTCCTTTGCCAGCACACAGTAATGGTTAATATAGTTGACTGGGGAGAACACAGCAAGCATGAACAAGGCCAGCAATCAGGCAGTTTGCCACTACAGTTTGCTATGGAAAGAGTCAAGGGAGCAACAGATAACAGCACAACTCAATTTCAGCCGGTATAAAGGACAAGGGACCAGCAGACATTATGCCATCTTTTGTGTTCCTGCCAAAGGCAACTGACAAATAGGTACTCACTGAGTATAATTTCCTTGCTAGGGGAGCAGATAAAAGCGTGGTGGAATGCCTCTCTGGTATCCAAAACTATATACTAGGACTTATGAAATCCTCTCCAGCAGAATATAAGGAAAAGACCAAGGATGTCACTTCAATTAAATATAGTAGATAAAGGGAATTTTGTAGAAAGCTTTGCATAATAGATAATATTTGTGTTTCTTGATGATGGGAGCCCATACCTCATCATTTCTGGTGTGAAAGACTTATAGCTATGGATTGACAAAGTTCCAGAAGGTCCCTGTCAAGGAAGAAGGAATGTCCGCCTACTGTCCAGGTTATAAGGAGAGCTTAAGTGTTTGAAGGAGGAAACAGAGAAAAACAAACATATGAAGACCTAAGGGGGATTCTTACCCAAGTGAGGAGATAAGAGGGTAGAAGAATATGACAGAAAAGAGAGGAAAGAAAGGCTTCTGAACTTCTGGAACTAAGTAAAATTTTTAACAATTTTAAGGCTTTTCACCTAAAGGAAGAGACTGGAGATCTCAGGAGGAAGTCCTTTTCTTGTCCAGCAAATGATAATGGAGAACACACCCTAGGGTCATCTTGTGAAAGATCACCCAACAATGCTCAAAGGGAAAGAGAGAGGGAGAGAGAGGGAGATATGTATAGTTGGTGATTACTAACTAGAAGGAGTTAAGGCTGATATATTTGATATATTAGCCTGACATATTCTTAGCTGTGATATTTTCCTGTGACATGTATTAAGGACTTGATAGAGATCCTACTGAAATCTGTCAGACCTCATGACCACTCTCCACTCTTGAAGGTTTTCACAGGATTAAAGTATATAACAGAAAGAACTTTGAAAACATTTCAAGAAACATGAAGTGCTGAGTAAGATAACTAGAGACCTTAGGCATAGGAGTAGCATTTTCTTCAATATCAGTCACTTATGTTAAGGAAGTCAATAGAATAATGTGAAGTTGAGAAGTAAATATATGGCAAAGGAGATTATATATAAGAATGTGATTTAGATGTTTGGAGCAAAACTTAATATATAGGAATTGTGGGCTCATAGTCAAAGATGAAATGAAATTAATGAGTCCTATTTCATATATATATATATACACATATGCATACATATACACATATGTGTATATACATGTATAAATATATTATATATTTATAAAGTCTGGAATGTTGCAAATATATTTTTTAAAAAATTAAACTGAAAATAGAAAATATACCCTATATTTTTCAAAAATAGCTACCTTGCAAATTAATAATTCTAACACAGGAAAAGTAACTGATGATAACTCGGTGGGTCAGTGAATACAATGCTGACTGGGAATCAGGAAGACCTGAGTTCAAATGTGACCTCAAACACTTACTAGCTGTGTGACCCTGGACAAGCCATTTAATTTCCATTTGTCTTAATCCACTAGAAGAGGTAATGGCAAATCATTCAAGCGTCTTTGCCAAGAAGATTTCATGGGTAGTATCATCTACAAGGTCATAAAGAATCTGACACAACTAAACAACAAAAAATATTCTGCAAGAAGAGAACCCAGTGCCTCAGATATGTGCATAAAGATGTACAAACTCTAGTTTACAAATAGAATAACCTTAATATCCTAACAGATGGTTCCATATATATTCCCATAGATGTCACTAAAATTTGGTGGAATGAGGGATTCATGTCTGGAATATGGATCTAGAGAATTAATAGCTTATTTAATTTTTAAAAAGCAGAATTAGTAAAGAGAAAGGGAGATATATAGAATCTAGCAACCATTGGATAGAAATGGAAATTTAGATGAGGAAGATGAAGAAATGGAAGCAATATTATTATGGAAGTAAAATAAAGGCAACCTGGACTGAGGAATTAGATTGTGGGAGAGACAGATCACAAAACCCTACAGGATATAATAGTGTTGGGAGAATTCGGCTACCCAAACATCTGTAAGAACTCCCTCTCAAAGGCAGAGGTGCTTTAAAAAATCGTGGCATATACTAATTATTATTCCATTTTTCAAAAGCTGGAATAAGTGTAAGGAGAATTGCTATGCTGCACCTTATTCTAACTAACAGGAAAAGCAAGTTTGTAAAGACAGAAATGATGGCAACCTTGGGGATAATCAACCATTAAATCTTAAAATTGATTGTGGAAAAGCACTATGAATCACAAAATGCAGAGACTCACAGAGCAAATTTTAAAGAATTCATAGCAAAAATAGTTAAGATCCATTAGCTATATATTCTATAGGAAAAAAATGACCCAATGGTGGTTTTGAACCTCACAGAAATGGAATTTGAAGGCAGTAAATCAAAAGAATATTGAGGATGAAAAGGTGGCACTCTTTTTAGAGTCTTGCATGGCTACACAGAGAAGTCATCTGTTAATTCAGTTTCTAAACAAATACTTAAGTTGAATTGGGTGGGCCATAAATGATGAGAACACAAAGAGATGTTTCAGTCTCTTAGGAATAAGGAAAGTCAAAGAAGAGACAGAACCCTACCTGGGAGTGGGAGGAGCTGGGGAAGCAATCATAACAGGTGACTATGAAACGGTAGAGTTACTCAACTATTGCTTTATATCCATTTTCAGTGCCAAGGGAGAGGGTCTTTAGGCTGGAGAAGATAAAATTATCATGTTTAACAAAGTGTTGAAAATGTAGTTAAATAAGAAAATTATGAATACTCTGACTATGGAGAAGTATAGAAAGACTGCGGAAACAAAAATACACGACTGTTGCTAAGTCATTTCATTCTTGCCTGACTCCTTGTGATGCCATTTGAGGGTTTCTTGGCAAAGATGCTAGAGCGCTGTGCTATTTTTTTCCTCGAGTTCATTTTACAGGCAAATAAGGTTAAGTGACTTGCCCAACCGTCAGACAGCTAGTAAGTTTCTAAGGCAAGATTTGAACTCAACAAGATGAGTCTTGAGGTTTGCCACTTTATCCATTATGCCACCTAGCTGCAACACAATGATTACATCAATCTAAATGAAAAGAATAACAACCACAAAACAATCAAAAGAAAATATTAAAAATTTCAGAGAATAAGCATCTCCCTAAAGGAATGATATAAGAAATAACCACCATACTTCCCACACACTCTCCTTTGCAAAGGTTTGTGAGGTACACAGATGTGAAACATTTCATACATTTTGAGATTTTAAAAAATCAGTTTTGATATTTTTTCCCTTGATCCTCTTAATTTTTTTCTTGCTGAAACATTTTAATGGGATGGCTCTCAGGGAGGCAGATGCATTAGTCAATTAAAAAAATGAATAAAATGCATTTTTCTAAGAGAAGCAAAGAATGATGATGGATGTAATATATCTCCATAAGTTCAAGTCACTTAGTCTTGGCAAACTATATCATATGGTACTGAAAAAGTTGGCATATTGGATAGATGATCCACTGTTGGGGATCTCTGACATATAGAATATGGAAAAGTTTTTGCTAAATAAGGGTAACTCATTTTTTTTAAAGGTGGAAAGCCAAGGCATTCATAAATTGCTGAAGTGACTGAGGCAAGCATGGGCAGGAAGCTAAGAAAAATCAGAAGGGGAGAGGTGCAATCATTTGGAACAATATGGAGGGTTTCATCATTTGGGAAATGGCTAAACAAATTATGTCATATAAACATAATGGAATATTATTCTGCTATACGAAATGATGAAAGGGATTGTTCAGAATAACCTGGGAAGATTTGTACGGATGAATACAGAGTGAAACAAGCAGAGTCAGGAGAACTGTTTATACAATTATAATATCATTGAAAAGGAAAAAAAACAACAACACATTTTAAGGACTCAAAAATTCCTGATAATGCAATAACCAGTGACTATTCCACTGACTACTAAGCTTGTTCTTCACCTCCTAACAGAAAGGTGATAGTTTCAGTGTACAAAATGAAACATATATTTTGGGGAGACATGGGCAATGTGAGAATTCACTTGGCTTGACCGCATATTTTTTCATTGTTTTTCTTTTAGTTTTCTTTTTCCCCCCAATGGGAATGGGAGGAATAAAAGAAATACAAAAGAGATTTGTGTTCATTGAAAAAGCAAAACAAAATCTAAATTTGTAAAAAAAAAAATGAATACAGAGAACTAGAAGTTGCAATGAGAATGGAGAGTAAAGTTATTAAAAATGAAGAAGGGAGAGAGATATAAGAAAAGAAAACTACAGCCAGAAAGAAAGCTTCAGAGGGTGGTATTTGGGGGGTAGTACAGTTATAGTTGTTTTTGACATCTTAAATATGGTTAAGAAGGCTGATGAGCTATGGAGATGGCAGTCACCAGAGAGGAGGGGAAAGAATTGTGACAGTAATATATTGGAACTTTGCATATTTTTAAAATTTTTATTTTTAATTTATGGAATAAAACAAGCATCTTCATAATATAGTTCAATAAAAATATGCTTGCACATGTAACTATAAATCCACTATTCACAATTTGCTATTTCTTTCAAATGTACAACAAAATTATCACATACATTTCTTTTTTTCTCCCCTCCTCACCATTCCCTAACCTAGAGATGGCTACCATTAGTCACAAATATGGATATGGATATGCATATGCATATGCACATGTATATGTACATATATGAATGTGTATATACATGTAGGTAAAAGTATTCTATACAGATTCTTTGTATCAGTTCTTTCTCTGGATGCAGACAGAATCTTTCTTCATATGTCCTTTATAGTTAATTTGGGTATTTATAATAGTCAAATTAACTTACTTGCCAAAAATTAGTATTAAAACAATACTGCTGTTACTGTACACAGTATTCTCTTGGTTCTGTTCATTTTTCTCCATTATTTCATGTAAGTCTTTCAATATTTGTTCTAAAATCATTGAACTCATAATTTCTTATAGCACAGTTGTATTCCATCATTATCATATATCACAACTTGTACCACCATTCCCCAGTTGATAAGAATCCCTACAGTTTCCAGTTCTTTGCCACCACAAAGATGCTATAAACATCATAGAACATATATATATATATATATATATATATATACATATATTCTATTTTTCCCCCTAAATATCTTTGGAAATACATCAAGTAGTGGTATTGTTGAGTCAAAGAGTATAGGTAATTTAATAGTTGTTTGGGCAGAATTCGAGATTGTTCTCCAAAATGGTTGCATCAATTCACAATTCCACCAACAATGAATTAGTGTCCCAATTTTTCCACATCCCCTCCAATATTTGTCACTTTCCCCTTTGGTCATGTTAATAATTCTCTTAGGTGTAAAGTGATATCTCAAGGTGGTTTTAATGTTCATCTCTCTTATCAATAATGATAGAGTGTTTTTTTCAAATAACTGTAAATTGCATTGTTTTTTTCCTTTGGAAAACTATTCATATCCTTTGACCTTTTATCAACTGGAGAAAGATTCTTATTCTTATAGATTTGACAAAGTTCTTTATTATTCTGCTTTCCTTCTGATCTTTGCTACATTTGTTTTACTTGTAAAAAATACCCTTTTTAATTTAATGTAATTGAAATTATATCTTTTACACCTAACTTTACTCTCTGGCTGTTGTTTATTTGTCAATTGGTTGCCTACTCATAAGTCTGATTATTATTAAAACATTTTGTGTTCCAATCCTCTTGTAAAATCTCTCTTTATATCTATATAGAACTTTACATATTAAAATCACTTAAGATGAAGGGAAGAAATGGAATATCAAAGGAAACTGTGCTAAAATCATCGAGGAAATGAATTAAGTACAGGGAATTAATAACTAAGAAGGGAAGAGGGTAGAATAGTTGTATGGCATCCCATGGAGGAGTCTTCCTTTCATTTGTTATTTTGTATTCCAAATTCTACCACAGGGCTTCATATTCTGGGAAAACTTGATGAATACTTGTTGATTGACTTTTGGGCTGGGATTTGTTTTCCCCAGACTTAAGGAAAATATTTTCCTGGAAAGCAAATTCACTTTTTATCTTTACTTCAAGTAAAATCTGATCAGCACTGTTTGGACAATTATAATGAAGGAAAATGCCACATTGACTACATGAGCACAGAGAGCATCAGTAGCAGTTACTGGTATGTGTACTTTGATGTTTCTCTCTGATTGGCCAGGTATGTTGTTTCCATGGTGATTCCCTATAGAACGCATTCCCTATAGAACTCATTCCCCTTCATCTCTTTATCTGTTTCACCCATCACTGTATGGATTCTGACTTAAACAATAACAGACAGCAAGATTAATAAAACCGAAGTTCTTTTTAATGAAATCAGCTTAGGTATCAAGGCCCTTAACTTTGTAATCTGTTTTCAGCAACTGTAACTGCTGCACAATCACTTCCAGCATCTCTCAGGGGAGCAGAAAAAGGCCTTCATTCCATCTCTGATCTGCTTCTTGTCACTGGAGATTATTGGTAAGAAATACTTTCACAGAAATGCTTTTTACAATTGCTCTGATGTCACTGGGAAAACAACAACTTTTCATCTTTTTATTTTTCTGTATCATAATTCACTTTGGCTATCTCATCATCATCAAGAAAAACAAAACACATTTAAGTACCAATTAATCATGTATAGCTTTGTGCCCAGTGACGTCACAACTACTGAGAGGTAGACTGTCATTACTCTGCAGGATATTGCTATCTAAAAAAAAAAGACTCTGATTTCAATAAATAGTCAGGAGAGCAAAATAATTAAATCAATAAGTGATTGGACAGTGGGCTATTTACATTGTGCATGATTCAAGAAAAAGTGCGTTTTAGAGAAAAGGATAATGCCATTGATCTGACAATGCTGGGGCACTGGCTGCAAATGAGGACAAGCAGCTTTGGTTGCTGCCCATCTGGAAGTCACCGAGCTTGCTGCTCTTTCAAGGATTGTAGGAATAGAAGGCAGGCCCATATAATTTAAAATCTGCTCCAACCAAGTACAATTCCCATCTATCACCCTGGCTGGAACAGGTTCCATGGGTACCCCGAAGTTGTCCAGACAGCTTGCTGTGTTTTTATATTATTTCTCTAGTTTGGGAACTGTCATTGTGATAGACTGAAGGTGTCTGGGGCTCTGATCAAGAAAATGAGATCATTCTAAAATAGGAAGAACTAAGTGGAGGAGATGGAAATTCTAAGAGACTTAGTTATGAATATTATTGAAATAAAATGTGCACTAGGGACTTGACCTGAGCCAAAGTGGGAACCTCAAACCACAAAGCACTGTACTAATTTTGAGTTAGTTGATATGATTTGTTTTTGCATCTCCACATTATTTGGATTTCAAGCTGGAAGGGACCTTAGATCAGGATTATTTTGAACATTTTGCCTATATAGATAGAGAAACTGATACCCTTAGGTGTTAAGCAATGATAAATCACATACTTTGAACTGCAGAATCTATAGTGTAGATTTTACAAAGAAGTATATAAAACAGTCCCCACCCTCAGGAAGCTTACAATCTAGTTAGGGAGATGTGTTTTGAGAAGTAAACTAAAAATACATGACAGTATAAAATTATATATGAATATATGTGTATGTATGATTATACACATAAATACAGATGTGTGGATAAAGGTATTAATATTGATATGGATATAGATATTTAGATGATCTAGATATGGATATAGATGTGGATATGTATGTAGATATAGACATGCAAAGAGCAATATATGTAAATTGAGGAAGAAAAGATAACTTTAAACTCTAGTCATTGGGGGAAAGGTTATGGGCCAGGTGGGATTAGAAGGGGTTTAAAGGAATTAGCAAGATTTAAAGCATAAAACAAAAAAGAGTCCCATTTGAGAGCCATTGAGTAAATTACTCTAGGTAGAGCAGCATTTTAAGGGATACTGAAAGAGAAGGTTGGAAGAGGTCAGATATAGATTATAGGGAGGGAAGGGGAAGGAATAAACATGTATATAGTGCCTACTATTTGCAGGCACCAAGTTAAGTGTTTTACAAATATTATCTCATTTGATTAACCCCAGGAGGTAGGTGCTATAATTATCCCATTTTACAGCTGAGGAAACTGAGGTAAACAGGGGTTAAGTGACTTGACTAGTGCCACACAGCAAATAAGTGTCTCCGACAAGATCTGAACTCAGGTCTTCCTGACTGTAGGCTCAGCACTTTAAGTTCTGCATCACCCAGTGATACTGGGGGATGATACTGGGAAATGATGATAGATACTGGGATATGCTTTCTGCATGGAACAAATAACCACTGAGGAAGGAACTAGATAATTGTGATATTGCCCAGGTTATTTCATATTCATGAGCCTCAATGGTCTTACCTAGAAAATAAGGGTATTTTAGAGGATTTTAAGATATTATCTGGGCTAAGATTGTATGGCTGTTTTTTTAGTGGAGAGTAGTACAAAAAAAGGATGTATTAGGTAGTAGGGTGTAGCTCCTATAAGGAAGGAAGGCTGTCCCAGTCAGATAAATGAATGCTGCTCTAAACCCAAATAATCATTTAAAAAAAACTGAACTTGTCAATCAATTTTATAGCATCTTAGGGGAGGCAGAGCTAAGCTGGCAGGGTAGCAGGGAGCTCAGTCTCCTCACCCCACTGGAAAAAAAAAGACTCTCCTCTAACCAAATCTAGAAAACACAGCAGACTCAATTCTGATCAGGAAATTTTTTAAAAATCACAACGAGGCATTTTTATCCAGCTCAGGTAAGCACAGGGAGAAAGAGAAGTCAGATGATGTTGGGGACAGGGTCTGTCCAGAAGCATATGTCTTGTACCATTCCAGTCCAGGGGGAAGTTGTACAGTAGTACAAAATATGTTTCCAGATCCATCATCAAGGGGGTTAATCTTGTGTAGGCTGCTTGAATAGATGCCAATGGGCAACTCTGACACTCGCTACCCAGTTCTTACTCATAGATCCAGGGCCAACTGAAGAGGGAACCTGAGCCTAGGGGTGAAATTCCACAGTATGGCGTTGTTGTGATATGTATGTGTGTATGTGCATGTGTATGTGTGTATGTGTATATATTTATATATGCATGCATGAGTATATATGTGTGTATGTTATGTATATACATAAGTGTATATGGATACATAGATCGATATCTATCATCTCTAATCTACTGAGAGGGTGCCCATCAGTTGGAGACTGGTCAAACAAGCTATGGTACAAATGTGATGGAATACTATCGTATTGTAAGAAACTATGAAGGAGATGCTTTCAGAGAAACCTGGGAAGACTTACATAAACTGATGCAGTGACATAAACAGAAGGAGAATATTGTATACAGTAATAATAATAATAATAATATTGTAGAGACAAATAAATTTGAAAGGCTTAGGAACTCTGATCATTGGAATGACCAAACACAATTCCAGTGGACTTGTCATGAAACCTGCTACCCATCTCCCAATAGACTTGAAAGTGCAAAGTCAGACTTTAAAAAATGGTCAATGAAGAAATTTGTTTTACTTGACTATATACATTTGTAACAGGGACACTCTCTGTCTCTGTCTCTCTCTCTCTGTGTCTCTCTGTCTTTCTGTGTCTCTGTCTCTCTCTCTCTGTCTCTCTGTATCTTCCTCAGTTGGGTGGGGGTTGGGGGAAGGAGGGAAGACTAATTTCTTCTGATTAAAAATATAATTTTAGAAAGGTATTATAGCATCTTGATTGGCAAATGGATTTCTTTCTAAAGTTCTTTCTAAAGTTGTGGAGTTCTTTCCACAACTTTACTACTCAAGAGAAATTGTTACAGTATATGAAGCATGGGTGTTAAGAACCTAGAGAGAACCCTTTGCAAAAATTCAAATTGAGTCATCCACATTGGTCAAAGAGGCTAAAGTGTAATGTAAAGTACAGGAGACAAGGACTCAGAAGACCTGGATTTGAATCCTTGATCTCTTCCTTACTGGCTGGAGGACCTTGGTCATGTTATCTAATCTTTATTAGGCTTGGTACCTTGTCAGTAAATAATGGTAATGTTTTTCTAACTACTTATATGATAGTATTATCATTCAGAAAATGTCCATAAACTTTACAAAATGATAAATAAGAGTGTGTTACTACTAGTAGTGACAGCTAGGAAGCAAGTATATGTAGTACACTGGGTCTGGCTTTAGGAAGACCTGAGTGCAAATCCTCCCTCAGATACCATGTGAGCCTAGGCACATTATTTTAACATCTACTTACCTTAGTTTCCACTTCTGTAATATGGAGATTATCATAGCACCTCCTTCCATGGTTTATTGTGGAGATCAAGCAACAAAATATTTATAGTGAGAATGAAATGATATGACACTAGTAAGGAACTTTGTAAGTCTAAAAGAGCTATATAAATGCTAGCCAGCTGGTAGTAGTAATAGCAATTCTTTACAAAATAGGAAGCCAATACCTGCCCAATGACTTCTCAGAGCTAGTGTGAGAACAGAATGAGATCAGGCTATGGAAAGGATCAACACCATGGAAGGTAAATATAAGGTGTTAGTAAATTATTTATTAATTGTCCACTACCAGGCACTGTGTTAAGCATTTTAATGGAGTTTACCCATATCAGATATCTATTCATTTTAAATATTCAGACATTCTTGAATTAATTTTTAATGCAAAAAGTATGACTTTGAACTCATAATATTGGGGAGTCAAAATATTCTATACTTTTAACCAAAGAGTCAGGTTATTTTTGGAATTTAAGAATGATTATGCTTGTTCTAAAGTAAGTAGATTTTTAAAGAAATTACATTTTCTAGAGAAAGGCCAAAGAGTTGTAGAATTTCCGAGTTGGAAGAGAACTCATATTATGGGATCCCAAACAGAAATTGAATCCCCACCACCACCAGCCAAGAGGGGATCCAACCTTTGCTTAAAAAAATTTAAATTAGGTGAACATCCACTCCCTATTTGGGCAGACCACTCCATTTTTGAAGTAAAATTTACTCCTATTCAACTTCCACTCATTGCTTATTTCAAAAGTAAACACTGACCCACAGCTAAAGAAATGATGACCTATCAAATTTTACTCATGCAATCATGTGGGGAATTTGCCTTAAATTTATTTATAATTCTTTCTATTTTGAGCTTAATAACCATCTGCATTAGGATAGGGGTTGAAAGGGGAATCTGAGTGTATTTTCTATAGGCATATATTTTTTAAATTTTAACCTTGCAAGAATTAAATAGAGAACTCGTCATGATGACAGGCATCTTTAGTCCCTGCTTCTGGGGAAGCTAAGTTCATAGATCATTTGAGTTCAAGGGTTCTGAACGGTAGTAAGTTCAATGCCAACTAAATAATCACAATAAATTTAACAATAATATAGTGGGGGATGGGAGGTTACAAACTGCCTAAGGATTGAATCAATGTAGTTCAGTTTGGAAATGAAACAGGATAATCTTGATCAATGATGGGATCTATCTGTGAATGATTACTACACTTACAGACAGGGTGAAACCGGGAGATCCAGTCTCAAAATAATAGACAGATGGACATACAAACACATAGACAGACAGACAAAGAGACAGACAGACAGATAGATAGATAGATAGATAGATAGATAGATAGATAGATAGATAGAGAGAGAGATAGATAGATAGATGATAGATGGACAGATTGATAGAAAAATGAGTGATTGAATAAATGAATGACTAAATCAATGTAATAAGTGAATGAATGAAAAGATAAGTAGATAGATAAATAAGGAAAACAAATGAATAAATTCAAATTAAGAAGCAAGAACTTGAGAGGAATATAGGTCGTGGCTAAATTTAGATAATGCAAATTCTCAGATTAATTAAAATTGTTGTAGGATACTGACTTTTTATGAGTATTTATAAAACTTATTTGGACTACTTTCTATTTAAAAGGAAGACAAACAAACAATCACAACAACAACAAAAAAAAAAACCCAACCTCTGTCTTCTAGTCCCAGTTGTTCCTTCATGATTGGAAGGCAAATGGAATCCATTCCAATAGTGCTCAAATTCCCACCCTGGAGCAGATGGGTATAAATGACAACTTTACTATTTCAATAATCTATTGTTTCATCCATCCAGACATCCTCTCTGCTGATTAAAATCATGAACATGGTCTAACTTTAAAGGTCATCTCAAAAGTTGTGGCTAAAACATTCATTGCCCTCATAGTCAAACTGGTGACAAGCCTGAAAAGGGACAAAGAAATGATGGAAATAATGTATAGAGTAACTGAGTCACATGAAAATTTGGTTTTGGCTCCTGGTTCTTCACTTTACTTGCTCTGCGACCTTTTGTCTTACATTTTTTCCATGAATAAACCTGAAAATAATCATAACTGCCAGCCAGCCACTGGAGAGGCTGTGAAGACTGATTAGATAATGTCTATGAAATACCTTATATAGCTTACAGAAAAATGTGATGTAAATGCAAGGTATAACTTCAAATTGTATTTCTTTTTAATTCTTCCTTCATCTTCTGACTCTCAAGTGTATGGGATAAAGTTGGAGTTAGATGGGGTGGGAGTCATTAAGGTAAAGGGATGTCTAGTAGTGGCAACAATAACCTACAATCCTCTTCCTTTTCCTTTGATTGAACGCTGTGCTTTGGGTTTCTGAAACAGAGGACAGCAATCAAAGGAGAATGTCAGGGTTAGAAGATACCCCATTATGCTTTCAGAAGGTTGAATTGTATTGGGGATATTACAGGGAAGATGGATACTTGTTACAGGTTGAACTATGTATTTTCTAAAGCCATAGGATCACAGCTTTAGAGCTAAAAGGGAGGCTGTAGAGACAAAACCCCTTATTTTGCAGATGAGAAAACTAAGGTTTAGAGAGATTGAAAAAAAAATACCTTATCCAAGATTCAAACCCAAGACATCTGACTCCAGATCCAGTACTCTTGTACCACATTATCCCTTTATCTCTGAGATTCTATAAAAACTACATAGAGTAGAGAGAATGTCTTCCTATGGACCTACAGCTAATTAGTGACAGACACAGGGTTAGAACCCAGTATTCCATATCCTTAGTCCACACTCTTTCCAGAATATCACAAGTATTTCTGATTGCAAGGTTTTAAGAAAAATTATGAAAATGCATATATCATAATCTGATTCCCTTCACTGTCACCATAAAGATGCAAAAACTGTTGGTAATAATGGCAAATATTCTGTGTTATTCAGAGAAGAGAGAGGAATAAGAGGTTATATAAGGCCTACTATATGCAAGACACAATACAAAATGCTTTTACAAATATTTAATTTGATCCTCACAACAACCTTGATTTATTTTTTAAAGTGCTATTATTTTTCCCATTTTACAGTTGATGAAACTGAGGAAAACAGAAGTAAAGTGACTTGCCCAGGGTCACAACTAGGTAGTGTCTGTAGCTGGATTTGAACTCAGGTCTTCCTGACTTCAGGAACAGTGCTTTAGCCAAAAAAAAAATATTCCTCCAAATTTCTTTAATCCTACAAAGCATCAACAACAAAGGCGAGGTTGAACATCTGCTGCTAAAATGTTTTGTATTTATCAAGACACATAAAGGAAGGAACTAAAAATAACACTTTTTGGAAAAGCAACATAATGTTAAATATAGGCATCTCCACATAATAGTCCTAAAATTACTAGTTTTATATCCCAACAATTGCAATTCTTACTTCATCTTTTTCTTCTCCTTTCTTTCTTTGTAACCAATGAACCATTTCAAGCCACATGTTTCCTTTTTAACCTCAGTAAATATTATAACATATGCGCAGTGTATGTGGTGCCCACTGCAGAACCTCCTGCTGATATGCAATTTTATAATTTTGTCTTGGTATCATCAATTTTGATCCATATCAAAGGTCATCATTCAATTACAATTAAATAACTTAGTTTTACACACACACACATAAAAACATTTCATAATTTCATATCTTCTAAATTTGTGGAGGATTAACTGTATCATTTTTTTTCTAAAGGAAAAAATTGTTCTTAACATCAGAAATCTAGGAAGAGCCATGTCAAAGCTATGGCCATCCCATCCATCACCCTGATCCTCAATTTCAGCCTCATCCTAACCCTCTCCTGGCCTCTTTACCTTCTTCTCTATTGCACCAACCCCATACTATTCCCAAGGAATTAAAAGTATTGAATGAATTTAATTTTTTTTTTACATACAGTACAAGAGCCATGTCTCCCAAATGATTAGTTCTAAAAGGACAGGGAGCATATATGCATATGTGGTACTGTGGGAAGAAGACCATATTTGGAGCAGAGAAACTGAATTTGAATGAA
The DNA here is from genome assembly GCF_028583685.1 of Petaurus breviceps papuanus. NCBI lineage: Eukaryota > Metazoa > Chordata > Mammalia > Diprotodontia > Petauridae > Petaurus > Petaurus breviceps. The sequence continues at coordinate 16,173,916 of NW_027187419.1, read as the reverse complement.
TCACTTATTTGGTTCCACCGCTTATTACCCATGTGATCAGAGTGCCCTGCTCTGTGATTTATCATCTTAAAAACTGCCTGGGAACACTGAGAGGTAAAGTCATGTGACCAGGCTTCACATAGCTTGAACACATTTCTTCTTAAAGCTTCCGAAGTTGGCTCTCTAACCACTAACCATAATGCTTTCCATGAGGAGTGGGGTGGAAAGGTAGAGACCTTGGACCATAATAGTTAATAAAGATTTCTTCATTAATTTCTTTTTCTGTCATAGTGGAAAACATCCAAGGAGTGGGGGTGGGGGTTCAGAAGTAAATATTGTCATCTTGGTAGGTCCAAGCTCTTTTAAGAGTACTGCCTCAAAATTTTGGAAGGTACAATGCAGTTCAAGGAATCTCTAAGGAAAGGGTTGGGAGATACAATGATTACTGTGAATTGGAGTCAACAGACCCCAATATCAATCATTATCAATAAAATAGCCACAGAGAATCAAGGTCTTTGAATAGAACATTATGACCACACACTTAAGCCTGTTTCTTTAGGAAAGAATAGACATATTCGGCTCAGATTGGGTAAATAATCTAGCTCCAAAATAGTTTTAGTTCTAATTATAGCTTAAGTTGTTAAGATGGTTATTTCTTAAGGAATTTCAGAGTTTGAAGGTAATTCAATTGTTATGTAGTTCAACCTGTTACCTGAACAATAAGACCTTACACTACCCTCTCCTCCCTCCTACCATTAACATTCTTTCAAGATGTCTTTTTGTGATTTCTTTTACTCCTTCAGGGCTCTTTAAACATAATTTTATGTTGTGATGTATAAGGTACACTAAAAAAAATTAGACATAAGACTTTAGCCCAGAAAAGAATGGTTACTATTCCAGATGATATCTGAAGAATGCCAAAGTTACCCAGTGGTATAGACACTCATCACCATTTGCCATCTGGATGATGGAAATATCCTCCCAATAGATCTCCCTGTCTCAAGTCTCTCCTCATTCTAAATCATTCACCACACAGCTGACAAAGCAGTAAGCCTTAAAGCACAGGCATATTTGGTGATGTCACACCATGCTCAATAAATTACAGTGGCTACCTATCAACCATGCAGTCAAATTTGAACCATTCTGTTTGTCACGTAAACCCTTTCAAGCTTATTATGCATTACATTCTGTGGTCCAGCCAAGCTGACCTTCTTGTTCTTCATTGCACACAGCCATCTATCTCCCATCTCTCTGCCTTTTCATAAATTGCCTCCCATCCTTATATGTGCTCCCTTCTCACCTCTGCCATTTATAATATTTAGTTTCCCCCTGTTTAACTCAATATACACTTTCTGCCTGAAGTCTTTTTGATAACTCCCATTTGCTTATACCCCCCAAACTGTGGTTGTTTAGTTGTTTTTTAGTCATGTCCAACTCTTTGTTGATTCCATTTGGCATTTTCTTGGCAAAGATAGTGAAGTAGTTTGTGGTTTCCTTTTCCATCTCATTTCAAAAATGAGGAAACTGGGGCAAACAGATTAAATGACTTGTGCTGGGTCATACATCTAGTAAGTGTCTGAGGACAGATGTCAACTCAGGTCTTCTTGACAGCAGGTCCAGTTCTCTATTCACTGTGCCATCTAGCAATCCATTCCCCCAAAATTATACATATGTTGCATATACTCATTTGTCCAAATGCTGTGTACAAGTTTATTACATTATATTACAATATAGATAAACTACTTGACATCAGAAAGTTCAAGGGGCTGGCCCAAACAAGTAGAGAGGACACAAAGACAGGTATTAACATGAACACAAATGGAGGGTAGGGAGAAGTGAGTCAGGATATATGATCCATTAAAGGACTTCTTCAACAAGTCTGTCACCTATCTCTACTGATGGAGAGCAGATTCCACTCAGAAAGCACAAAGGCTATGCTTTAAACAGAAGAAGAATGTCATCAGAAGCAAGCAGCTTTTGAAATGCCCACTTGTCCTTTGCTTCCAGGAGATGCCCTTGCCATCTGCATTGAGGAGCTAGATGTACTCGCTTACACAGTAAGCAAGCAAGAGTTGATGCCCCTTGGAAACACATGGGATGGGAGGATCTGCTCCTCCATTGGAAGAGGCTGTTTATTTCTTCTGGAAGAAGTCTGTAATGGACACCTGCCTGTTGGCTTTGCCAGGAGCGGCTGTGCCCTTCTTGAGGCCCTTTCGTTCCTCCTTGGGCTCCTTCTTCACAGTCATTGAGGGGGGGTCTCTGTAAGGATGTTGTCTTCACCTTAAACTCTTCTTCACTGTCTGTGCAGGATTCACTCTCATAAGTCTTTTCTGTCACAATGCAGCCTTCCTCATCCTCAAAGATTCTGGATTTCAATGCTCTCTTTTCTCCATTTGTGGCATATTAAAGGAGGTTCTGGCTCAGTCTTTGGGGCTGGCTCAGGAAGGGGAGATTGAGGAGGACCTGAAGGTGGTGAATCGGCTTCATAAGCCCCTGGAGAATCTGGCACAATGTCATCTTCGCTGCTGTCTGATTCAGGAAGTTTAATTCTTCTCTTTTTCTTCAGGTTTTCACTTTCTTTTGCTTCATCATCTGAGAGTTCTGCCCATTTTCCCCTTTTCTTCCTCCTTTTGCTGCATTTTAACAGGTTCTACTTTCTTGTAGGGTTTCTTCAGGCCTCCACTGCATGCCAGCTTTGGCTCAGCAACAGAAACGGGAGGTTGTTCCAATGTTTTTTCTTCCTTCAGTGCTTATTCTGAGTCCAAATTGACTTTGTTTATTCATAGCAGTTTTCCCCAAAAAATTGTTCATCACATTCCCTTTTCCTGGCAGTTTGCTGCCTGCTGAAGATGTATTTGTGGCTTCTTTTGACTCTGTTTTAGTCTCCTTGTTAGTGTCTTGGGGTTTGGAAGCCATTTTGGAGGCAAATATTCCCATAATTCCTTTGGGATGTGGTGAAGTCTGTTTGGTAACAGGAAGACCATGGCCATTGGTAGTAGGCCCACCATTGGGTCGGGCCTCATTTGATGTCTGAGAATCAGGCTGTCCAAATTTCTTTGAAGGAGAAATTTCACCAGGGGCTCTGGGGACAGCAGTTGCACATTGGATGGCACTAAACTTGGTGCAGCTCTGCAGGTTGGTTTTGAGGATATCATAGTCGGTGTTGAACAGAGGCCCACTGTCCTTGAGCATTGCTTTCTGGACACTGTACACATGGATGCTGGCAGTCACAGCAAGCCTGGACTTCACTGCCTCCAGTTTATCTTCTCTCACTCCTGCAACCTTGTGGCACTTTCATTTACTAAGTGATGACAGGCAAGGCATGTATCTTATCTGGGCCTCATCAACAGGAATGATGTTATTCACACAACCTACTGATAGGAGTTTCCATTCTGAACAAGGCTACCCAACACCTAAGTATGTGACATGTAGCTGGGCTCCGGAATTTTACTATGTCTTCCTTTCAACATAATCATACAGCATCTGTTTGGCCTGGTTAACATGGATGCCTAGTGTATAGCTAAGCAATTTGTAGGTCACTATCTTGTTCTGGTCTGTGATGAACTCATCAAAGTTCTTCTGGTACAGTTGGTCTGCCATGGCGAGGGGCTTGACAGTCCCCAACTCCTTCTCACGCCACAGCACCACCCCTGTGACCGCCACAGCTCCTGCCAGTGGAAAGCAACTGCCTTGTTTTAAAATACTATAAAACTGGCATAGTATTTTTTTTAAAGGAAAACGGGATCAAATTCATCCTCTTTTGGAAATTTAAAACTGATTGAATGTACTAAGGTATTTTTCAGTAGTTCAATGTCAATTTGCAAGACAGTGTTCAGTGCAGTGATGCAGGGATCTTTGTATCTTGCTATTTATTTTATTTAATCTGTTTATATAAGGGAACAAATGACATTTTTGTTATATTTGCCAACAATTTCTCAGAGGGATAAATAATACAATGTATATTAAAAACAGGATCCAAAAAGATCTAGCAAGTTTTATCCATTAGGTGAAATAAAATTAGTTGGAATTTAGTAAGATAAATGTAAATTTTTACACTTGAGTTCAAAAAATCAAATTCAAAATTACAATATGGAACAGTGTGTCTCCTCTCAACAGCCATCCATTTGGAAAAGGACTGAAGTCAAGTAGCCATGCTTGGCTGACATATTTTAATATTGACTTACATAGGCTTCATCAGCCATGAAAGGCTCCTCGGACTTAGGCTACATTAAGAAATTAATAGCTTTCTGGAATAAAGGAATGATAGTCCAGTTGTATTCTGCCTTGGTCCAACCCTAACTTTAATCTTGTCTTCAGTTCTAGATGCCATGTTTTAGGGAGAGCATTGGTAAATTGATTAATATATAGAAGAGGCTGATTGTACTGTTAAATGTGAGGACTAGTTGCAGGAAATGGAAATTATGGAAAAGAAAACAATTTGATCCTAGACGACTCTGAGTATTTGGAATGCTGCCATGTGAATGAGGGAAGGAACTTATTTTGCTCATTCCCAGAAGACAAAACAAGAATAATGGGTAGAAATTTTAAAGACAGAAATTTAGATTTTATGTCAGGAAAACAAACAAAATGAAAACAAACAAACAAAAACAATCCTTTCTAACAATTAGAACAACCCAGAAGTAGAATGACCTTGTCTTGGGAGTTAGACTGCTCAGTTCCCTCTTGCTTGAGATCTTTAAACAGGGCCCAGATAAACACTTGTCAGGCATATTAGACACAAGGTAGTTTTCAGAAACCAGCTTGGAAATTCTGTAATATTAAGCTAGATGGATCCTTAGATATCATCTTTTCCAACCCCATCAGAGGCAGAGATTAGAGTGTCGATCATGGAGTCAGGAAGACCTGAATTTACTAGGTGTGATGTTGGGGAAATCGCTTTACTGGCTCAGTTCCATCAGCTATGAAATAGAGATAATAACAATACAACACAGGGCTGTTGTGAAGATCAAATGAAGAAATATTTGTAAATTGATTAGAATAATGCCTGATTTATAATGCTTAATAAATGATTAAAAAATAAAGACATTGTGTTCACAACACTACCTGATGAAAGGTACCTTCCCAAAGGTCCTGTTTTTTCAGATGAGGAAACTGAAGCCCGAAGAGGCTATGTGAATTGTATCAAGTCCCAGAGGTATAAGTGACAAAACCAGGCTTCAAATATGGGACTGCCAATCTCCCTGTCCTGAGTTATACCACACTGCCTCTTAGAATCATGCAGTGCTACAAAAATAAGGCTTTCAATTATCTGAGACCACAATCCCTAAAGCACTAGTGTGTGTGTGTGTGTGTGTGTGCGTGCGTGTGTGTGTGTGTGTGTGTGTGCGCGCATGTGTGTGTCCATATACTACTTAAAGTGAATTCTGGGGGAGGGACTATACTTTAGTAGACTGATGGGTTATATTAGGAAGAGGACCTCAGTTTTGATCTCAACTATGTCGTTGGCCTTGATAAAGTTACTTCACAGTTAGGTGGTGCTGTAGAGCACCTGCCCTGGAGTCAGGAGAACCTGAGTTCAAATCCAGACTCAGACACTTGACACATGTACTAGCTGTGTGACCTTGGGCAAGTCACTTAACCCCAATTGCTTTGCCTTCCCCCCTCTAAGTTAATTCACTTCTTGGTTCCTCAGTTTCCTCATCTGTCAAATGAAGGGCTGGGATTAGATAATCTCTCTCCTGTCTAAATACTGTAAAATAGTCCTAGCCATTGAATCAGAAAAGCTAGATATGGCTCTCACACCTGCTCTGTGGCAAGTTACATAATTTCTCTATGCTGCCGTTTCTTCATTTGTAAAATGGAGATAACTCCCAATTTAATTCAACAATGATTTTTTAAGGGACCTACTTCGTGCAGGGCATTGTGCTAGGTGCTGGGAATACAAAGACAAACATCAAATGTACCCTGCTCTCATGACCTGGTGAGTTTAAAAGATAAATTAGAAAAAAAAACACTTATAAAACCCTGTTGACTTTGTGAATTTGTTTTCTTTGAAGAATTTTCAGTTCTCCAAAAGCTAATAAGATAATTTGCCTTCTCAGGTTGCTGCTATGTCAAATACTTTTGTAAATGGTCATTTTAAGTTTCAAATACTAGGAAGAGATTCATATGTGTCCATTTGAAATACAATCAGAGGTAAATTGCCAAGGAAACTCATGCCGGCTTCCCTGTGCAAGCAGCAAAAATGCAAAAATGCATTTTGTTCATTGCACTAGCTGATGAAAGGTACCTTTTCAAATGTCCTGTTTTTCTTCCTAGGAAAAGGGACTTTGTATGTCTGTTTCCTGCTGGTATTAATTGACATAATACAACTACAAATACCAAATAGCCCAAAGATATTTGAGTTGTTTTTCCTCTGAGGATGATACAGTAGTTTGGCTTAATTTGGAAAATGTCTTTATTGAGTATTGCCCCTAGCAAATGTGTAGGCAGTAATACATTTTTCCTCTTCTCTATTGCCTTTGCTCATTTTCAGGTGTGAGCTGATTAACTTGCTATTAGGCATCCCATGCGACCTCTGTCTATTGTCATTGTTCTCAACAGCTCATCAAAATATATTGGGAAATGGTTCTGATCTATGTGTCATTTGGAGTTTTTTTTTTTTTTTTCTGGAGGGAAGTCTGATATTTACATCCTCCTTTGAGGTGCTATTTTTCAAATATAAACACCTTACATTGCTCTCTAACCAAGTGAATCTGTTTCTGGTCTCCCCTCCAGTTAGCAAACACCATTAAAAGGTTACCATTTACATAAGATCTATGCACCTATGCACCCAGTAACCTTTGCAGATCAGACATTGACTCCTCGAACTGCTTTGTATCATTATGTTGGAAACAGTTTTGAATCTGTGACAGAGCATACCATGTTTTGGAGAAAAGAGTGGTTTGGGAGTTAGGACACCCAGGATTGAGGTCACCACTAAGTAGAGGGTAGCATGTCATTGTAAAAACAAGAAATGTAATTCAGTTCATTGTGCATTTTTGGGATGACTACCTTGTGGCAGACACTGAACTTGGTGCTGCGGATACAAAGACAAAAATGAAAATTTCCCTGTCCTTGAGAAGCTTACATTCTACTGGATTTAAAATCAATAGATTTTGTGTTTGGATCATTGGAGTCATAGATAAAGGGCATTAAAGGTCATCTTGTCCAACTCCCTGATTTAGTACATATGGAAAGTGAGGCCCAGGGAAAGGAAGAAACTTGACCAGTGTCTCGCTGGAAGTAATCATCAAAGGTGAAATTGGAACTCAGGTCTTCTGACTCTAAAGCCCATATCCTTTACATTAATCCCTGCTGATCACATCCTAATTGTGGTGGGTTTTAACTGTGCATACTTGGACATGTAAAAGAAGGGGACAAACTAAATATCTCTAAGATCCCTTCTCATTTTATTTCTATGAACATAGTTAGCTATGTGACCTTGTACAAGTCATTTTACTTCCTTGGACCTAAGCTTCATCTGCAAAATGAAAGAATTTGCCACAATAATTGTTATGACTGAAAGAGAAAGTCAGTGTCCTGAATAGAGTTCTGGTCTTTGGGTCAGGAGTTCAAACCTTGATCCAGACATTCAATGGAGAGCAGAGAACTTAACTTTTGGAAGCCTTAGTTTTCTCATCTATAAAATGTAGATAATAAAAGGATCTACCACACAGGCTTGTTTTGAGGATCAAATAAGAAAAAATATATGCAAATAGCTTTGTAAACCTTAAAGCACTATGTAAATGTTAGCTATTTTATATTAGTATTAGCAAAGAAAAGCAAAAAGGACAAATATACACACTAGTTGTTGCCAATTTTATCATAGTCTATAGTGTGAAATTTCAGTTATATTCTTCATGTTTGTGACATAGAATTTTAATCCTGATATGGTTATTGCATAGTGGATAAGAGCAGTGGTTATAGGGTCAACAGAACCAGGTTCAAACCCCAAGCCTGTGACCCTTGTGACTGTAGTGAAGCCATTTGATTTCTCTAGATCTTAGTTTCCCGATTTGTAAAATGAGTTGAATTAAATTATTTTTGAGGTACCACCCAGTTCTACATCTATGATCCTATGATCTACCTGAAAGACAATATTTCCTCTCTCTGGGCCTCAGCTTCCCCATTTGTTAAATATTTGGAAGTAGACTAGATGATCTCTAAGGTATTTTTTTTTCTTTTCTTACATACTATGTTCCTAATAGTAAAGATGTGCCATTCAAAGCAATGGTGTCAGTTAGGATTACAGTTTTAGGTAGATATGCCTGTATTTTCTTTATAAAGTTGTATCCATTCAGGATATGAGTATTCTATAGAGCACTTCAAGATTCACCCTCTAGCAACTGCATGCATGGGCCAAGTGAGATGGGTCACATACTTTGTTTAGGTTTGGAGCAGCAATGCTGTAAAAATGATTCTGTGCTGAAAAAAAAACATTCCTTAGAGCTATTAATAGTAAATATATAATTTACATTCCCGTGGTCTCAAGAGATAAATCTACATCAGAAAAGAAACCCTTCCACAGAGGGAAAATCTGATCAGTGTTTAAATATGAACATACATTTCCATTTCACTTTCCTTCTCAATGTGGTCTCATCATTTTCCTCTTGAAGTCAGCAGGCAGGGAAGTACCCTCAGGCACCAGCAAAGTCACTCTCCTCGGTGCCTGCTGGTGTTCAGATAACTGAGTTGTCAGGCTCTCCGCCTCTTCCTTCCCTCTGTCCCCCACCCTGCCTCCCAGACCTCTATCCAGCCCCTCACTAACGTTGAGTCCATTAGGCAAGTTATATAAGTGTCCTAGTGTCCCAAAATAAGACATAGAACATTTCAAAAAGGCTAAGGTGATAGGGCTAAGTGGTGTTTAATTTATTTTGAAGATTTTCTTTTTACACTTTGGAGATGCTATTCTATTATAGGTCCAGGTTAAGAAAAAGAGCTGTCAACTGACTGAACCTTGAGAAACCACAAAGCATTGTTTGAGCATTCTTGCAGTTTTTTTTTCTCTACATCTAGATGTACCAGTTGTTATTTTACTTTAATTTATTTTTTTTTAACTAGAGCAAGTACTGTCAGATAAGAAGGATAAATTTTCCTCATTAAAGGGTTTCTGAAATTGAGTTAAACTGTTGGCTCACTTTTTAAATAATCTGATCAAAGTGACTTAATTAGTTATTGTAAGGTTAGGCAAGGATGGGAGGAAGAGAAAGAAACACTGTGAATATCAGATGTGCTCAATCTGTTAGATCACTCTATCTCATCAAATAAGATTTAAATCAAATTTGGGAAGGACATGTCAATCCACAAAGCCTGTGAAGGGAGCTCTATGTCCAACAGCAGTGAAGCACTGATTTGCAACAATTTTACATTAGACACAAATGTAAACGGGCTTCTCTCTTCCCATAATCTCTAAACACAAGAAAATGTCCTCATCAAGCATCTGTACCATAACATTAAAAAGGGTTGGATCCCCTGCCCCCAGATATGGAAAGATATGCATATTACAGGGGGCTGAATTTTTGTTAGTTTCATTATTTTCAGTACAGACCACAGCAGTAAAGTGGTGTATTGGGAAGAGGACTGGATCTGTAGGCAGACAACTTGGGTTTCCTTTTTGGCTCCACGGCTTTTTTTGCTGTGAGATATTATACACTGCACTGCCCCATCTAAGTCTAAATTTTCTTTTTGTAAAATGGACTAGATTATCGTTAAGGTCGCTTCAAGTCCTAGATCTTGGGATCCAAAACATTTTTTTAGTCATTAACTGAATTTAAAACTTAATACTTTATATTAAGTACCAAACATTATTTGATAAACAGAAAATACAGAAACAAAATCAGAATTTGGCTGAAAAATAAGAAAGCATGTCTACGAGAAGCCTAATTCTAAGACTGGAGTACTTTAATCAGGTTTGGTTTCCATGTTTTAGAAATAACATTGACAACCTGAAACACTTTTCGAAGATGCCATGCAAATTGCTGAGGAAAGTCATACAATACTACCATAATACCACTACCATGCCATCGGAAGACAAGTTGGCTGAGCTGGGGATAGTTTCTTAGAAAAGACATTATAGATGTCTTAATATATGAAGGTTTGCCATGTGGAAAAGAGAATAGACATATTATGCTTGGTTTTGGAGGATAGAACTGGGATAAGTGGGTGAAAGTTAGAAAGGTGTTTTTTGTTTGCTTTTTGAAAAAAAAAGAAATAATTTCTTAATAAATAAAGCCATCTCTAAATGGAATCATTATTTTAAGTTGTACATGTGTGTTTTTGTTCTTGTTGTTGTTTAGTTGTTTTTTACTGTTACTGATTGCTTTCCAAGGAATGATGAATCTGGATGAATACTTGTTAGAACGTTATATATGGGGATCAGATAAGATGTGCCCTAAATGTCATCTGAGGTATCACAGCATCTCCCGCCCCCTTTCCTAATAATCTTTCTGAATCACTGCAGAAGAAAAACAGATTGCAAATACTAAGGACTATTTTAGAGGGCTGTTTCTATGGCTGCTGTTGGTGCTTCATGGGCTTCTGTAACCAAAGAATTCACACTAGCTAGGCCCAGGATAGTGATTATCTCTTCAGATAGCTAAAGTGGTTCTCAGAAAGCAGGTATAGCCTTTTGCCATGACCACACTAAAAAAACTTTCCAGCATGGGTATATGTTAAACTGGCATGAGCTTCAAGGACTTAGACCAACTTTTATGCCATGATGAGATACCAGAGTAGTACTGTGTAGAGGGAGAGGAAAAAAAAAGTTCTTGATAAGTGTTCACTACATAAACGAATTAAAGCTATTCAAACATGTTTTGGAGGACCAAGAATGACGATATGCTATAATGAAAGGCACTCCAAGTTAGGAGGTCAAGAAGGGGCAAAGGAAAGGGGACAAGCATTTTTTTTAATGGCCTGCAGTGCAACACTGTACTATCTCATTTAATCTTCAAAACAACCCTGTAAGGTAAATGCTATTATTATTACCATTTTACAGGTGAGGAAACTCAGACAGTAGTTAAGTAACTTGCCCAGGGTCACACAGTTAAGTGTTTGAGTTTGAAATTGAGCCCAGGTCTTAATTTCAGGCCTACTGCTCTACCCAATATGCTACTTGACTGCCTTGGAACTCTACTTCTGGTTCAGCCATCAACTATATATGAAGCCTTATGCAAACCACTTAAGCTAGCTAATTCTCAGTTTCCTTATGTGTAAAGTAAGGGATTTGCACCAAACTGTCTCTAAGATTCTCTCCAATGCCAATGTTCCATGATTAATAGAAATGATAAGAATAATAGCCCTCTACAAAAAAGACTCAAATTAGATGACTCATATGAACTTTTCTCTCTCCTTATTGATTACATCAGGAAATTAGGCCAAAGTGTTTTCTCTGAAACACTGAGGGAAGGTTTCAAAAATTACTCTTCTTACATATAGTATTGGCCTAATTGTACTCCAAGTGATGACTCAGAGGGTAGTAGAGAATTCAGAACTGGAGACAGTAGCTTCTGATGATTCTTCAAATTGGAACTGTTTTATAAGAGTATAAATTATACAGACAGACATACCTATTTATGTGTATATATGTGTGCCTATAGACACACATATTTGTGCATGTATGTTTATGTTGTTCAGTTGTTTCAGTCATAACTGACTCTTCATGACCCCATTTGAGGTTTTCTGTCTTCTTTTTTTTTTTGCTTTTTAGAGAGAAATTGGGGTTGTGACTTGCCCAAGCTCACATGGCTAGTTTTTGGGTTGTGTCTGAGGCCATATTTGAACTCAAGTCCTCCTGACACCAGGGCCAGTGCTCTATTCACTGTGCCACCCCCCCCCCCACTTGAGTTTTTCTTGACATTGTCACTTCCTTCTCCAGGTCATTGACAGATGAGAAACTGAGGCAAACAGGGATAGGTAATTTGTCTAGTGTCACGTAGCTAGCAAGTGTCTGAGGCCATACTGGAACTCAGTCTTCCTGATTCCAGACCCAACCTTCTATACATTGTGCCATAAGGCTGCCCTATATACATACATATATATATATATACATATGTAATATACTTTTTACATACAATTTTGCAATATTTTGAATTTTGAGACTTTTGTCCAAAATGTTGAGTACCTGATATTGAATATTAATATCTGAAAATCCTAGAGAATAAATTTAGGAGTGAGAGAAGTTAATCAAGTATGCACCTTGAGGTCAGAAAATCTGGGTTCAACTCCTACCTCTGACTTATATAACTGGCAAACTTTGGGTGAGTCAGTTACTAGTCCAGGGCCCCATAGGTTACAGATGAGTTGATGATTTGCATTAATTAAGGGAAATTCCATACTGGGAATTCACCTTACCTATGAAATCACAGACCTAGACCAATTAGAATTCCCTAAGAAGATAATACATCTATTTCCATATAGACACTATAAAGATTGTTCCCCACACACAAACAACAGTACTCATATATTCTTCAGAAATAACATTTTCTATTTTTAGTTCCATTACTTATGGTAGCAAAAATGTAGAAACAAAGCAGGTGCCCACAAATGCGGAATAACTAAATAAATTGTGGTATATTGATACAATGAAATATTGTCGAGTGATAAGGAATAGCTGATATGAGGAATTCAGAGAAACATGGGAAGATTTGTATGGACTAATGCAGTGAAGTAGGCAGATCCAGAAGAACAGTACATAAAACTGTAATAATGGAAATGGAAACAATGCTAATAAAAAAAGCAGCTGACCTCGGGTTAATTTAGACGACTGATCTTGCTCCTGGAGAATGTATGGATCAAAGACATGTGCCTCCAATTGTTAGAGAGTCAGGGAACTTGAGTGAAATGTTGTTTATACTGTCAGGGTAACTGTGTTGCAGTTTCTTTATTTCATTTTGTTATAACAGTAGTAGCTAACATTTATATAGAGTTATGTGCCAGGGACTATGTAAGTACTTTACAATTATTGAGATATCATTTGATCCTCAAAACAACCCTGAGAGGTAGATGATATTATTACACACATTTTACAGATGAGGAAATTGAGACAGTCAAAGGGTGAGTGACTTTAGCATCACATTACTAATAAGTGTCTGAGACCAGTTTTGAATTCAGGTCTTCCTGATTCCAGGCCCAGCACTCTGTCCACTCTATACCATCTAGTTGTTTTCAAAGAAGGATTCAAAAGTGTGTGTGTGTGTGTGTTGGTGGGGATTAAAATGGGAAATAATTGTGGTAATAAAAATAAAAGACATCAATAATTATTTTAAAATACCTCACTTTCAATCTCTGACATAAAGCACAGCATATAAATCTCACAATTAACTCACAAATAGTCTATAACAGGATTTCCATTACTGTGTTTTTTTTTTCCAAACTAAGAATCCTTTTCTTATCCTTGGAATTAAAAGCCAGCCAAAAGCTACATGACTGGGTATAGAGTAATTATTCATTCAGTAGTGTACATGAATACTCAAACAATATTTATATACCAACCAATAATAAAGAAATGAACATTTAACAACCTATTTACAGTGAGGAGAGGCTGGTTTCTAATTAAAACACCATTTGCCTCTGAGTCATTTCTAACATCTTTTATCTTTTACTCTTTTAAATTGCCATGGCTCTAGCTTGTCTTAAAGCCTGTGTGAATATTTGCTCATTTTTAGGCATACCTGTAGGACCAAATCTAATAGATTTACTTTATAACTGATTTATTTTTTGATTTCCTAGGGTTTAGTTATGAGAATAATAACAACAGCTTATGTTTAAATAGCACATTAAAATTTACAAAGCAACTTACATGCATAATGTCATTTGATCATTGCAGTGAAGGAAAAAAGGAAGAGAGGGAGGAAAGAAGGAAATAAATAGGAATTTATTAAGTACCTACTGTATGCTGTGGCACAATGCTAAGCACTTCATAAATATTATCTCATTTCATCCTTAAGATAACCGTGGGAGGTGCTTTTATTAACCCTATTTTATAGTTGAGGAATCTGAAGTAAACAGAGGTTAAGTAACTTGCCCAAGGTTACATAAGTAGTAAGTATCTAAGGCAGAATTTGAACTCAGATCTTCTTGCATCATCTTGGTACCCATTGCACCATTTTACTGCTTTCAAGAATTACCACTATCATTATCCCCATTATAAAGATAGTAGTAGCACAATCTAGAGGAGCTAAGTATCTTATCCAAGGTTATTCAGCTAGGAAATGGAGGGAAATTGAACCCAGCTCTTCTGAATACAGAGCCCTTTCCACTCTACAATCTGTTTGTAAAGGGGGGAAAATGAAAATAAACAAAGAGCCTGAGCTCTTTAAACTAGCTTCATTAGATAAAGAGACAGCTTATTTTAATAGATGTCCGAAATTGGTGAAAATAATCTAGAAGTTTCACTCACCTCCCTAAAGTAAATAAAACTAATTTATCTAGTAGATACCATGAATTGGAAAAGACCATGTTGAGGGTTTGACTTTTGTTCACAAATTTGAATTCAGTAATTTTTGAGGCCACATTAAATTCCAAAGCAGTGTATTCCAAAAGGAATTCCAGTATTCCAAAGGAATAATGGGGAAAAAAAAAGACCTTGAATGTCTCAATTTGTGATAACAAAATGTTAAAAGGCATTGTTAAGAATTAGTCACACAATCACAGAATATCAGAAGTGGAAGAGACCTCTCATAGTTAGAAATTATCTCTTAATTGCCAAATCCAATGACTTTTTATCTGTTCTCATCTTTCTTGATTATTTTGTACCATTTAATGTTGTTGACCCACCTAGTCTCTCTGGATATTTTCTCCTTTGCTGAATCACCATCCATATTCCACCCCCTTGGATAGACCCTTGGTCCCCTTCTTTCCTGCTTTATGTCCTTTCTTATTGTAATCTAAATAACTGTAAGGTGACTCTTAGACCTTTCCGGTCTGCTTCCTAAATACCAGTCTCATAAAAAACAGTCCCCCAAACTGTTTTTTGAAATCTCTAATTGGATGTCCCATAGGCATCTAAATCCTCTTGCCCCCACCTATATTCCTTATATGTATTAAGAGAACTATTATCTTTCTAATCACCCAGATTCACAATGGTCATTTTCTCAGCTCTATCAACAACTGTAACCAGTTTTTCAAATTTTGGTTCTGAATGAGACAAGAGACAATGTCTGTTGTATCCATTGTCCTTTCTCCATGAACATAATCACCATCCTAGTTCAATCCCTTATCATCCCTTGCTTGGACAATTGCAATACTATCCTAATTTATCTCCCTGCATTCAGAACCTTCTCTCTTCAAATCCACCCTCCACAAAACTTCTGACTTGATCACTAAAACACAGGCATTTCATGATCCTTCTCTGTTTCATTGCACAGGCTGTCACCTCACCCACGTAATCCTTTCTGACCTCTACTCCCTAGAATTATGAACTTCCTTTTAAAGCTTAGCTTCAATTCCATGTTGTACAGGAGAGATATTATGATCCCCTACCCTAACTGTTAGTACCCTCTAACCCTCTGAAATTACTTTGTCACTACTTAGTCCAAATATATCTGAGAGAGAGAGACAAAGAAACAGAAAGAGGCAGAGACAGAGAGATAGATTCTCTATCTCTTTATCATATATGTTATGACATATATGTCTAGTAATATGCGAGTAAATGGTAGAACCTGGGTTTGAGTCCATGTCTGTGAGGGTGATTGGACAGTTTTCTTAAAGTATTTAAAGATCATTTAAATAAGAGAATTAGATTTACTTTACTCAGCCTCCCAAAACAAAATTACCAGAAATAACTAGATATGGCAAAAGGACAAATTTAAGAATCATATAAGGATGAACTATCCTAACAATTAGACCTATTCCAAAGTTGAATTTCTACCTCAGAAGACAGTGGGCTAACCCTCACTGTTGGTCTTCAAGGAATTACTAGATCACTGCAGATTGCTTATGATATAACAGCATGCTTTGTCAGGTTTCAAAGGGAGCAGAGGGTCATTTATTCAATAAAGATTTATTAAGTATCTACTAAATGCCAATCAGTATGTTAAATGCTGGGGATGCAAAAATAAGAAAAAAAGTTCTACCCCCCAAGGAGCTTATATTCCCTTAGAAGTAAGCACCATCTATTACCAAAATTGCATAGGCATATGTATAATTCTGTGTATTAATATATGTGAGTATTATGTATGTGGACATGGTATATGTCCCTCTACGTGTGCATATATATCACACACACATACACATACATATTTTTTTTTACTATCCTGATTGTTTAAAAAACAAAGAATCATTTCTGACACTAGATTATCCAATGGTGCCAAAGAGACCTTTCTTTTTTGGGTCTTTAGCAGCAGTGGTTGGAGAGAAGGAAAGGACTGGTAGTTGACAGGTTGTTTCTCCAAAAGGGCTTCTCCCCTGGTTATAAGGGCAAGGCTAGAAGTACAGCCAGAGATTTGGGGGCCACTGTGGCCCTTGGGCTTGTGAATCCATTGGTGGTAACAAAACAATTTACTTTAAATAACAAATAGTGTGATATTAGGAAAACATTAGCAACACACACTCCAAAAACTTTTGGGCTTAAAAAAACTACCTACTCATAATGCCCCACAATGAAAGTAAATCCAGCTCTGCTTGGTTGGGCTCTGTGGCCTGGTTCCGGACTCAGATCTAAGGTCAAATGAGAAGATTTAGAAATACCATGTTAGAAACTTATTCGTCACTACAGAAAGTCTGAGATTTTGGATCAAAGATTTACTCCTACTTGACCTATGAACTTGGCACAACACCATCAAAAAATGATGCTTTCGTAGGGAAGTTGTAGTCTCCTCAAGACCTGTTAGAGTACTGACTACAGCTAATTTGCAAACTAAGCACCAGTGGGACTGGTACAATTTCCCAATTCCCATTACTTATGTGAAAGAGATTTCACCTTTCCCCAGAGCTAGATGAATCAGATGAAGCTCATAGAGCACCTTGGTCACAGAAGTCATTGAATCTTTCTTACTCTTCCCTTTCAAGCATTCTCTTCTACTTGGTTTCCCTGCTACTGTTATGGTTCTTTCTCAGCGGTTATATTGTTGACTCCAAAGCAAAGATGGGAGATTTAAGGTTGTTGTTGTGTTTTCTTTTTTTAATTTGTCCGTCATTTTCTTTTTTTATTCCTTAATTTTTTTTTGGAGGGGGGAAGACAAGGCAATTGGGGTTAAGTGACTTGCCCAAGATCACTCAGCTAGTGTCAAGTGTCTGACGCTGAATTTGAACTCAAGTCCGGCCAACTCTAGGGCTGGTGCTGTATTCACTGCACCACCTAGCTGCCCCTCTGTCCTTCACTGGTGGATGTCTTGACTCATGTGTGAATTGGATTTAAGTGAGATAGAGTTGCACAAAGTCATCAGCCTTATTCTCTCTTCCTGAATCAATGAAGTTCAGAGTCAAGACAAAAGTCAGGATGACTGGCAATGGCTTGAGATGCACTAAGTGACTGAAGAGTCTTCAATGTCTGACCAAGTTCTAAGAGCTCCATAGCACCTACCTCAGTCGCCCTCACAGATATTACAACAAATAGTTTACACCAGCACATTCTGTTGGGGGAAGTCTTCACATGCTTGGGAGAGATAACCTCCTAACTCACTGATGGATTTGAGGCTCTTCAATTACCCTCAACCTGGTTTAGCACAGCTGCAGAGATGGTTTACCAGGGTGTGGCCATTGTGCTTCTTGGAGCCACAGATGAGAGTTGAGTGCCTATCAGGATTCCCATGCCATGACCACCTCTCTCTTTTTACTTCTCTCTTTTTATTATTAGGGGAAACCCTGTTTTCCAGAGCTAAGGCCAAGCAAGCAAGCTGTTCCCCGAGTGTGGCATACAACAATCCTTTGAGCTTACCCTCTGAATGAACTCAGCCAGAGCAAAATTCCAGAATTGTTTCATACAAGCACTAGGTGGTCCCTGAACTCAGACAAGCATCTGCAGAAACTATGCTCCCATCATGAAGCACTGCTATGATCAAACTTGCCTCATTGTTGCTGTTACCCTTCATTGTCAGGGCTCAGTGTGTAGCCACTACTATCTTATATTGAGATTTGCCCATGTGAATGCTGGTTTCCTTGGTACCACAGGAGGCTCTGACACAGGTGTCTAGTGTCTCCCTTCAATGGAATAACAAAATGTTTTTGCTTACAACCATTGTTACCTTTTTTTCAGAGTTAATTGTGTTTTTGATAACCTGTGTGAGTTTTTTAGTATTTTCAGAGTTAACAATGGTTGTATAACCTCTGTGACTCTTTAGTCATTTGTTTTCAGAGCTGACACTCCAAAGGTGGATGAGTAGCCCCCAAAAGGGCTTAGTAAACCCTCATACTAAAGGTTCTAATCCTCCTTGAACACCCCTCAAGAATGCAAAAAAGAACACTTCTACCCTCAAGGAGCCAACAGTTTAATAGGACAGACAATTTGTAATATTTAAAATAACTCTGCATATAAAAAGTAGCTTAAATTCTAGAACAAGGAAGTTTATAGTTTCCTTGTCTTCTGCTCTATTCAGATCTCATCTACAATTGAGGTGTTAAATATACTGCCCAAATGCAGCCCACCACCCTCCTCCTGAGTGTTGCCTGAACCAAATTAAAATCTAATTGGAAAATATTTAACAAAATAAATAAAAATACAATAAAACACAGCTAATATTAATTTGTGATTTTCTAGGTCAATATGTCCTGCAGGAAAACCTATGTATGGTTTTAGCTCCCTTCCCCCCACTACTTGATCTAGGCAGTTTGATTTCATTCTGTATAACACATTGTAAAAAGAAATTAACAAGTTAGTTTTTTCAGCTATCAACAGAACTACATCCCATCAAATGATCACCATCAAATTTCTTTGGTGGCCAAGCTTCATATACTCAGTAAGGCCTCTGTGTACTAATGATGGATGCATGATAGAACTACTCTGCTTCCAAAATAACCCTAGGTCACAATGTCCACATGGTTATTTTTTACATCACAGTTATTAGACTGTGAGAGACATCTATCATCAGTAGGGCAGAGTGAGATAATGCAGAGAGCACTGGACTTGGAATCACAAGACCTGGAGTTTCAGCCCAGCTATGCTATTTATTGGTTATGTGACCCTAAGTGAGTCGCTTAAACTCTGAGTCTATTATCTTTATAGTTTTTTTAGAAGTACGAACATATACATACATGTGCTACATATATATATAATATACAATGAAATATGACTCTAATGGTTTTTCATTTAATTCATATAGAGAATTCTTACTGAGGAAACTACCTCTTCCAATGTGGAGTAGTAGCATTTGTGTTGAAATGTTAAAAGATTAAATGACTTGCCCAAGTTCACACTCCCAATATGTATCAGAGATATGACTTAGAAACAAGTTTTCCTGAATCTAAGGTTGACTTGCTATCCATTTTAGATTTTAGCATGCTACATATATACACCCATTCATATCTAAACACTCACATATATTCATATATATGTATATACACATATGCACACATACATTCATATACATATATATGCATATGTACCCATACACTTATATACACACAATAAACATATCCATGTCTGTATCTGCGTGCATGCGTACGTGTGTGTGTGTGTGTGTGTGTGTGTGTGTGTGTGTGTAATGACCCTCCCTTCTCTACAGGCTCTTTCTCTAGGCTGATGTTGTCACCCAACTTGCCCTCATACTGCTGATGCCCAGAGAAAGAGGAGGCCCACTGCTATAAATATCTTTCTTACAGTTACAAGGGTTACCATGGTGAATAAAAAAAACACTCCTACTGCTGTAAACTGAAGCTTGTGTGCCCCCATCAGTGTGCTTCACATTTAATGCAAAGGAGTAATAATAAAAATGATGATGATGATGATAGGGGTGGCTAGATGGTACAGTGAATAAGCACAGGCCCTGAAGTCAGGAGGACCTCAGTTCAAATCCGGCCTTAGTCACTTAACACACTAGCCGTTTGACCTTGGGCAAGTCACTTATCCCCAATTGTCCTGCCTTCCCACCTCCAAAAATTAAATAATAATAATAATAGTAAACATTCTATATTCATCAATGGACTGTTTACTTTAAGAGAGTGGGCATAAACTTATAGAATCATCAAAGGGAGTAATCTATGTAGGGAATATGTGTGACTGGGGCAACTCAAAACCCAGGACTGCTGAACTTGATATCCTTTACTTTCCTCAGAAATAGTATGGTAGGTGGGACTGCTTCATTTGCGTTTCTCCACTCCCGGGCTATTGAGGTACTCTTATGCTCATGTAGTAAAAGCAGAAATTCCATGCCCAAGTTTTTCCAAATGTAATCATTTGGCTAAACTTTGAAGGGTATCTATCTCTTCCTTCCTTCCTTCCTTCCTTCCTTCCTTCCTTCCTTCCTTCCTTCCTTCCTTCCTTCCTTCCTTCCTTCCTTCCTTCCTTCCTCCTTTTCAATAGCAGAGACTTCAGTGATGATAGATACTAGAATGGATGAATGGTAATGACAAAAGCATTGATGAAAGTTTCTAAGGCCAAATTTAAGCTCAGAAAGATGAGTCTTGCTGACTCCAGTCCCAAAATTCTGTCTACTGTGTCACCTACTGTGTCACAGCTGTCCTTATTTCTGTTCCATGCCCATTTTCGAAAAGTAATTACCCCCCAAATATTTTACACATATGCCACACATGTAACATGAATATATCTATAACAATACATAATATCTATAAGTTGTTATGAGAAGTCAATAAAGTAATAAATAGGGTGACCTGACCCTGCAATTGGAAAGATCTACATTTAAGTCATATCATGTTCACATTCTAGCTCCGTGAACTTGGGTAAATCATTTAATTTCTCAGTGTACCAGGAAACTCTCTGAGACTGTAATTTACAGAGATATTGGCAAACTAAAGTCAAGGGAATTTTCATACTAGGAGTTCTCTATGCTAATGAAATTGCATTTCACAAGCCCCACCCTTCCAATGGTTGGGGGGTAAGAAGAGAGAGAGAGAGAGAGAGAGAGAGAGAGAGAGAGAGAGAGAGAGAGACATCCTTATAATCAATTGACATCATTCTTGAGCCTAGTTCCAATGTTAATACAGAGAATTGGAGAATTGTACCATCTACCGCCTGATTTCTTAATTAATGGGTTGGGAGAAGAGAGGAGTCATGTTCTGTCCAAAAATAATGATAAAATTCCTCTCCTCTGTAGCTTGTCAGAGGTGGCACTTTTATTTTATCTGCACATATGACACAAATCAAGGTAGACTACAAGATCCCTAAGGAAACATTAAATCTGATCCCTAAGGCAAAGCCTACACAAGCAGCAAAGAGTTGGAAAAAATACTTCAGAGTAAAATTATGCTCAGTAGACCCATCTTCCTACCGAAACCTCTGGAGACAAGTGAACATTCCAGATGAGCAATTAGGATGCAATTGAATTCTCTGAAGAAATAATGAGTCTTATGGGAAGTACTTGTAGTTAGGCTTTGAGCCAGCCAAGTCCAATGGAGAAAATTCTCTTGGCTTGAGTCAAGGGTGGCAGTTCTGAGACCACAATAAATACTTATAGATTCATAGATAGTAAAGCTAGATGTAGAGGTGTGTTGAGCCAGTTTTTACTGGCTCATGACAGCTGCCTGTTAAATTTTCTGTATTAAAATTTATACCTCAGAAATTGGAAAAATGCTACAAATTATAGTTTGATTTATTATTTTTAATTGTTGAGACTCAAGAAAGGGATGGAGAAAATATCAATAATGCAGATTTAACTTAAATGTATGTTCTGCAAATTTTTTTTTTTTCCTGGAGAGCCTATGGTTAAACATTTTCCAGCAAAACCCTAATTTCACAGTTTAGGAATCCAATCCCTTCACTTTATGGATAGAGAGCCAAGGTCAAGATAAGGAAAGTGGATTACCAAGATTACAAAAATGATCAATAATAGATTCAGAGGTAGAAGACCAGTTGCACAGGATTATAAAGTAATATAGCTGAAAGGAATATTAGAGGCTCTCTGGTAAAACTCTTTCATTTTTCAGATGACAAAACCGAGGAACACAGAGGTAAAGTGACTTTTCTAAGGTCACACAAGTTGCAAATGGGAAGACATGAGATTTAATGTCTTCTGACTCTAAACTCATTGTTCTTCCCACTATATTATATAATACATATTATTTATTATATTCTATATCCTACTATATACTTCCATTTTTTTTGCTATACCTCACAGTTAATTCAACTATAATAAACACTACTTTCTTCTTTTCCTTACCTATTTCAATAGCTTATAAGATATATTTGATCCTCTGCTTCCAGCCTCCTTAGAGGCCAGATTCAGAGCTTCTCTATCCATGTCCTCTATCCACTATGAAGTGTCATTCAGAATCCTGACCAATAAATTCACCTTTGATGCTGGTTAGGCCTGTCTTTTTCCCAAACTGTAGCTAAACTGCCTTTGTGGGGTTCCTAACTTTGGATGTCCTCCTTTGCCCTCTGTGACTTCAGTCAAATTGAAATAAATTCTTCTGTAATCCTGACTGGCTTCAGAACACATTTGAAACTTTGACTTCTCTTAGCATAATCCCTCATTTAAAAATAAAAAAAAAAAAACTTAGTCTGGTTCTCAAGTCATTAATATGTAGGAACCCTTGTAAACAAAACTACAGTCAGTATAGGGGGCTGGGGATTGGACTTCAGGTTAAATAACTTAGTTAATCTTGCCCAAGTCTCTAAAGAGAGTAATTAAGGAATAATTAGAAATTTAGAGTCAAAGAACCTAGGCTCAAATCTCAGCTTCGTCCCTTGCTATATGTGGCCTTCAAGAAGTCACTTCTTTTCTATGAGGCTCAGTTTCCTATTTGCAAAAATGAGGGATTTTGGATTTGATGGCCTTTAAGGCCCCCTCCAATTTTCAGTCTATTGTTCTATGCTCCAGAGTCCAATAGCTAGTAAGCAAAAGGACTAGACTTTCACCAGAAGATAACAAGAAAAATTACATGATTTAAATCTTAAACCTTAGAGGTCATTGAGAGAGCTTAGAAATCTAGCCTCATTCTTATAATTATAGATGAGGAAACTGAGGTCCACAGGGAAGTAGGGGTAGGGATAGGGGTGCTGAAAACAGGTAGAACTGAAAGGGACTGTGGAGATGATCTAGTCGTAATCTCTTGTTTTGAAAAAGAATAAACTTGAAACCAAAAGAGTGAGTGATTTGTTCAAGATCAAAGAGCTCATAAGAATCAGAAACAGTCTTTAAAAACAAATGTCCTAATGCCAAATCTAATTCTCTTCCTGCAATGCTATGCTATGGATTGAAAAACTTATGAGTTGGGGTGAGGGAGATCATAGGCTGTACTTCCCTTCCTACTGTGAATTCTAGCAAGTGAATAGATTCAAGGATGGCAGAGAATAGAACAGTAGTAAGCAGCTTGGAGATTAGCGAGTTGAGGCTTTTTAATCAGCATTGGTGTGCAAGTCAGGAAACATGAGTTCTAGTCCCAGTGCTGCCACTATGACTTTTGTGACCCTGGACACATCTCTTTGCCTTACTGAACCTCAGCTTGCCTATCTGCAAAATAAGGACCATGAACTCTATGCTATGTTTTCTTCCAGTTTATGATTCTATAATTCAAAGAATTACCAGTATGTTAGTTAAGAGATTCTTAGATTTGACCTCAGATGCCAAATAAAGGGTATAGCTTGAGTACCAAAGCCATTAAAGACATGCCATGAGGTTAGAATAGTGTGATCCATTGATTTTACATTCCAGGTAATAAAATATACATTTAACCTCTGAATAATTGTGTTCATTAACTACCTCTTTTCTGAGTGAAAAACAAATCATCTTTGCATTGGATAGTTTGTGTACTATCATAGACTTAGAGCTGAACAGTATATTAGAGGCCATCCAGTCTGATTTCCCCACTTTTAAAGATAAGAAAATTGAGGCCCAGAGCATTTAATTGATACCTAAAATCACACTTCTGGTATGGTAAGTAATAGAGCTGAGATTTAAATCCAAGTCCTCAACTCTAAATCCATTTTTTCATAATTTAATTATTCTTCTTTGTTATAAAGAATGGATCTTTGAGTAGAAGAGTTGGGAAGAAATATATTAGAAAGTAAAAGTAAATGAAAAACTAAAGATATCATGAAAAATTAAAATAAACCACATTTCTATTCATTCCATTGTCCTTTAAAACTACAAGAATCTGATTCCTTTACAAGCACATACTTTTGACTAATGGGAGGAGAAAAGTAAACAAACATTAATTGAAAAATGAAGAACTGCTTCTTAAGAGGACAAGGAAGAAATATTCTAGGAAGTAAAGGGAGTCTGAAAGGATTATGTATTTATAATTTACTGATCTTGTAGAGGCAACCTTCATTAGGCCTGCAGTGCTTTTAACAAATAACAGCAGTGAGATATGTGTATGTGTCCCCATCAAATACCATTACTATGAATTTTCTTACAAAGGTTCCACATAAAGCTAGTTTTGGGTCCCTGGGGTATAGCCCATACACACAATGATTTGTTGATCTGGGTACAACAAATCATGCCATGCACAAGTACTTTCTCCTCAAACTGTCTATGTCCCACTAGATTTTCTATGAGTTTTTAAAGAAAAAAACCTTTACATAATAATGCAGTGCTGAAGGAGGCCGTAGCAGAGTGGAAGTCTTTCCTTGATCTCTGCCCCATCAAGTAGCAATAAGTACTGTTTCTCCCTGGCTAATATACTAGAGAAAAGTTGGACATTCATCTCATGCCATGTCCTATAAAAATCTGCATTGTTTCTGCTAGCAATGGATTTCCTATGACAAGATTAAAGTGAAGCAATTTTTAAAATTGTCCAGATTACATTATAAAATTATATACATGCTAGGGGATCTTCAACTATCTTTGCCAGCACTGAGGGAGAAAGGGTGTGATATATCCAAACTGGATAATCCACTTCCCCCCGACACACACACACACACACAAAATCATATATTGAATTTAGCCAGAGATTCAATATTCAGGGTTAACATGATCTGGAAGTATATTGTTCCTTTATAGCTTCTGTTAACAAGGTAGCGAGTGGTTTAGGATTAGCCTAGAGAAACTCATTACCAAATGAAACTTCAGTGACTAGTCTAGGCATGATCTTTCAAGAAATCCATGGCCATAGCTGTAACTAGTGTGGAACAGCTTGGGCTTTGTCCCAAAGTGTTGACATGGAAGGGCACACATTTATGGTGGGGAGATATGCTCTCCCCCTACATTGACTAATTATTGTCATTGTGCCTTGACTAGTGGTCCTCCACCAATCCCATTACTGTATAGCACTGTCTCAAGGTTGCTAATCCTAGGGCCCCATCACCATGGCTTCCCTCACTTAGAAACCACATTCAAATCCAAGTTTCACAATGTTAAGGGTCAGACACTGTGAGGAAGGGTTTCTGACTCCCATATTACAACTGTACCTGAGGACAGGATTATCTTCTATATCAGAGGTTTCAAACACTTGTTCTGTAGGCCTTAGGCAGCCCACAACACTCTTGATGATGATCTGAACCACATTAAAATGTGGTACTTTGATTTTAATGTGATGATGTATTACAGTAAAGGAAACATAAAAATATTGGTTTTCTAAGTCAACATACAGTCCATGGGGTCCTTATGTACAATTTAGTGACTCCCACTTGTATTTGAAAACTCTATTTGCATTTGACACCACTTCTTTATACTGTTTTTCTTCTTCCGCTGCCATTTACTTTGCCCTAAGTTGAAGAATTCCTATTAGTACTCTGCTTGGAGCCTCTTTCCTTTTTGCTAAGTCCTCTCCCACCTCAACACTCATCAGCCAGTTTACTTGTGGAAAATGATGGTTATTTCAATGAGAAAATTACAAAGAGTCATGAGTCTTTCATAGATTAGGGGTTTTAACTTCACATATCTTACCCTTAGCACTCAAAAAAGTACATTGACTAGCAGATCTTACAATCATATTCTAGGGGGTGGCTATGTACAAGAAAGAGTGAAGACAAGTAAAGGGATTTGTATAACCTGCCTTCCCTTAGAATGTGCAAAATAAAAAACTAACAAATATAAAACCCCACTTTCTTCCTGATTGAATATAACTCTCTGTGACAATGACCCCAATGATTCAGCCAGTGCCCCTCATATTTTAAGCTGTAAATGCTAGAATTTGAATGGTTGTATTTAAGCTTCTTGGAAGAAATAAAAAACAAAATGGCATGACTAAATGGCTAGGTTATAAAGCAAATGAATAGTAGTAATAAGTGATGATCATGAGGGTGATGATGGTGATGATGCTTAGATTATTCTTGTCAATAAGTAGCTTTATTGACAAACTGTATCCTACCCTGTCTGGCGTGCCCTCCTTCATGGCTGCTAATATGGCCTTTTTCACATGCTTTCTCAGTACACTCTCCATATGTGTATGCAAGACACACACCCAGATGAGCACTGAATACTTAGCTGATCCAAAGGATGTCTGTCTATGCAGAGACCAGGATGCAGAAGCAGGGCCTGCCTTGCTATTTGTTATCTGTCACTAAGGAGCTTAGTCAAAGATGAAAACATTTCTCTTTAAAAAGTCAAAAATAAAGAGCAGAATTGCTCTTATGTGGCTTACCCTACAGAACAATGACTCACAGAGACATTTCACCATGAAAATGGCCTTAAAATAAGATTTTACTCATCTATGACATGGTGGAGGCTGAAGGACTGGAGGGAGGCTCATTTGCTACACAGCAGTAGTGCTATGAGCAGAGGCCTACCAGCCTCTTTACAGCTCCTTTTAATGATAAGAAGTCATAAAAGTGGTAAATTGCTGATTTATTTACGGAATTATGAAATAGGGGCAGGTATGTCCAGGCCTTTGGGTATTTGCCAGAAAAGACCATGTTAGCAGTAGGAAGTAAGGCTGCAACAATATTTTAATAAGGCACAGAGGGTGTAGGGGCAAATGGCGCAGAAATTACAGAGACAAGGTTCACAAAAGAGGGAGGGAACAGGGGACGGTGTGGTGAAGGAAAGCAGGCAGTGATGAGGAAGGTACTTTATCGGCTACCTTATCAAGCCGCTTCTGCTTCCAGGACATGCCTTTAATCATTCTGCTGATTCTGAAACTGTTCACATGTAAAAAGAAAAGAAAAAGAGAAAAATAAAGAAAAACTGTGCTATGCGGGGTACAATATTGAACAGGAACAGAAACTGGACCTAGAAACCACAGTATTAGTTGAATCTTATATGCTCCCAGATGGCTGAAACAACAAAGTTGGTGGAAAGAGGTTTGAAGCACCTGAAGCCTTATTTCAGCTTCATTTGACCAATGTGGGGGGAGTAGTTGTTGCTGAATCACTTTTTAACATAAACCAGGCTGCTGATATTGACACCAGAAATTTAAGATCCGAATTAAGACCCACTTTGCCATGGTGTTTCTGGTGGTGCAGTTCTGGTAGACATCATGAAAGACAAAGACAACTTTTGGATGACCAGACAAGAATACCAGGAAAAGGGTGTTCGTGTGCTGGAGAAACTTGGTGTGACTGTTCAATAAACTCCAACCTTTTGGTTCCCATCACATCTTTAAAGGTGGTGAATCATTTGTGTAACTGTGGATTGGAGTTGGGGGTGGGGCGCTCAAGCAGTACAGACCTTTAGGTGTTGGAAGAGTGCTAGGGGTGGCGCAGGAGTTTGAGGTCTCATTTTTGAAGGCCTTTTTGGGAGGCAGACTAACTTATCCTTGCTATCTTGGGGTAGTTAACTAACATATCCAAATCATCTCAAAGTTGTCAATAAAACTTTAAAGTTGATATGTCCATGTCATCTCAAAGTTATTAGTACCATTTGGTGTCTGCTGGTCTTACTGCTGATATCTGGAATTTACTGAGATTTATATATTATAAGATCAAAAGGCCCTGACAGCAAGGTTTAGATAGCTTCCTCTGATTTAACACATGCTCTAAGGAGGTAAATTTTGTTTAATATATAATACAGTTTGCAAATCATACATTTTTGATCTTTGGGACAAGCTGTATGTGAATTCTAGGTTCCTTTTTGCAACCTTATTTCCTGCTATTGTTACTTTATACTGGCTACCTACAAACTTACTATACAGACTACAAGTGGGAGGTGACCAGGGGGACCAGAAAAAGATACATCCACCCTTTGGTCCCCTGACCACCATCATACTCTACAATGTCTAGCATATTAATCATAGCAAACATAATAATCACTATAACCTCAAAGGATCCTTGTAGGAATCTCGTCCATTTGCCCAGAAAAATATAGGAGAAAAGATCAGTAAAAAACAAGCATTGGTCCTGGTAAGAAGTTCTTGATATCTGTGAAGATGGCTTTAACACTTTCTATTCTGCTTCTCGTATAGACTGTGGTTAGGACTTTTTCTCAGAAGGGATCAATCCATATGCAACAGAAGGAGTTAACAAAACCAAAAAATCATCCAAGTCCAAGGTCAGTTTGTGGTTTATCACCATAATTCCCAAAGCATGTTGTCCTTCAGCTAATTTGTCAAGTCATCTGGCAGCGTCTGCAATTTGGTCCATTATTTGCTCTGCAATAGTCATCTCTGCATCCTTGAGCTTCCTGTTGACCTCTTATGAAATTCCTCAGGCTACAAGTCCAATAATGGCACTTTGATCTATCAGCACATATTCCACTGCTCACTAGTCATGGTGCAAAATACGTGGGGGTTTGGTGGGTGATCAAATACTCCCAACTCCAATTTGTAGTTTTCTCATTCTCTTCCCCATTACTACCTCCCTTCCTTCACTACACTTCCCTATATCCATGCTGTCTGCCTCTGTATCTTTCCCCCTCCTTTTTGTACCACTTGTCTCTGTACTTTCTACATCATTTGCCCCCCACATCTTCGGTGCCTTATTAAAGTGTGATTGCAACTTCACTTCCTGTTGCCAACATGGTCTTTCCCAACAAGTACACAGAGAATCAGGTATGTCTGCTCCATTTCATAATTTCATAAATTAAATAGCAATTCAAATGAGTTCCAATATTTGAACAATATATTTACATTTAAAATAACATTCAGTAGCTACCCTCTGTTAGATCTTTAAAACAGATGGGAAAAGGAATATTCAACATTGCTGCAACTAGAGAAGATTAAAAACCAGATTCAAAAAAAATCTGCTCATTGATAAGAAAGAAATTCAGAAAAGTGCCAGACTCTTTTCTTAACATAACAAGAGTTATTTTGCTCAATAATAATTACACAAACAAGGATATGATGGCTAGTGGGTGGGTGGTAATAATTTACCATCTCTTAGATTTCTGTAGTAGTTTTTACTTTATGCCCTCTCCATAGGACCAAATGAACTTTCATTTCTCATGACTATATCCTGTAAAATAAGAATTGGGAGGTATTAGTATCCCCATTTAAAAGACAGAAGAACTGAGGCACCTATAGTGCCATATTTAAAGAGTACTGGAACCAAAATGAGAAGTTATGTTTTGAAACTTTAGAAGCTTTATCTCTGTAGAGTATTGTAAGCTAGTTGCTGCTTCAAGGATCCAATAAGTTGTAAGTACTTCAAGTAAGTGCTTCAAATAAGTAAGCTAGATGATGCTTCAAGACCGGGAACCATAAAGGATACTTCTACATACTGAAGAACCCACAATTTTGATGTCTAATTTCCCAGACATTCACTGTCTACTGGTTCCAAAGATCTTTGTATCTCCCTAACTCCCTCTGTCTCCCTCCCTCCTTCCTTCCTTCCTTCCTTCTTCCTTCCTTCCTTCCTCCTTTCCTCCCTTCTTCACTCCTTTATCCCTTCTTTAACTTCCTTCCTTTTTCCCTCCTTCCTTCCTTTTTCCCTTTCTTCCTTCCTTCCTTCCTTCCTTCCTTCCTTCCTTCCTTCCTTCCTTCCTTCCTTCCTTCCTTCCCTCCTTCCTTCCTTCCTTCCTTCCTTCCTTCCTTCCTTCCTT
>NW_027187419.1:16142342-16143865 GCF_028583685.1 Petaurus breviceps papuanus | reverse complement strand
CTTCCTTCCTTCCTTCCTTCCTTCCTTCCTTCCTTCCTTCCCTCCTTCCTTCCTTCCTTCCTTCCTTTTTCCCTTCCTTCCTTCCTCTCTCACCTCTCACCTCCTTCCCTGAATTTCTGTAGTACCTTGTACCTTCATGCTCTAAATCTGTTATGGTATAGCATAACAGATTTAGAGCATGAAGAGACACTAACTGATAAAAGGTAAATTCTGAAACCACAGGCATATTTATTATATAGTATTGAAAATACAGTCCTGATAGCAATCTACTATTTGATAAACCCTAAGACTCTAGCTTCTGGGATAAGGATTCACAATTTGACTAAAACTATTGGGAAAATTGGAAAACAGTGGAACAAAAACTAGGCATAGACCAACATCTTACACCTTGTACCAAAATAAAGCAAAAAATGGGTATTTTGATATAAGGCTGATACTGCAAGCAAACTGGAAGATTTAGATATATTTAGATATATATTGGATTAGATATTATAGATATGTTGATATAAAGGCTGATACTTCAAGCAAACTGGAAGAGTAAGGAATAGTTTACCTGTCAGATTTATTGAGAACAGAAGGATTTATGACCAAGGAAGAGATTGAGAACATTATGAAATGCAAAATGAATAATTTTGATAACATTAAATTGAAAAGTTATTTTCACAAACAAAGCCAATGCAACCAAGATTAGGAAGGAAGCAGAAAACTGGGGAAAATGATTGGAACCAGTATCTTTGATAAAGGCCTCAATTTTAAAATATAGAGAAAACTGAGTCATATTTATAAGAATACAAGTCATTCCCCAGTTGATAAATGGTCAAAGAATATGAACATATAGTTTTCAGATGAAGAAATTAAAGCTATCTAGAGTCACATGAAAAATTTCCTAAATCAATATTGATTAGATAAATGTAAATCAAAACAACTCTGAGGTATCACATCACACCTGTAAAATTGTCTAACATGACAAAACAGGAAGAAGATAAACACTGGAGAAGATGTGGAAAAATTGGAACACTAATGCATTGTTGGAGTTGTGAACTGATCCAACCATTCTGGAAAGAAATTTGGAACTATTTCCAAAAGGGTTATAAAAATGTGCATATTCTTTGACCCAGTAATACCACTTCTAGATCTGTATCCCAAAGAGATTATAAAAATCGGAAAAGGACCCACATGCAAAAATATTACAGCAGTTCCTTTATTGGTGGCAAAAAAATTAGAAATTGAGGGGATGCCCATCAATTGGGGAATGGCTGAAAAAGTTGTGTTATATGAGTGTTATGGAATACCATTGTGCTATAAAACATGATGAGTATGCAGACTTCAGAAAAACCTGGAAAGACTTGAAGGAAATGATGCTGAGTGAAGTAAACAGAACCAGGAAAACATTATGAACAGTAACAGCCACATTGTGTGATGACTAACTTTGATAGACTTATCTCTTCTTAGCAATGCAAGGATCTAAGACAATTCCAAAAGACTCATTCTCTCTCTCTCTCTCTCTCTCTCTCTCTCTCTCT
>NW_027187419.1:16133982-16142332 GCF_028583685.1 Petaurus breviceps papuanus | reverse complement strand
TCTCTCTCTCTCTCTCTCTCTCTCTCTCTCTCTCTCTCTCTCTCTCTCTCTCTCTCTCTCTCTCTCTCTCTCATACACACACACACACACAATCTTATTCATATTCTCTGTGGACTGGGTGAATGTATTTTTGTTATTACAGATCAAGTTCTTTGTGAAAAGAGAGAAATTAGCAACCCATGTGGTGTATGTGAGGGGAATCCCTTTGAAATATCCACTTGCTCCAAATCTCTTTTCTACTGATCTGCTACAAGGATTAATATTCTACCATTGTAGTTATTTGAGATCAGATTTGTATGCAGGAATCCCTTGTTAAAATGTAAATATCCCTTAAAGAGAGAACATGATATATTCCCCTCCCTTTTGAGGGAAGAAAGGGAACTCCTAATGAATATCAGCAATTCATCAAAAACTTTGCAATATTGACTTTCCCATGGTCACACACCTATTATGTATCACAGACAGGACTTAAAACCAGGTCTTTCTGACTCTAAGACCACTAATTTCACTATACTACACCATACTATTACTAGCATTAAGTACCCACTATGTGACAGGTACTGTGTTGAGAGCTTTATAAATTTTATCTCACTTGAGCTTCACAAAACCCTGGGACATAGGTGCTATCATTCCTGTTTTACAGTTGAGGAAACTAAGGAAAACAGAGGCTAAGTGACTTGCTCAAGGTAACAAAGCTAGTAAGCCAGAGACTCCAGGCCCAGCACTCTAGTCACTTTCTCACTTAGCTGCCTCATCATGTTCCACATCAACATGGCTTAAATCAATAGTGTCAAACTCAAATAGAATTTGGGGGCCACTAAATCAGACATAAATTCCTGGAGGTGACATGTTAACTTAGAAAAACACATATTAACATTATGTTTTCTATTATATTTTTATTTATTTTGATAAATAGTTCCCAATTATATTTTAATCTGGTTCAGGCTGCATTTAGGAGTATTATATCTACTGCTATATTTTATTTTTGTATTTTTTATTTTGTTTTATTGTATTTTGATATCTCATAGTCATTAATTTCCACTTGTTCAATTCTAATTTTAAAGGAATTATTTTCTTCAGTGAGCTTTTGTACTTCCCTTTACATTTGGCCAATTCTATTTTTTAGGAAGTTACTTTCCTCAGTAAATTTTTATATATCTTTTCCCATGCTATTAACTCTTTTTTTCATGATTCTCTTGCTTTACTCTCATTTCTTTTCCCCAATTTTTCTTCTACTCCTCTAATTTGCTTTTTAAAATCCTTTCAAATGTCTTCCAGGAAATTGGGGAGGGGGAGACCAAATCACCTTTTCCTTGAGGCTTCACATGTAGCCATTTTTACACTATTGTCTACTTCTAAGTTTATGCCTTGATGCTCCCTATCACCATAATAACTTTCTATAGTCAAACTCTTTTTTCTTTGCTCATTTTTTCTGCCTTTTTTGTGAGAGACCTAGGCTCTGCTCCTGCACTGTCCTAAGCTCTTTGCACAGGAGATCTGGGTCTTACTGCTGGCTTTCCCTGGGCTTCATGATTTACCTTACTTTCTCTGGAGGGTAGACTTCCCCTTCTGGCTTGTACAGGAGGGCTGGGTTTCCCTGTTAAGTCTCCCCTGGGTATGGAGTTTAGCTGCTGACCTGCTCCAATAGTGGGGCTTTGCTGCTGGGTTGCTATGGTAACAGAGCCTTTCTGTTGGCTGGCCCCACAGGAGGGATCCTGTTGCTGGTCTTCCCCAGAAGTGGGGCCCTGATGCTAAGTTGCTATGGAAACAGAGTCTCTCTGCTGGTAGATCCCGGGAGCAGGGTCTCACTGATGGCTCGCCCCAGGGCATGTCTTCATTACTGGTTAGAAATGGGGTCAAAGCCTCATTAGTAGTTTGTGCTGGGAGTGAGGTCCTGGGGTGAGGACTTGCTGAGCTGCAAAGACTGCTCACTTGCCTAGAGGGCTGCTAGTTTTCAGGAGGGTGGGGCTTCGCTGGTGGGTTACTCCAGGATAGGAGACTTGCTGTAGGCCCCCTGCTGTGAGGCTCTCTGTTTCTGCTCCCCTCCTACATGAGTGAGACAGACCTTTCTTGCCAGGCTGGTAAGCTGCTTCCCTGCTCCTAGATCAATTCTGAAGCAGTTTTCTAGTTGTTTGGAGGGGAATTTGGGGAAGCTTCAGGGGATTCCTTCCTCACTCTGCCATCTTGGCACTAGAAATCCTAAGAAACAGTTTCCATGGCACAGAATGTGTAAGAACCGAGAAAAATCTGAGACAGCAATGCATTGTGGTCCTTTGCTTTATTTGCATGAAACTTTTTTTTAAAGGCTTAGGTTAAAATTCACAAAATATGTCGCATTATTGTTTGAAGATTATGGGATGACTGAATAAGGATTGTTTACTTTGTAACTAACAGTAACAAAAGGAATTTATGAGGTTTTAATCTTCTAAGAGAAAGACAAGGTACTGAGTACCAGAAGACTTAATCTGAACTAGGCAAAGTCTTGAAGAACCTGGATAAGAAGGTGAAGAATTGAGGAAGAGAGAGAACAATGCAGGAGGCAGGGGGAAAACAGCAACAACACAACAAAAGAAACTTCAGTGGAGTTAAGTGAAGAAATCACTAGCCAGAGAGTTCAAGTGATGAGATGTCTTCTACTACTGGTTCCTGACGAACTTGGAAGACGGCTGAATCGGATTGCCCTCCAGCAACATCAAAAGTTAGAGATGAAGCCTTTCATCAGCTGCTTGTTTGCTCTCTGCTTCCCCTTGTGGTGGTAAAGGAGGAAGCAGAAAAGTGAGATACAGACTTTGATGCTGACGTGTTGGGTCAGCTGGCTGACAGCTGATTGGTACATGCAGAATCCTGGTGAGTGAATCATTGGTTGAGTTTGCCTATGTCATCTAGAGAAAACTGGCTTGATGAGTTTTGCCTTTGGCTCAAATAAAACTATTAGGCAATACACTAGGATAACATTTCCTCAATTCCTCTTCAGGTTGACTATGGATTAAAAGAGTTTGACAATGCTTCATCAGTTTTGACTATAGAGGAGAAAAAAAAAAATTGGCCAGTGGGTGGGGATCCGTGGAAGAGCAGTTGGTCCAGAAACTGCTTTGTGTGGTACCAATATTCCTAAATAGACATCAACAGTCTAGAGTTTTGTAAACCCCCCCAGCAAATGGATTTACCTCATTCATGCGCACCTGATGTCTATTCATCTGCGTAGTTTCTCCAAATGTATTTCTACTCTCCCCCACAGTTACTAAAAGCATTAGTATGAGTGTGACCAAGTTTATGTGTTTGTGTTTTATCTGATCATGGATCAGATATTCTTGTGCATGTTTTATATTGAGTTGCTGTTTAGTCATTTTAAGTACAACTCTTCATGACTCTATTTAAATTTTTCTTGGTAAAGATACAGTAGTGATTTGCTTTTTCCTTCTCCAACTCATTTTACAGAAGAGGAAACTGAGGCAAACAGGATTAAGTGACCTTCTCAGGGTCACACAGCTAGTAAGTGTCTGAGACTAGATTTAAACTCAGGAAGACTCATCTTCCTGACACTAGACCCAGCACTAGTTCTATTGTGCTAATATTGAGTAACTATGATGATATGTTGACTCATGTTGTTTTAACCTTATTTTAAAGGGACCTCATTTTACCTTATCATTAAGTAGATGATTACAATCTAGTGGAGTCATTATTTTGAAAGATTAGTTTTTTTGTAAATGGGAATCCCATCTATGAAGCCTTTAGAGCTATAGTGGTGAATAGATGGAATCCATCTAACCATAGAAGGTTCTAGCTCTCTGACAGTTTGAATGTAGCTATCAGGTGGTATGCCCAGCTATTTTCTGGAAACTCACACTTGCAAGTATGATGGTAGACTGAGCTGAGTGCATCAACCCAGAACAGGGGGGAGGGTACATGGTAGGAAACAGACCCATAAATGCAGTATATGTACACATTACTTCATCTGTGCCTCACAAAAGCTCTGCAGGGTACATATTATTGATATCATTCCATTTTATAGATGGGGAAATTGAAATTCAAAGAGTGACTTGTCTAAAGTCACACAAGTAATAAGTATCCAAGGTGGTATTCCCTTGAGTTTATGTCATTTAAGGGAGGGGAGAACTGTAGCCTGAAGAAAAGAATACTTAGGAACATGATAGCTGCCTTCAAATGTGTTTTTTTTTTATCAGAAGTTAGACTTGTTCGGCTTGGTTTCAAAGGGCAGAATTAGGAGCAATGGAAGAAAGTAACAAGGGAGCAAATTTAATCTTAATATAAAAATAACCTGCTAATAACTAAAGTTATTTATAAAGTGGAATGTCAGGTATTCTACTCCTCCCCACATCCCCAATGGGACATCTTCAACAAAGGCTAGATAACTACATTTCAGATGTGAAATGGGGATTATTTTTAAGGTATGGACTGGGCTATATGGCCTATAATGTTCCTTCTAAACTCTTGGATGCTTTTGTAACTATTTTACTGTTGAGGAAAATGGTGCAAAGAAGTTAACTGACTAACCTGTGGTCAAATACCTATTTAGTAGAGGGATGAGGATTCTTCTAAGGTCTCTGATTTCAAGTACAGTGCCTTATTGACTACATTGCATTCCTATTTTATGGATGAAAGTATTACTGTAAATGATTTCAGCTGGGCAAGAGTCTTATTCATTTTTTGTAATCATTAGCAACATTCTCACCCCCAGTGCCAGATTCTTTCATTGAACTTCATCACAGTTCTTCTGTAACAGATCATTATGCCCCATGGGATAGAATCTTCTGATTGGCTGGAAATGATGACTTTGACTTACAATACTTTTAAAAATGATAAAGTGATAATTTTATTAAATGATCCAAGAAGATAATCCTGGCTCTGAACTACTGTGGCTGCATAATTGCCAGTAAACTCAATTTTCAAGTTATTAAGTAGAAGCTTTTATGAAGACACTGTAGTCATAAGACATCTAATTACTTAGAAGAGAGCTAAATGATAGCAAGGGTTTAAGTATTTCATAGACAAATGAAAAGAGAGAGAAGTTATTTTCATATTGTCTCCAGTGGGCTGCCTGTCAGTAGAGCTAAGAAATAGCTTAAATGATCTGGAGGCAAGCTGGTGAGGCTAGAACAGTTCAAATCAGTATTTCCATTATTAATGCTCTGTGGGAAGGTCCTTGTCTTGGTCATTTCATGTAACATCCAACAGTGGGTAGACAAATTGTCAAAGCAAAAGAGAATTTCTCCTCTATGAATATTTAAATCTCATTAAGTAGTTTTGGAACTTCCACAAGTATGATTTGGATTCAATTTGAGGAGTCCTTTGTGTTAAAGCAAAACTGGATACAGTAGAAAGAATGCTAGATTTGGAATCAGAACAAATGAATCCTAATTTCTAAATACGTGACCTTGAACAAGTCTTCTCATCTCTCTAAAACTCATCTATAAAATGAAAGGGTTAGACTATATAATCCAGGTGGTTCTATCTAGCTCTAAAACCTATATCTGTTTTTATTCTTTCAAGTTATTAGTGGGTTGGGGATTTTTTATAATGTTGAGAGATCTTGATTCAATACATATTTATTCATCATCTTGTATGTACATAATAAATATTATATGTATTATGCAATACTATATGTAGTTAAGTACAATTAAGCATCTACTAAACTAAGAGAGCCAGTGTGGCATAATGGAAACTGAGCAGTCCTTGAAACTGAGAACACATGGGTTGAGGTCCCTGCTCTGATACGTAATGATTGTATGACACTGCTAGGAAAATTATTTAACCTCTCAATACGTCAGACAAGAGGGCGGCTATGTAGTACAGTTGATAGAGTCCCATCCTGGAGTCAGGAAGACTTATATTCCTGAGTTCAAATCTGGCCTTAGAAACTTACTAGCTGTATGACCCTGGACAAGTTACTCAGTTTCCACATCTGTAAAATTTGTGAAAATTCGTGGAAAGGCTACTCAGTACCAATAAGGGGAAGAAGAGATTAATCATGGTGGACAGTGACTCCATTTAGGGCTCCTCTTGTAAACCTGGGTGACTTGAAGGATAGTGTTACCCTGAAAAGAAAAAAGGAAGGTGGATAGAGTTGCTTTAGAGATGTTGACTTTGATATGACAGAAGAACTTCTGCCTTTTTGTGTACGACCCTTTCTTTGAAATCTTCCATAATTCTACATATTTAAAAGCAATTTTCCTTCCTCTAGTTTCCTCACATCTATAATTGAATGATAAATGAACAATAGGAAAGTATGCTATCTTTTAGGTAATATATCAACTGGAGGGGGGGCGGAGCCAAGATGGCGGAGTAGAAGCACAACCCTTCCGCAGCTCCGGCTTCCACCCTCCCCAATCCATGTAAAAAGGGGACTCTAAACAAACTTTGGAGCTGCAGAACCCACAAAATGAAACAGAGAAGCTAACCTCCTGGTGAGAACAGCCTGGCAGGCCGGCAGGAATTGGCCAGCACAGCGCTCTGGGAGCCAAGCCCAGACCCACACCGAGGCTTTAGCCCCAGGGCGGGCCTGACCAGCCGCCAGCCAGAGGGACTCCAGATCAGCAGCAGCTGTGGCAACACATAGATGCGACAGACAAGGTGAGAGGCCAGTGCATTCTGGACTTTGGGACCCAGTAAGTGGGAGTGCGTGGCTTTTACCCCCGGGGCGAGAAACCACTGAGATGCTGGCACAGACTGCCAGCGCCACGTGGCGGCTTCAGCTCCTGGCCTGCAGAGTGTAGGGGGACCAAGCACCAGTCTGAGGGGTCATCGCTCTTGCTTTAACCTGCTTGGATCTGGATTGCAGTCTAGGGTGGAGGTCCTGGGGTGTGTGTCCAGCTTGCCAGAGCGTGTGGAGACCTCAGAGAGGGCACCCATCTAATACCTCCGGCAGCTGAGAAAACCCCAGCGTTTGGGATGAAAACTCCCCTGTCTGGTGGCAGAGTCCTACTGTGGCAAAAAGCCCAAAAGTCAAATCATTGAGTGGCAAAATGAGCAGGCAAAGGAAACAAAGCAGACAGAAGATTCCAACATTACACTCCTATTTTAGGGATAAGAAGGAGCAAGGCATGGAACAGGAGGAAATCAGTGAAGTCAGAACTCCTGCACCAAAAGCTTCAAAGGAAAATACAAGCTGGTTACAGGCCATAGAGGACCTTAAGAAGCAGATAAGAGAAGTGGAGGAAAAATTGGGAAGAGAAATGAGAACAATGCAAGAAAATTATGAAATGATAGTCAACAGCCTGACTGAAGAAAATAATACCTTAAAAAACAGACTGACTCAAATGGCGAAGGAGGCTCAGAAAGGCAATGAGGAGAAGAATGCCTTAAAAAGTCGAATTTGCCAGATGGAAAAAGAATCTCAAAAGCTCAATGAGGAGAATCATTGCTTCAGAATTAGATTGGAGCAAATGGAAGCTAATGACTTTATGAGAAATCAAGATGCTGTTAAACAGATCCAAACAAATGAAAGAATAGAAGGCAATGTGAAATATCTCATGGGAAAAACCACTGACCTGGAAAATAGATCCAGGAGAGATAATTTAAAAATTATTGGACTGCCTGAGAGCCATAACCAAAGTAAGAGCCTGGAAAGCATCCTCCAGGAAGTTCTCAAAGAAAACTGCCCTGATGTTTTAGAACGAGAGGGCAAAATAGAGGTTGAAAGAATCCACCGATCACCTCCTGAAAAAGATCCCAAAAAGAAAACTCCTAGGAATATTATAGCCAGGTTCCAGAATTCCCAGATTAAGGAGAGAATATTACAAGCAGCCAGGAAGAAACAATTTGAATATTGTGGAAACACAATCAGGATAACCCAGGATCTGGCAGCTTCTACACTGAGGGATCGAAGGGCCTGGAATGTGATATTCCGGAGGTCAAGGGAGCTGGGATTAAAACCAAGAGTCACCTACCCAGCAAAACTGAGTATCCTGTTTCAGGGAAAAATATGGTCATTCAGTGGAATACAGGACTTTCAAGCATTCTTGCTGAAAAAACCAGAGCTGAATAGAAAATTTGACATTCAGATACAAGAAGCAAGAGAAGCATGAGAAG
The DNA here is from genome assembly GCF_028583685.1 of Petaurus breviceps papuanus. NCBI lineage: Eukaryota > Metazoa > Chordata > Mammalia > Diprotodontia > Petauridae > Petaurus > Petaurus breviceps. The sequence goes on along the minus strand of NW_027187419.1, from coordinate 16,134,283 downwards.
GTAAACAGGGAAAAGAAATCATAAGGAACTAATCAAAGTTGAACTATTTTTTTTTAAGCAATTGGGGTTGAGTGGCTTGCTCAGGGTTGCATGGCCAGTTGTTGTTTCTGGGTGTGGTGCTGGGTGTCTGGGCCCGGATTTGATCCGGGTCACTTGCTGAGCCACTTGGCCAAAGTTGAACTATTAACATTCCTACATGGAAAAACAATAATTGTAACTTATGAAACTTTTCTCAGTAGTTGAAGGGATTAGAAATATATATATATATATATATATATATATATATATATATATATATATA
>NW_027187419.1:16132059-16133972 GCF_028583685.1 Petaurus breviceps papuanus | reverse complement strand
TATATATATATATATATATATATATATATATATATATATATATATATGTCTTTATATGAGGGTATGCAGGCATATGAATACATATGTGAATGTGTGTATATATGTTTACAGGTATACATAGATAGAGGGCACAGGACCAATTTAACAGGAAGGGATGATACTTAAAAGGTGAAATTAAGAGGTGAGAGGGATATAAAGAGAGGAGATGGGGAGAGACAGAGTGGGGCAACTATCTCATACAGAAGAGGCAAGGGAAAATGGTTAAAATGGAGGGGAAGAATAGGAAGGCAAAAGGGAATGGGTCAACCTTATTCCTATTGATTCTGGCTTGAGGAGGGAGGGAAATACACACTAAATAGGGGATCTCACCCTCCAGGAGAATAGGGGGGGGGAAGATGTGAGGGGGGATGATGGAAGTGAGGGCAGGCTGGGGGGGAGAGAAGTTGGAAGCACCCACTTTTGAAAAGGGACAGGATCAAAGTAGAGAATAGAACAAGTGGGATGTGGGATAGGAGGGAGGGAAATATAGTCAGTCTTTTACAATATATCTGCTATGTTATTGTTTTGCATTAGCCACACATGTACAACCTATACTGAACTGCTTATCTTCCCAGTAAGGGTGGGTGATAAGGGAGGAAGGGAATGAATCTGGAATTCAAAGTTTTAAAATCAAATGTTTAAATATATATATACTATTATCAATATTGTTTTACATATAATTGGGAAATATAGAGATCCACCATGCCCTACTGGAAAAGTTGAAACGGGTATGGGAGAAAATATGGGAGAGAGCAGATCAGAGGTGGGGATATCCTGTGGGACTGCTGTTTTGGGGGGATGGGTGGGAGAAAAACAGGGAGAAAATTTGTAACTCAAAATCTGGCGGAAACGAACGATATAAATCAGAAGTTAATAAAGCATTTAAAAAAAATACTATTTGACATAGAGCATGGCTCTCAAGGATGGGGAGAGGGAGGGATACATGGGATATACTGGAGATACAGAAAACATCAATAAAAATGTTTAAAAAGAAAAATATATATATATATATCAACTGGAAATAATATGGTACAGTGGAAAAGATACTTGATGTGGAGTTATAAGCAGCTAGGTGGAACAGTAGATAAAGTGCTGGGCTTGGAGTCAGGAAGACCTGAGTTAAAATCCAGCCAAAACACTTATTAACTGTGAGACCCTGAGCAAGTCACTTACCCTCCCTCTGCCTCAGTTTCTTCAACAGTAAAATGTAGCTAATAAATGAAATGGTTGACTGCTACATATCTCCCAACCCTCCATACTAGGTTAATATTATGTTGCTGTCTCCTAAATTTGCCTTCCTTCTTAGGCAGTCAAATTATAGACTTCTGGCCTTGTTCAGAATAAAGCTACCATAATTCCCTTTTCATATTTTCCTTTTTTTTCCTTAAAATTAAATAAATCAAATATTAATGAAGATATACAGGTCTACCTGGCAATTGATAAAGCCCAGTGAAAAATCAAGATCATGTTACTAGATCAACATTTTAAAATCTGTGTACACATTCATTTTATGGCAAATGATCAAAGAAACTGAAAGTGGCTTTGGATCTTAAATGAATACAAGGTTAATTAAATAAATACTTCAGTCCATTTGGAAATATTTTATTGCATCTGACTCTCATCTGACTGCTACAGACATATATATTTTCTCATTTAAAGCTGAAATAACTACTCACAAAGTTGAAGTATTTTATACTCCAAAAACTAGTGGCAACCAAGGCCTAGTTCCCTAATCAGTTCTTTCAGTTCTTCATAGAAGCATAGCATAGCATGATAAGGCTGGAAGGGACTTTTGAGATTGTTAAGTGGAAACGATTCACTTGGCATATGTATCAGCAATACCATATTCACAATACCTATAGAGATTACAAATA
>NW_027187419.1:16080583-16122059 GCF_028583685.1 Petaurus breviceps papuanus | reverse complement strand
CAAGTCCAACGGGGCATGGAAGATCTTTAAATCCCATAACCCTTACAGCATATGAGAAAACTGATATCCAGAGAGTAAGTTCCCCTAGATCACACAGCTAGTAAGTTGGCAGAGCAGAGACTCACATTCCAGTCTTCCAATGCCAAGTCTGCTGTTCTTTTGATGAAACCATGCTGACTTAAGACTTCTGACACTGGTCCCTTACTGGCAGGATATTCATAGTTTTTAAAGGAATATGAATATTTTTTTAAATGACAGAACTTTTATCAAGTGGCAATGGTATATAAAGAAGGCAAACAGTAATGCAACAAGATTTATGCCAGTTCATAACTAATTATCTCTGTTAAAGGAAAACGTAAAATAAAGTCACAATAATAAGAAATAAATCACTGGCCATAACAGTGCACTTTATTAGCAAGTTTGTGACTTTAAACCTTAAAGCTCCCTGGTCTTTGCCTGGCTTTGGGGGATTGTATTATTATTATTATTATTATTGTATAAAATGTATATTATACATATATAATATGTATATTATAGGCATATAATATGTATTTAATAAGTGTTAATTGATTGAGGCAACTAATTTGCCTTTACTGAGGATGTTGCCCCTGTATCACAAAATACCTACTGTACCTTCCCACCTACATGTCCTTTAGCCATCTCTAACTCAACATCTAAATAGAATTCATTAGCTCCCCTGCCTTAGTCATGCACTAGAATTATAGAATTTGAGAGTTAGAAGGGACTTCAATGATCATTTATTCTAACTCATTAATGAAAAAAAAATGCCCACTAAATATACATGGCAGATTCTGCTTGAGTATCCCCAAGGCAAGGCAACCTATCACTTTTCAAGGCCCATTTCACTTTTTAAAAATTTCCAGATTTCCCCCTTTCTATTGAGGTCACTACCACCATTTAAGTTTTCTAGCAACCTTGATGTCATCTGGGAATCTTTCTTCTCTACCACAGTTTATCTCAGTTTCTTCATCTGTAAAATAGGGATAATAATAGTACCTAATTCACAGAGTTGTTGTGAAGATCAATGATATAATATTTGAATCTAGATGAAAACACATACCAGGTAGCTTTACAAAGTAGCAGTCAGAAGAGAGGAAGATGCAATGTGAAGCATGAGTTCCTCTCTGAACTTCACTTCCATCTCCTTTGTGTAAGGAATTCCATTCCTTTGTATAAACTATCTCCCTTTGAATGCAGTCCTTCCTCATCATCACCTCTTACAATCCCTTGCCTTACTTCAAGGTTTAGCTCAGGTGCTGAGTCCCCTAAGAAATCTTTTTTTTGTTTGTTTGTTTTCTGAGTTTTTAGAACTCTATCACTTCTCAAGTTGTTTTGTATTTATTTAGATTTTGGATCATCCAAAAGAATACATCCATTGCTAACTCTAGTCAGAGCAATGTGGGAAGAGGATAACAAGAAATAGAGAGACTGGCCATTAAAAAAATTAAAACATTTAAAAAAGAATTACCAAGAGACTCCAAACAAAATAATAATAATAATAATGATGATAATAATAATACAATCCTCCAAAGCCAGGCAAAGACCAGGGAGCTTTAAGGTTTAAAGTTACCAACTTGCTATAAAGTGCACTTTAGTCCCCTCTAAGAAAATCCTAATTTTATCTACATGAAGTTATTCAAGTTCACTTCTGCATGGTCTTCTAATAGTGGATTATTTACACCCCTTACCATCTCCAGGACTGGAGACTGATTCTCCCTAACCAGAGAGGGCTTGCTTGTTGTTGTTCAGTTGTTTTTCAGTCATGTCCAACTCTTTGTGACTCAATTTGTGGCTTTCTTGGCAAAGCTACTGGAGTGGTCTGCTTTTTCCTTCTTCAGCTCATTTTACAGATGCAGAAACTAAGTAACTTGCCCAGGGTCACTCAACTAGTAAGAGGTTGAGGCTGGATTTGAACTCAGAAGATGAGTCTTTCTGACTTCAGGCCCTGGCACTCTATCCACTGCACTGCCCAGCTGCCCTAGTCTGAACTAGGGAAGATTGTAAGTGCTACAAGGCTGATATTTCTTTCTTCACCTGGATGAGGAAGTTTCTTCCTAGAAAGTGTGCCCTTAGAAATCAAGAATCAAGATGCTTAGAAATCAAGACGCTTTCACTTCTGAGTTTGTAAATTAGCCTAAAACTGGTGGCATGCATGTTCTTCTATTATGAATCTCTGTGTTTCCATAAGCATGTGAATAAAAGGCTCATTTTCTTTCCTCTAAAATCCATCCTTCTTCCTAACTTGTCTATTTCTATCAAAGTCACTAAAACCTTCCTGTAGATTCGTACACCTCTTGAATTGCCCTCACTTTTCAATCAGTTAGCAAGTCATATGGATTCTACTGTTGTAAGATCACTCAAACTTGCCCTTTTTTTGACTACTTCCACAACAAACACTAATTCAGTCACTGATCATCTCTCCTCTATGTTATTACAGTAGCAATTCTTCTCCCCTTTGTAAGTCTCTGTCTCTTCAGTTTGTCCTCCACACAATTGTCAAAATGATATTCTTAAAATAAATCTCTGACAGTATCATTCCTCTGCTCCAGAAACACCTGGTGTCTTCCTAGTACATTTAGGGGAAGAAAAATACCACCTCTTCTGTTTGATGCTTAAAAAACTTCACTATTTGATTATAGCTAATTTTCCCAAGCATTGCATCTTTCTGCTCTTCATGCATTTTCCTGTCTGGTCAATCTAGTTGACCTGATATATGCAATGCATGATAGACCATCTCTCATCCCCATGCTTTTGCACAGATGTCTCCTATGCCTGAAATAATCTCCATTCTCATTCTCACCTATCAGAATCTTTACCTTCCTTGAAGGCTCAGCTCAAGTGCCCTATATCTACACCAAAAGACCTATCCCAATCCCTTCTAGTTGCTTATGGATGGAGGACTCTAGTGAAGGATAATGGTTGCAGTAGGTTTCTTGTAGGTGATACAGTAGATACAGCACTGGGCTTGGAGTTAGGACAATCTTAATTCAAATCTGGCCTTAGTATCTGGCATATAGTAGGTACCTAATAAATGTTTGTCTCTTTCCTGCTTTTCTTGTCTGGGTAGGTCAGCTGCTTAGCATACTCACCTTACACCAAAATGGGATTGTTGGGACCATAAACTGCCAGAGTTCCTAGCCAATGACCAGGTGGCTTATAAGATGACAAAGGAAAGCACAAACCTTTAGTTGCCTTCTATTTTATACCATATCTTGAGTTCCTTACACAAGGCTAAGATGAGATCTTGAGTCTGGAGTTCCTTCAGCTCTGTCTGATGACTGACCCTGCTGAATTTGTGAATCAAACCTTTATGAAAACTATATTGTATAATATTTGTTTCCCTGATCAACTGAACAGTTTCTAGAACAGTGATATTAAACTCAAATATGAACTGAGCCACTTAACCTTATATAAAGATCCTTGGGACTGCATATTGATATAGAAAATCATAAATTAACATCTATTGAAGTTTTATTTATTTTGCTAAATATTTTCCAATTACGTTTTATTCTGTTTCACACCATATTAAGGAGTTTTGAAGACTTTGTGATTGACACCTCTGTTCTAGAACTCCTGGATTTAGATTGAATCAATGTCTGGTGGAATTGCTGGGTTTTAGGGAAGCAGAAGCTTCTTGTATATCAGAGGATCACAGATTAAAAGCTATAATGGAAGTTAGAGATCATTTAGTCCAATTCCATCATATTAAAGATGAGGAAATTTAGTTATAATTGGTGAAGTGATTTGTGTAAGATCATATAGTAAACAAATGGAAAGGTCACAAATAAATAAATAGATAAGAAATGGAAATTACATTATTCATTTTTAATTTGTTATTATGCACTGTTTCAGAGCTTATCAGTCCAATGCTTGGATTAAAAAGACCTGGATAAGGTGTCCAGAGGTGTTTGGATGTTTCTGTGGAGATCCTACTTTGTTGTGCTAAAGTTATTTTTTATCTGATCTCATTGAAGCATAGCAAGCTCAAGAAAGAAGTGGGGTTTGATAAAGGTCCAGAGCTAACCTCTGGTTAGATAAATCCACAAATCCATATGCCCCTTGAAAATGAATAAATATTGCCCCTTCAAGAGAAAAGGAGATGAGGGATAGAGCAAAAGCTGCTAAGTCTTTGAGAATCATAGATAGCACAGTGCTTAAACAGCAAATCTCTGGAGGAAAGAGATGTATAAACCCCCAGGGTGAGCCTGGAACTCCCCCAGGACCCAGCTCCTTAGAGTTGAATAGCAATGGGTAAGTTGTTATGATTGTCAACTGGTGTTAAAAGAGCATTATCACACCACAATCCCCTATCATTTAAGGAATATATTTTAGGAGCGGCCAGGTAGCATAGCGAGTAAGAGCACCGGCCCCAGAGTCGGGATAACCTGGGATCGAATCCAGGCTCAGATACTTAGCACCACACCCAGAAATAACTGGCCATGTAACCTTGGGCAAGTTACTTAACCCCAATTGCTTTTATATATATATATATATATATATATATATATATATGTGTGTGTGTGTGTGTGTGTGTGTGTGTGTATATATTTTTTAGATAATACTTTTTTTGGTTAATAAATCACTTCTATCATACATCTAGGAATTTATGATTTAGTTTCTTAAAAACTACCTTCCCACCATTTTCTTTTTTGGAGGGGTAAATGATGGGGGAAGGGATTACTTTCTCTTTTCTGTCAGTGCTTAATTCTTTAAAAATGCTTGAGTAGGTGAGTAAATGAGGGCTCTCTTTATTCTTCCCGTGTCACTATTTCTTTCTATCTTTTTGGCCAAGGGCCCAAACCTCCCCAGTCTCTTTTAATTACTAAGCTGACCGCTTTATCAACTCTTTGAAAATGTTAAAATTCTGCTTATTTTCTATCCCCTTCTTTTCTTTCTTCCCTCCCCCTCCTTCAACAACTTATTAAAAAAAAAAGAAAAAAAGCTTTGGAATTTTAGTCACAGAGGAAAGTGCATCTTAGAATGCTGACTGTGGCAAGTCTCAAATCCTGACTATTGGCTCATTGCAATATTTAGTTAATGGACTTCCACCAAAGTCATACCCTTCTTATGCAAAATTTCTAGTTCTCCTTGACTAGTCAAGTCTTTCCAATTGAAATGTAAATACCATGGTTATGAAATTATGCTTTCTTTCCTTTTTATCTCTAATATTCAAAACAAACTACTATGTTGCATATAAATTTGTAATTATAATGACCAGCATAGTTTTCTGTTAAGACTCCATCCTTGTCCTGATATTCCAACCTTTTGTACAAACTGCACTATATGACATTGTTGTATAAATTTCAATATGGACACTTCCCTGTTCCCACCACTATGGGCAATACAACTACTGCATCCAAATTACACTAAACATAATTTTAGTACCTTAAGCATCTGTATTTTTTTCCCCTGGTATGGGTACTTCCTTCACCAAAATAGTTTACAAACTCACCATGACTAAGTTTATGGTATTTGAGTGTTGTCCTGACAGAAATCCATGATCCTATAGAAAATAGTGATGAGCTTTTTCCAGAAGACCTACCAAAATTTATATTCTGTTGCCCATAAGTTTTAATAATCCCTTTTCATATCACTTAGTGGAAGATTAAGCCTTAAATTAACCAAAAGTAAACAAAAAACAAAAGTCATAATAATCTTTAAGAAGACTACAGGTCAGTGTTGCATGGCATTGTGGAAATACAATTGACACTGTAGTCAAGAAGCTTGGCTCTAGTCCAAGCTATTCCACTAACTGCCTATGTGAGTTTGAGTAAGTGACCTAATTTCTGGACTTCCATTCTCCTTAGTGTAATATGAATATGTAATAAGATGTAATGTAATGTAATAGGTTTACCTGTAGGGTCCTTTGAATTCTTACACACTAAATTTCCCTATGATGTTCATTCTCCATCTATAAGCATATTATCCAAAATTTAAAAGGTTATATCCCAACTTTATTTTGCTTCTGTCAGATTATGTTTGAAATATTATGTTTAAAATAATTTTTGTAAGGGCTACAGTCTAGGAAGTAAATTGACAAGCTGGGCAGATTCAGAGGAAGGTAACCAGGATGGTGAGTGACCTGGAAAACATTCTAAAGAGGCAACAGTGGAATGAATTGGGGATATTTAGCCTCAGAGAAATGAAATGTCTTCAAGTATTTGCTGCCCCAGGTTTAAGATACTTTGTAGATTCATTCTAAAGCCAGAGTTCATGACAAGGTTCACTTTTACTAGATGACCAGCAGAAATTATCTCAAGGTGAAAGACATTTAACCATAGACCATACACAAAATATATGACAAAAAAGATTTCTCACATAGACTAGGGTACTCTCTAGTAGAAGTTACCACACCATCAGGAATCAAGGGGACACATAGAGGAAAATAGAAAATTAACATGGAAAAGCCCACATTTAGGGACCCATGTGGTCATGGAACATGTATATAAAAACATATGAGTAGGGAACATATATGGGTGGAAAAGAGACATGACTAGGGTATCTCATACTTCTAACTGTACAGACTCACTATTGCCTGATGATGGTACTTTTTCCTTTCTTCTGGGAATTACTTTTCTCTCTGTTGCCATTATTTGGATGCTCTCCACTGCCCTCTGCAAATCATTATAATCAAGGTTTATTTTTCCCTTCCATAGTAGAAAAGATCCTCCTGCAGTGTATTGGAAAGTGGAAAGATCTCTCTCTCTCTCTCTCTCTCTCTCTCTCTCTCTCTCTCTCTCTCTGTCTCTCTCTGTCTCTGTCTCTCTGTCTCTCGTTGTTACATAGGCCCCAAATACATTTAGCCAGCTATTTAAAGAAGCATTTGAACTAAAGTCTGTCTTTTTGAAATCCTTTTTTTCTCTGACTGCTTTTGGTCTTTTACCTCTAAACTTTTACTTGACTCATGCTCCAAATGTCTTTTAATTCCTATTCACATCTGTCTTCTTCACCAGAATTCTTTATCTAGATATGACTTATTGGATACACAATAATTATTAGCCTCCAAGCCCCAGAATTTTAATCTCTCCAACTTTCAAGGTACTACAGTTTAAAATCTTTTTTTCCCATATCTATCACTCAGTGTTACCAGAAACTATTTTGGTGAACCCCATTCACCCTCTGATCAATTCTGATGGAGTTAATTCGGGCCTATCACTATACTATAACTACTTCTACTTACCTCTTGATTCTCTCTGTCGCCTTCACCCAATTCCCCTCCTGCATTCCTTCTCTTGCCTATTGTAAAACCTTTTACTCTTGCTTTGGCAGTCCAACTCAAAATGGTCATATTTTCTAAATCAATAGACAAGACACATGGTCTGATAAAAAAAGAAAATTCTTTTAAAGTCTAATTCAAGTGTATTTGCAGCATTAGTGATGGTGGCAGCAGCATTAAATAAGACCCATCTTTTTCTTTAAATCAGAGCTCAAATTGCTGATCTGGGATACTTTCCCAAATTAACTTTATCTATCTGCCATCATACTATCACCCTCCCAATTCCCTATCCCTTTACAATTTTTGTTTGAGGAAATGGGAGAATGTGACCTATATATTCTTCTTTTCCAGTTATGCATAGGGTGCTTTAACAATTCCAGAGAGCTTATATATATTCAGAAATGGATAGGACCTCATAAGTCATGTAGTCCAATGCCCTTATTTTTAAAAATAGGGAAACTGAAGTACAAAGTGGTTAAGGGACTTTCCCATTGTGATGCAAGTAAGAATGGCAAAGCAAGAATTGGAATCCATGTCCTCTAACTCCAAACCCATTACTATTTCCACTACACTATTCTACCTGCCAGATTAACTTGTTTGATCCAGATAATAATCCTGTAAGGACATTATTTTATAGCTGTATATGAACTCAAGCACAAGTAGTTTAATCAGATCACTTTGACTCTCATGGCAAACAAGTATCTCAGGTTGAATTTGCACCCAGATCAAATAGTCTGGTTCTGGAGCCAGAAGACTTAGGTTCAAATCTCAACCTGTCATGTGTATTACCTGTGTGAAATGGCTCCCTCAAACCCAGATGCCTAATCTCTAAAATAAAGATGTTGGACAAGATGGTCTCAGGTTTTTTCCAGCTCAAGAGCTGAAATTCTGTGATTTTTTTTTTCTTTTTAGAGGGCAATTGGGATTAAGTAACTTGCCCCAGGTCATAAGGCTAGCTTTTTTTGTGTTAGGTATCTGAGGTTGGATTTGAACTCAGGTCCTCCTGACTCCAGGGCCAGTGCTCTATTCACTGCAATTCTGTGATTTCAATTCTAGTTTGTATTGATTAGTTCTTAGATGACATTATAAGTGACTTCTCTTAAGGAAAATAATTCATTTCACAGTTAAATAAAACTGTAAGAACCTAGAATAGGGCCTTACCCACTATTTGTTCATTCCATCTTATTTGAAAGATTATTTCCCATCAAAACATTCAGGAACATCTATGGCATCCCAATGGATTATTCAAGTGACATTTGGTAAGATTAAATTTTGGGACTGGAACAAAAAAAAAAAAAAGTCCTAAGTCTTCTAGCACGTAAGCCAAAATACCACCCTTTATAATATTCTCTGGATATACCCAGACAGCTGCAATGATGTTATCACACATTCTTGTCTGGACAGGGCTGATATTTTAAGACATTAATCATTAGACATCTTCATGTACCTGTGATTACCCCAAAGCAATTCTAGTTATATTACTGCTAACAACAACAGAAGGGCGCAGTGAGTGCACACGTATGCTTTAAAAGGTGATGTCATTTCTCATTAAAATGAAACTTTCATCAGAGCAGGAAATCTTCTATGATTTGTATTAGAATAAATAACCCTTCATCCTTCTCAGCCCCATGGACAGCCGGTTTTCCAGTGAAGGAAACTGCCTGATAAAATAAGCTGGTGGGTAAACTTTTAGTTTACATCTCCAAGAGAAATAGTCAACAGTGATCTTTGTTCAGGGACTTGTTCAGAGGTGATCACAATAAATATCTAAGTAAAAGAAGTCTTCTGATGATATCTGCCATGACCATCATTTTCTGGATAGAAGTAGCCTCATTGGATTTTAATTAAATTATCCAAGGCAGCAAATTAAAGACATTTTCTTCAAGATAATTCATGTTTGTACAACTAAAATGCCCAATGTGAACAGAGTCCTTCATCATCCTTCATTACATAGTGTAGGGATGGGACATTGAGAAGTGTTGATTTAATATATGACCTTTAGGGGAAAAAAACAGCTCAGAGACATATTCTTTTATATCTTGTTAACCATGTTTGTAAGATGAGGAGTTGGAAAACAAAGCAAACCACAGAATTTTTTTTTTCCTTTCTTTGCTTTTACAGTATTTGATCTTTGAAAAATAAGAAGTATGAACATTGTTTTTTTTCTCCAAAGAAACTGCTGGAATTGAGTAGAATAGTAGGAAAAAATGTTCTGATTTAATCTGAGACAAGACTTCAAGATGTTTCCAGAGCTTGCTCTCTAGTCATAATCTATTTGCTAAATCTTATCTTGAGTCCTGATCCAACTAAGCCATTTGAGAGAATATAAATCTGTGACAGACAACCTCTAAACTGTGTTCTTAGACACATTAATGTCATGCAAAACTCGTTCTCTTTTTGTACATTGGAATTCACTCTGGTTTTGTTCATTCAGGGGAAGGGAAGAAGACATGCGCATCAGTAAAGCAAATCAGCCAGCATTTATTAAGTGCCTCGTATGTATCAGACACCGTTTTAGATTTTGTTTTGTCAAATTCACTGGATTTATCCTTCACATGTATAAACACAATCTATGTTAGGATTAAATCGAGGTCTTTGGATTCCTCAAAGAGCCTTTTAAAAGCCTTACCCATTTTGTTCCCTACAATTTACAAACAAATTGCATGTATTCCAGCTCTTTGCATTACAAAGTTAGGATCTTAGCATCAGAGATTTAATGCTGAAAAGGACCATAGGTGTTCTTTCCTCCAATCCCTTAATTTTGTAGATGAGGAAAATGAGACTCAGAGCTGTGGTAATTTCCCCAGTATTGTATGGGGCTTGAACTTGGTTCCTCTGGATCTAAACACATTAACTTTCCAGGGATATAGGCTGTAACCAAAGTTCCCTTCCTTTAAGCATTTTCTTTGTTTTCTGGATATCAGGCTGAGCAAAACTGCTCTTGGGCCTTTGACCTGACTAGCAATGGCGGGAATGATAATTGGTGTTGGTCACAGAACTGACTGGTAGCCCAGGGAGATGCCCAGGCTAAGTATTAGGGAAGAGGTAAATTTGTAAGTGCAAATTATCAGCTTTTATTAGTGGCTGCTCCATTGAGACAGGTATGTAGAGATGACAGTGTAGGGCATGTTTGTTGTACATGATAGTACATAGTCTGTATGTGTTTACATGCATAAGTAGAATTCTATTTTTAGATGGGTTCATATTACATACACAATTCCTCAATGTCAAAGATTAATGTAGGCTTAGTTACAGCAAGAAATGGTTCAATACTGACTGACCCACAATAATGCAGGGATTCACTGCTAGACACCCTATAAAGTGCTATAAAGCCTCCCTAATGTCTATTGAATACAATCCAAACTCTACATCTGCCCATTTGAGGTAATTATGATGAATGTAAAGCTGTATGAGATATTCTGAGCAGGTTCAGGTCTCACAGATGTTTAAAATACTAAATGTCTGAATCCTGAAGGGAAAAAAATATAAAGGGGTTTGAATAATTTTGACTGATCTTTCATTCCCTCCTAAAAGTGTGGCAAAAGAAATGTCTTATTGTCATTTTTACTAAGAAAATTTATTGTCATCCTCATTCCTCTCTGAATCTATTGCCATGCAAAGCTGTGGCCCTTCTCATAGCTCCTTTGGACATTTAGAGAGCAAAGTTGTTGTTTTGTTTTGTTTTGTTTTTTTCTCAGTCGGGTTTCTCCAGGTCCTACTCTCCAATTTGAGTCAAACTACCTTCTTTTCTGTTCACCAACACTAAGTAATAATGCCCCTTGATCTCTAGCTCACAGAAAGCTTCATAACCTGACTTTTTCTCAGATATTCAGACTTTTTCAATTTTTAACCTGGCCATTTTCTGCCTCTCTTTTTAAGTCATTCAATGCTCGTTTGTTTTTTTTTTTCTTCTGTTTTCTGATTATAAATTCTCCACATCTCTTTCCACTTCTCTTCTTCAGAAGGCATGGACTGAAAGCCTACTACTCTCTAACCCATCTGTGAATGCAGACTAATAGAGAAGAAAGGGAACAGAAAATGAAGTAAAACAAAACAAACCAATAAAAACCTCCAGTCTGAGTCCTGTCTTTACTACCTTCTTATCTATGAGATGATGGATGAGCCACACAATCTGTTTTGGCCTCAGTTTCCTCATCAACAAAACAAATCTATTTGTTTGTATTACCTAAAGTACAGAGCTGTTGCGGTTTAAGATCCTTATGAAAAATAGAATGTTATGTAAATCTTGGGTTATGTGAGGTGCTCAAGGAAGACTATCACCTCTGGTGTAAGAACTTGTTGAGCCATCATCCACCTCTAGTGTTCAACTCTTACCTGTGGCTCCTAGAAGCTGTAGCAGGAGCAGTAGCCATATACCAATAAAACCTTCTTGAAATCAGGTTGAGGGTAACCACAGTCTTCAAATACAATTCACAAGCAAGTTAAGTCATCATCCATTATATCTTGAAGTCATTGGTTTGCTTAGAACACAAAGGATAGATAATGGGGGAGGGTGTAATGTTAATTGAATTTAAGATCTTCCCCCTCCCATTAATGGACCTCAGGTGGAGCCCATTAAGGGAAGCTTGCTTAGGGGAGGCTTGCTTGTCGAAAAGCTTTCATACCTTTTGCTAATTTCTTTTTTTTTTAAGCAATTGTGGTTAAGCAACTTGCTCAAGGTTACATGGCCAGTTATTTCTGGGTGTGGTGCTGAGTGTCTGAGCCCTGGATTCGATCTCCAGGTCATCCCGACACTGGAGCCAGTGCTCTTACTCGCTGTGCTACCTGGCCGCCCCGAAAATTTCTAATTAGGCATTGAGTCATCTGGGTTGTGATGCCTTATGTCTCTGAGAAATGTATATATACTCTGAGTTGATATTTTATTTTGGGAGCTTCCTTATGAGCAGGACTGTGCGATTCCCTGGTCAAAATTCTGAGTGGCCACATGTTCAGAGCTCCCTAACTGCTCAGATATAAAAAGGCTCTCTCGATCCAGGGATATATGTAAATTGTGTAGTTGATTCAGGCAGTGAGATCCTCATTTGTTGGTCTATTTCTCTGCTTGTGTTTTCTCTGTATTTTCTCTGATGTTCAGCATGCTGACTTTTCCTGTGAACTAGTGAATGCAATTTTTAAAAATTGTTGATCTCTTAAATAGCTAGCTATCTTTCCTAGTAAAACAGATCTAAGAACCTGTGCTAGCAGCCATCCTGGGTATGCCAGTGTGGTTGCACTATCAGTGGAGCAGAACTAAGATGATGGAGTAAAAGCAGGGACTTGTTTGACATCTCCCCAAACCCCTCCAAATACTTGTAAAATATGACTAAACAAATTCTGGAGCAGCAGAACTCACAAAATGACAAAGTGAAACAAATTTCCAGCCCAAGACAACCTGGAAGGTCAATAGGAAAGTTGTGGTGCAGCATTCTAAGAGAAACACACAGTCCAGACTGGGCCAGAATAGGCCTGAAGGGACTGAATCACTGGAAGCTGTGACAGTTTCCAGACTTCTCAACCCACAAACACCAAAGATAACTTAGGAAGTCATTAGGAAAAGTCTGTCAGAAAGGTGAGGAAGGGGCTCGGTCCAGCCCTAGCCCCAGGGCAGCAGAGGTGGTGGTAGATGTAGCAGTGGGGGCAGCAGCAGTGACTGCTTCCAGAGCCCTTGGCCCACAGACAGTTTGGGGGGGGGGGAATCCAGCAGCTGATCACAGTGCGATTGCAAGGATCTCTTTGCTGGCACTGAGGCAGGATTCTCTTGCTTTGCACTGGGTCGCAGGCCTGGATGGTAGTCCTGCTGTGAGGAGGAGTGCTGACTGGTGGAGACTGTGGCAGCTGTGGAGAGGGAATCCTCCTCACAGTTCCAAGGCAGAAAAAAAAAATGTTTGTGCTTACTCACAAACCAGAGCATAGGCCAGGAGAGGAATAAACACCTCTCCTTCAATCATACCACACTGGAAGAACTGAAAATTTACAGGCCCCTAGAAGTATCTCTGAAAACAGTTGCACAAAATCCCTGAAGCCTGGGACAGTACACCCTCCACACTGGAAACAGAGTCCTTCTTTAGCAAAGAGTTAAAAAGTCAAGTAAATGGCTGGAAAAATGAGCAAATAGCATTAAAACAAAACAAACAAAAAAAAAAAACCTCAGACTATCAAATCCTACTTTGGTGACAAAGAAGATAAAAACATGTAACCAGAGGAAGACAACAAAGACAAAGCTCCTACAAACAAAGACTCCAAAAAAAATGAATTGGTCCCAGGCCATAGAAGACTTCAAAAGGGATACTGAAAAGCAAGTATGAGAAGTAGAGGAAAAATTGGGAAGAGAAATGAGAGTGATGCAAGAAAATCATGAAAAACAAGTCAACAGTTTGTTAAAGAAGATCCCCCAAAATAATGAAGAAAATAATACTTAAAAAACAGATTAACCCAAATGGCAAAAGAGGTCCAGAAACATGAGGAAAAATGCCTTAAAAAGCAGAATTGAACAAATAGAAAAGAAGGTCCAGAAGGTCACTGAAGAAAATAATTCCTTAAAAATTAGAGTGGAGAAAATGGAAGCTAATGACTCTATGAGAAATCAAGACATTATAAAACAGAACCAAAAGAATGAGGAAAAAAGAAGACAATGTGAAATATCTCATTGGAAGAACAACTGCCTGGACAATAGATCCAGGAGTGATAATTTTAAAAGTATTGGACTGCCTGAAAGCTTTGATCAACAAAAGAGCCTAGACATCATCTTCTAGGAAAGTATCAAGGTAAACTGTCCTGATATTCTAGAAACAGAGGATAAAATAGAAATGGAAAGAATCCAGTAATCACCTCCTGAAGGAAATTCCAAAAGGAAAACCCCTAGGAATATTGTAACTAAATTCTGGAGTTTCCAGCTCAAGGAGAAAATATTGTAAGCAGCCAGTAAGAAACAAGTAAAGTATTATGGAAACACAATCAGGATAACAAAAGATTTATCAGGTTCTACATTAAGGCATTGAAGGGCTAGGAATATGATATTCTGGAGGTCAAAGGAGCTAGGATTAAAACCAAGAATCATCTACCCAGCAAGACAGAGTGTAATCAATAAGGGGAAGAATTGATATTCAATCATGTAGATTAATTTAATGTATTCTTGAGAGGCCAGAGCTAAATAGAAAAATTGACTTTCAAACAAAAGACCCAAGAGAAGCATGAAAAGGTAAACAGGAAAGAGAAATCATAAGACTTATTAAAGTTGAACTCTTTACATTCCTGCATAGAAAGATAATATTTGTAACTCATGATGTCTTTTTTGTATTAGTGTAGTTGGAGGAAATATACATACACATGTACATATATGTATATGTAAACATATACATATATATGTGTATCTGTGTCTATATATACATACACACAGACACACACATATATGGATGGATAGATAGATAGATAGATAGATAGATAGATAGATAGATAGATAGATAGACAGACAGATAGATAGACAGACAGATAGATAGAGAGACAGACAGACAGGATAGGTACTACAGGGCAAATTGAATATGAAGGGATGATATCTAAAAAATAAAATTAAGGGTTGAGAGAGAGGAATGCACTAGGAGGATGAGGGAAGGGTATAAGGGGTAAATTAGCACATAAAAGAGGCGAGGAAAAGTTTTTACATTGGAGGCAAAGAAGGTGGAGGTGAAAGGGTATAAGTGAAACTTACTCTCAGTGAATTTGGCTTAAGGAGGGAATAACATACACACTCAATTGTGTATGGAAATCTATTTTAACTTACAGGAAAGTAGGGGTAAGGGGAGAAGAGAAGGGGGAATGATAGAAGGGAGGGCAGATTGGGGGAGGGGGTAGTCAGAAAGCAAACACTTTTGAAGAGGGACAGGGTCAAAGGAGAGAATAGAATAAACGGGGAGTGGGATAGGATGGAGGGAAATACAGTTAGTTTTTTACAACTTGACTATTATGGAATCATTTTGCATAACTACACATATATAAACTATATTAAATTGCTTACTTTCTCAGTGAGGGTGGGTGGAGAGGGAAGAAGGGAGAGAATTTGGAACTCAAAGTTTTAAAAATGAATGTTAAATGTTGTTTTTATAAGCTGCTGGGGAAAAAGATATGCAGGCAATGGGTTATAGAAATCTATCTTGCACTACAGGAAAATAAAAAGGAAGGGGATAAAAGAAGGGGTGGTGGTGATAGACAGAAGGCCTGACTGGGGGAAGGAGTAATCAGAATGCATTCCATCTTGGGGTGGGAGAAGGGGAGAGATGGGGAAAGCATTTGGAACTCAAAATCTTGTGGAAGTGAATATTAAAAACTAAAAATTAATTAATAACAAAAAAGAAATACAAAAAAGAAAGATAAACAACATAAATGTTAGTTGTTATTTATGGAACATAGAGAAGATGACTCTAATATTAACCTCAAGGGTGGTTTTTAACACCTATGCAATACGGAAGGCAGGAGAGCTAACCTCTGCTCTTACAAATTGGCATGATTGACAGAAGTATTAAATGGCAGCAAAGCTGCACTTGACCTTAGAAATCACCTGGTCCAAATTCCAAATATAAGAAGGGAAACCATTGGTAGTGGATCAATTACCTCACCCCTTTAAAGGAAATCCTGAGATTCTACTCCCAGATTCCTTAACATATTGAGGATGTCTCAGGCAACCAATGAAATATTTTAAACTAAATTATGAAAAACAATGAATATAGAATTTCCAGGAAGTCTATTCCAATTGTTTGAGGCACTTGGTTATAACCTGTGGTTTTCTATAAAGTATCAGACTAGTTCAGTACCCAGGACCTTAGGAGGTAAAACTCCCAGCTAAGTTCCTGAGAAAGAATAGCTACTGGAGACAGAGGGAGAAGGAGTGTATCCTACCTTTTAGCTCCAGTTTCCTCCTTCTCTCCACTTTGACTGGGGGAGTATCTTTAAAGCTTTGATGCCTCAGGGAAATATTGGACTTTCCATTATCCCCAGCTCAGGCATCTTTACATTGTCCTGTGGTAGCAAAAACTGTTGGCAGTTTCTGTGTTGAGAGTGAGGAACAAACTGGATGACAGTTTTTCTCTCCTCTCCAATTCCTGGCCTCATATAGGGAACTCCAATATGCATATTGATTCTCCCTCAAATACCCTAGCTGTTCTGTTTCTCAACTTTCTCACCTACCAAGAACTACTCTTCCATCTCACATTAGCCCCGCACATAAAGATGGTCATACCCTTGATCTTGCCATCACTCACAAATGTACAAGATCCATATTCAGGAATTCTGAAATAATCCCCTTACCTGACCATAAGCTATTGGCTTTTCACCCTCTCTCTTCCTTCATTTATAAAACCCTACTCTTCAGCTGCATCATATTCTCTAATCCCTTGACTCTTTTATTTCCCTCCCAGGTCATCTCCCTTGTACTAGCTACTCTCTCCTCTTATCATCTTGACCAGTAGTGAACCAATTCATCTCCACACTGTGCTCCTATCTTGAATTCCTCGCCCCTTTATATTGCTAATTATACCTAGCTAAAGCTCAGTCTTGGATCACTCCAACATTCATCACCTCTGTGCCTATGTACATGCTGCTGAACTAAGGTGGAGAAAATCACGTAACCATTTTGACTGTGTACACTCCAAATTTATATTACATAGCCTCAACTGAGCCATCACTGCTGCTAGGTAATCCTGATATACCTCCCTTATCAATCAATATCACACTCTCCATAGAGGCACTTCTAAATTTTTTCATCCCTTCTCAAACCTTCCCTGGCTTCTCTTGCCTCCACTGTTTCTTTTTTTATTTTTTAAGCAACCAGGGTTAAGTAACTTGCTCAAGTTTACAGGGACAGTCATTTCTGGGTGTGGTGCTGAGTATCTGAGCCCAGATTTGATCCCCAGGTCATCCCGACACTGAAGCCGGTGCTCTTACTCTCTGTGCTACCTGGCCGCCCCAGTTGCCTCCACTGTTTCAACAGAGACTTGACAGAAAAAATATTTGACAGAAAAAAAAATGAAAAAAAAATAGGCCATTTACCATGAACTCCCTCTCCTCCCCCTTCCTCCCTTCTATTACTCAGGTATCTTTTGACACTCTCTCCTTTATCACCCCGTCTCACATGAAGTACTCTTACTTCTTCCTTAAGCTAATTCTTTTACTTATGCAAGTGATCCCAATTCCATCCCTCCAACAGACTGACCCTTCTGTCATTTCCAGGGTTTCATTTTGGTCTCTCACCTACTGATTTATTTCCTACTGCCTACAAAGATGACCATATCAAACCCATCCCAAAACAAAATGAAACAAAACAGCAACAAAATCTTACTTGATATTTCCATCCCTTCCAGCTATCATCTTCTAAATTCACTGTTCTTTGTAGCTAAACTCAAAAAGGTTTTCTACAATAGGTGCCTCAACCTTCTTTGGCTTCCTATTGCCTCTAGGAGCAAGGACAAAGTACACTGTTTGGAATTCTGTCAAGTTCAGTCATTTTCAGTCTTGTCCTACTCTTCATAACCCCATTTGGGATTTTCTTGGGAAAGATATTGGGGTGGTTTGACGTTTCCTTCTCCAGTGCATTTTTACAGATAAGGAAACTGAGGCAAACAGGTTATTTGCATGTTGTCACAGCTAGCAAAGTGTCTGAGACCAGATTTAAACTCAGGAAGATGAGTTATCCCTGGACCAGGGACTCTAAACACTCCACCAACTACCTGCCCTTTGAATACTGTTTGCCATTCAAAGCCATTCATCACCTAGCTCTCTCCTATATCTCACAAGCTACTTACACCTTATTCCCTGACATGTTCATTTTGACACTGGTCTCCTGGCTGTTCCACAAATAAGAAACTCCATATCTTAGCTGCAGGCATTTTATCTGGCTATCCCCAATGCCTACAATGTTCTCCCTCCTCTGCTCCAGCTACTGACCTCCCTGGCTTCCTTTAAGTCCCAACTAAAATCCCACCTTCTACAAGAAACCTCCCCCAACCTCTCTTAATTTGAGGATCCTCACTCTTTTAATGATTTCCTATTTATCCTATATATAGCTTGTTTGTATTTAAATTTGTATGTTGTCTCACCCATTAGTTTGTAAGCTCCTTGAGAGCAGGGCCCATCTTTTCCCTCTTTTTGTAGCCCCAGCACTTATCACTGTGCCAGACTTATAATAGCAGATTAAAAGACAACTTGAAAGACGACTTTTAGACTCCACATGTAAAAAGCTATACTATGCTTAAGAGAAATTTTTGGAGCACCCCAAGAAAATATAAAAAGTCTTCCAAGAGCTATGTTACCCCATTGCCATTCATGAGCTTTTCTAAGCTTGAGTATACTTTCTCCTGAACTATGTATGTACTTGTGAGAGAACATATTTCATATTGTAAGAGAGGTTTTTTTTTTAAAGAACTTTAATACCATTTCTAAAAGCTAATTAAGTCAAGTCGATTAAATGACATCCCTAATAATCACGGGTGGAAATATAGCTGTGTGGCTTATTAGATGCAATATTAGGAAAGACAATTCCAAATTCATTAAGTTACCTCTAGAACTTTAAGGGAAGATGTGGTCACATTTTAGGGACACAACTTGTTAGGGTAAAAGGGAATTTGGGATAGTGGCACCAGATTATGTGCTACATCAGCAAAGTCATTTTGGTAGAAGTAATGATGCCTTACTTTGAGTCACATTGATCTCAATAAATAGCACATGGACAGTTTTTGTACTGTTTGATATAATAAAAAAAAATTCCTCCTAAACCATACCTAACTTCCTTAATAAAAAGAAATTTGTGTCCTTAATCTGCATGTCCTTCCTATTGTAAACAAAAAGTGACCAGCTACGGATACTTAAGGTCTCAATTCAATTTTCAGTTCTGATACTAACTGGGTGATACTGTATAAATCATAACTTTTCTGAGCCTTAGTTTTCTCACCTATAAATTCAGGATGATTCACATACTATCTCATGTTGTTATTGTGCAGCTCAGATCAGAAAGTTTATGTGTAGGGTACCTTGTAAATCTTAAAGTGGAATATCAATGTAAGGTATTACTAATGTTCAAACAGATCCCTTGGGTCGGGGACTAATAGACCACCTTTGAAATTTTTGCCGATAAATTCAAGGATTGTCAGTGTTGCTGCCAAAGCCTAATTCATAGATATTCTAAATTGGGAAAACAAGTTTCCTATGGGATGCTTCTCCAGGGAGAGCCTCCTGAATCAAAAGAGAAGGCATCATGATCTAGTGATATAAAATAACAACACAAATGATGAATCTAGGGAGTTTTCCTTAAAGCTCTTACCATGGAGTTGTAACTATTAGCTATTAATAATCAGCCCTTCTATGCATCTCCTGAGTTGAACCTGATTTATTTTATATACTTTTTTTTTCTTTGCATGCAGAGGTGGGACATAATCAGTATGGAATGTTGAGTACATTGTCAGACTCAGTTTATTTATTAATTTTACTGAACTATTTTGTTCTCTTTTTAAAAAATTCTTTTGGGGCAGCCCTAGGTGGTGCAGTGAATAGAGCACAAACCCTGAAGTGAGAAGGACCTGAGTTCAAATGTGGCCTCATACACTTAACACAAAAACTAGCCTTGTGACCTTGGGCAAGTCACTTAACCCCAGATTGCCCTCCAAAAAGCAAAAATAAAAAACAAATTTTAAATCTTTGTTACAAAGGGATAGAATACTGAGGAGGGGAGAAGATAGAAATATATTTAGCAGTGGAAGTTTTGTAAATTCTAAAAAAACAAAAACACAAAAGCCCTTATCATTTCCTCCTGATTTTACTCTGGTCTGTATAGCATTTCTATCTTTGGTTCTTGTCAGACACTCAACTGCAAGAGTCTGACAATGGGGATAAGAAAGTTAAGATGAAATTGAGGTTTTTGTATTCAGTAATTAAGAACAAGAGGTCAGGTACATTTGATAACCATACTAAAACAGTGTCATAATCAAGTAATTTTTTTCTTTGATTCACATGTGAACAGGGTTTAGAAAGACTGAAGCCAGCCTTGATTTCCCTGAACCTTTATTTATCAGGGTACTGGACAAACTATCTTCTAGTATAGTAGATACTGCCAGAAGGCCAAATAAATCCAGGCAAAGTTATTGAGACAACTCTGCAAATAGAACTCAGCAGAAGCCATCTCAAGACTTCGATGTTCTTAACTTTTTTATAGCTTATCCTCTGAAAAATTGTCTTCTAATTGATCCCACTGGGAGGCTCGGGGCTCAGTCATCAGGTACAACAAGTACAGATTTGAGGACTGTCACCCATGATATAGGTTTTTCAAGAGGAAACATGGAAATCTCCACCAATGCCTAAACAGGTTGTATCACTAAACTATATTGCCTCTTAATGATAATAATAAGTGACACCTGTGTAGAATTTTGAGCTCTTAAAAGTGTTTTATATATATGATCTTGTATAATCCTTATGACTTCCACCCATGAGACAGGTACTATAGTTATTTATTATTATTTACACTTAAGAAATCTAGTTCTCTCTTGACTACAAGGCCAACATGATTGCTATTGGACTGCACCATGGACCATATTGTACTGTGGCATTTTTTTTTCATATTTCCACCCTGGTTTTAATTTATTGCATATTTATGTAGAACCTATTGTGAATGATTATGTGACATATTGGGGATGCAAAGATGAAAGAGTAGTGAAATCTGGAAGAGCAATAGTATATGCACCATGATAATGACAATACAAGTAAAATTATGATATATTTAAAAAAAATCAAAGAGAGAAACAGTATGGAAGAAATCATTGCTAACTGGGGGTAGGGATAGGGGTGTTCTCCTCATGAAAGAAGTTGTACCTGAAGTTGGCCATGAAAGAAATGGAGGATTAAAAATGGTATGTAGGTTTGAGTGTTTGAGGAATGAGGTTTGCACAAATCCATAAGAGAGAAAATGTGGAACAGACTTATGGATATATAGACTGCAGAGCTGGGTTGAAATTTTGATTTTGACACATAGCTGTGGATTTTTTAATATTATCTAATTTCTTTGCTTCTCAGTTTGGGTTTGGACTCTTGAAGACCATACCTTAACAATACCGAGCTGTACAACAACAGCCCTTTCAATTTATTGGATCACAGAACCTAAGATCCTAGATTTTACATGACAGCACATGCTCCAGGGCATTCATTCAGTCATCCTCATTTTATAGATGAAGAAAACTAATCTCAGGGAGTTTAAGCAAATTTCCCAGTCACTCAGCTAATGTCAGAGACAGAACCTGATACCATGTTTCCCCGATAATAAGACCTATCCCGAAAATAAGCCCTCCCCTTACTGTGTAAGATTCCTCTAAAATAAGCCCTCTCCCGAAAATAAGCCCTATTGAGATTGCTACTATAGTGAAGGTGATCCCCTGCGCTACACACTACATTACAGTACCCTCTGTATGCACCCCCCCCCCGTGAAACGCACGCCGTGCACCGAGCTGCATCCAATCAGAGCTGCAGCAGAGTGCCTCATCCTGTTCTTCCCCAGTGATTTGCTTGCTGGCGCCATTGAGAGCAGTGCCGAGGCAGGACAACATAAAAACCCGGTATGTAAGCGGGAGTGAGGGGGCATGATGGAGGATAAAAAGGGCATGATGGAGGAAAAAAGAAGAACTCAGGGGACATGATGGAGTGAAAAGAAGGACTGATGGTCATAATTTTATTATTCTGTCTGTTTTGACCCCCAGACATGAGTACAAAAAGGAAGAGCTATACTGTTGAGTATAAGAAAGCAATTGTAGAGGAGTCACATGGCAAGAATCTTGGATCTTTGAATGGTCAGAAAATGGAGAGCAGATTATAATAACCTCAATCAACAGGTGGATGAGGGAAAAGGGAAAAAGCGCAGGTCTGGATCAGGTCAGCAGCCCTTATATCCTGACTTGGAGATCCTCATTGGTGAATGGATTGCTGACAGGAGAGCAAAGGCCTTGGTTGTGCGCAGGGCTGATATTCAAGCATTTGCCCTTTCAATGGCACCAGAGTTTAAAATGGTCTCAGAAGGATTCAAAGCATCACAACACTGGTTGGACGGTTTCCTTCAACGGTATGAACTGTCCCTAAGAA
The DNA here is from genome assembly GCF_028583685.1 of Petaurus breviceps papuanus. NCBI lineage: Eukaryota > Metazoa > Chordata > Mammalia > Diprotodontia > Petauridae > Petaurus > Petaurus breviceps. The sequence goes on along the minus strand of NW_027187419.1, from coordinate 16,099,720 downwards.
GATCAACAACACTGTTTAAGCTGGAAGATGCTGAAGTTATTAAACGTGCACTTGCATTCAAGTCCTTTATTGATAGGATCGACATTTCCAAGTACCAAACCTGCAATATCATTGCTATGGATGAAACTGCAGTGTTTATGGGACAAGGATCTCAAACAACAATTCATCACAGGGGTGCAATATCAACCTACATTCCCACCACTGGCTATGAAAGTGCACGGGTCACCTGTGTTTTGGCAATTCGTTTGGATGGATTGAACGTGTATCTGGCATTTACGTTCTTGAAACCGAAAAAGCCTGGTGTACACAAGCCGTTATAAGAAAGGGGGTTGATTTAATGCTGTCACTTGTTATGCGAGGTAACCAAAGAGGTCTGATAGTCTGGGATTCAGCCAGCACTCACCGCGCTAAAGAAATGAAGAACTTCCTTGCAGAGAGAAGAATAGATCAAGTAATGATTCCTGCAGGAATGACTGCCTATCTCCAGACTTGATATTGCAATAAAGAAGCCATTCAAGGACCCTTTGCGCATGGAAGTCAATGACTACATTGAAAATAGAATGGAAAGAAATCAGCGTGGAAACTTTGTGAAGCCCTGTCTGCAAAAAGTCGTGACTTGGGTGAAGAAGTCATGGGATAAAATTACTGACAGCTGTGTCGCCAAGGCACTACGAGCAGGTTACCTGGACAAGACATATTCATTTAAAGAGAGCTATATTACTGGACATGACAGATTGGGTCCACTTCTTCTGAAGGAAATGGAGGCGCAAGACATCCAGGACGGAATTCAGGGTATAGACATTTATGATGATGTTGTTGAAGAATATGACATGATCATTATTGAATAAAGGTACATTTTTTTGTTCACATTTACCTGTTTATTAAAATTGCTGTCAATGTTCATTAAAACAGGCCCTCCCCTGAAAATAAGCCCTCTGGTGTTTTTCTGTCCAAAAAAAATAATAAGACAGTGTCTTATTATCGGGGAAAAACGGTACTAATAAATAAATAGTGAGGAATACCATGATAATTATACATTTGCATACATTACCTTGTTTGAGACTCATTAACAACCCTGTTTTGTAGGTGTATTATTATTTCCATTATAGAGATGAGAAAACTGAGGCAGAGAGAGGTCAAGTAATTTGCCCAGCTTGAATTATACAATTAATTAGCATCTAGGGAGGATTTGACCCCAGGTTTTCCTGATTTCAAGTTCATCACTCTATTTACTTACTGCACCTCTCTGCCTCTCAAATTTTTCATCTTGACTGTGTTTGAAGATATTTAATGAGGTAGAAACCACTGATTCTCAAATTTTTTTAAATCATTCTAACTATAAGGAAGTTTTTCTTGTCTTATTTTTATTTTTCTAACAGCACTGAAGTCTTTCTCTTTCCAACTTCTAACCTTTGTTCCCAGTTCTGGTCACTGGATCCAAGCAAACAAATTTAATCTAAACTCATTTTAGTTATTTTTAGTAAAGTACAACCATCCAGAGTCATATCCTCATCATGAGTACCATCCTATCTAGTCTCAGTGATTCTTAAGAGGTCAAATCTTTCTCCTTCCTTTAGGATCCCTAGTTCTTCTGGTTTATAATCCATCTATCATCTATTTGTGTATAGAAATCCATACTTTATCTATTTGTGTATAGGCCAGTGGATTTTTTGCTCATTCTTTTTATTCTTTTTGGTGGGGGAAGGGTAGGCAATTGGGGTTAAGTGACTTGCCAAAGGTCACATGGCAATTTTTTTGTGTTAAGTGTCTGAGGCTGGATTTACACTCAGGTCCTCCTAAATCCAGGGCCGGTGTTCTATTCACTGCACCACCTAGCCTCCCCTTCTCATTCTTTTCTTGAACTCTCTCTCCTGTGGACTATTGGAAAACTTTTGTTGTTATTTTTCCTACATTGTAACTATTTTTTGATGGCACTAACTTTAGCAGAGGTACATATGCAATTTTCTCTTTTCCTCCTTTTTTAACTTAAAGTGTTTTAAATTAGTGCAGTAAGAGCCCAGGGCATTTCATTGTTCAAATCCTGTGTTGTTCGATGTGCTTTATTCATGGCCAAGAAATTTCCTTTATCTTAAGCAATGATCCAAAAGTCCAAATCCTACACTGAGAAAGCATCTTGTTAACCAGATAATCATTTTCCATAATCTTTCTTTTATAATGTCTATTATCAGAAATAATACCTAAATATTCCCTGTTCCTTAAGGTCTCTAATGTTCTGACCAGACAATATTTCTTTTCTAGATACCTTCTTATAAGTATTATTTGTGTTCAAGGGAAGCACCATATTTGACAAGTCTTGTAAGATCCTTTGTAATATACAGGTTATATTTCCCAGGAAGAAAAAAGACTTCTCCATTATTATTAGCAGGGAGTCCCAAACTACCTCTACTAAATGAAATTTCCCTACACACTATATTTGAATCCTTTAGATTATTCCTTAAAGCACTAGCAGTTGTTTCCTTCCCAGATGGTCTCTGGGAAGAACCATATACCCATTGCTACATGTTCATTGATCCTTCTTTCCTGTCTTATTTCTTTTTTTTCCATTTTTCAAATGTTCTATTAACTTCTGATTTATATCATTCCTTTCTGCCAGATTTTGAGTTACAAATTTTCTCTCCATTTTTCCCCTACCAACTGCCCCCAAAATAGCAGTCCCACAGGATATTCCCTCCTCCAATCTGCTTTCTCCCATATTTTCTCCCATACCCCTTTTGACTTTTCCAGTGGATCTCTATGCCCCAGTGCCTGTATATCTTATTTCCCAATTACATGTAAAATACTATTAATAATAGTATATATACATATATGTATATATATATATATATATATATATGAATATTTGATTTTAAAACTTTTAATTCCAGATTCATTCCCTTCCTCCTTTGATGCCCACCCTTACTGGGAAGATAAGCAGTTCAGGATAGGTTGTACAAGTGTGTCTAATGCAAAACAATAACATAGTAGATATATTGTGAAAGACTGACTATATTTCCCTCCCTCCTATCCCACCTCCCACTTGTTCTATTCTCTACTTTGCTCCCATCCCTTTTCAAAAGTGGGTGCTTCCAACTTCCCTCCCACCCAGTCTGTCCTCCCTTCCATCATCCCCCCTCTCATCCCCTTCCCCCCCTACTCTCCTGGAGGATGATACACCCTATTTAGTGTGTATTTCATTCCCTCCTCAAGCCAAATTCAATAGGAATAAGGTTGACCCATTCCCTTTTGCCTTCCTATTCTTCCCCTCCATTGTAACCATTTTCCCTTGCCTCTTCTACATGAGATGGTTTACCCCATTCTGTCTCTCCCCATCTCCTCTCATTATATTCCTCGCTCACCTCCTAATTTCACCTTTTAAGTATCACCCCTTCCTGTTAAATTAGTCCTGTGCCCTCTATCTATGTATACCTGTAAACATATATACATGCATTCACATATTTATTCATATGCCCATATGCCCTCATATGTAGACATATATATTTCTATTCCCTTCAACTACTGAGAAAAGTTTTGTAAGTTACAATTATTGTCTTTCCATGTAGGAATGTAAATAGTTCAATGTTGATAAGTTCCTTATGATTTCTTTTCCCTGTTTACCTTCTCATGCTTCTCTTGCTTCTTGTATCTGAATGTTAAATTTTCTGTTCAACTCTGGTTTTTTTCAGCAAGAATGCTTGAAAGTGGGGGCGGCCAGGTAGCAAAGCAAGTAAGAGCACCGGCTCCAGTGTTGAGAAGACCTGGAGATCGAATCCCGGCTCAGACACTTAGCACCCACCCAGAAACACCTGGCCGTGTAACCTTGAGCAAGTTACTTAACCCCAATTGCTTAGGGGCGGCCAGCTGGCTCAGCGAGTAAGAGCACCGGCTCCAGTGTTGGGACGACCTGGAGATCGAATCCCGGGCTCAGACACTCAGCACCACACCCAGAAATAACTGGCCGTGTAACCTTGAGCAAGTTACTTAACCCAGATTGCTTAAAAAAAAAAAAAAAGAATGCTTGAAAGTCCTCTATTCCACTGAATGACCATATTTTCCCCTGAAACATGATACTCAGTTTTGCTGGGTAGGTGACTCTTGGTTTTAATCCCAGCTCCTTTGACTTCAGGAATATCATATTCCAAGCCCTTCAATCCCTCAGTGTAGAAGCTGCCAGATCCTGGGTTATCCTGATTGTGTTTCCACAATATTCAATTTGTTTCTTCCTGGCTGCTTGTAACATTCTCTCCTTAATCTGGGAATTCTGGAACCTGGCTATAATATTCCAAGGAGTTTTCTTTTGGGGATCTTTTTCAGGAGGTGATGAGTGGATTCTTTCAACCTCTATTTTGCCCTCTGGTTCTAAAACATCAGGGCAGTTTTCTTTGAGAACTTCCTGGAGGATGGTTTCTAGGTTCTTTCTTTGATCATGGCTTTCAGGCAGTCCTATAATTTTTAAATTCTCTCTTCTGGATCTATTTTCCAGGTCAGTGGTTTTTCCCGTGAGATATTTCACATTGCCTTCTATTCTTTCATTTGTTTGGATCTGTTTAACAGCATCTTGATTTCTCATAAAGTCATTAGCTTCCATTTGGTCCAATCTAATCCTGAAGCAATGATTCTCCTCATTGAGCTTTTGAGATTCTTTTTCCTTTTGGCAAATTCGGCTTTTTAAGGCATTCTTCTCCTCATTGCCTTTTTGAGCTTCTTTTGCCATTTGAGTTAGTCTATTTTTCAAGGTGTTATTTTCCTCAGTCAGGCTGTTGACTCTCATTTCATAATTTTCCTGCATCGTTCTCATTTCTCTTCCCAATTTTCCCTCCACTTCTCTTATCTGCTTCTTAAGGTCCTCTATGGCCTGTAACCAGATTGTATTTTCCTTTGAAGCTTTTGGTGCAGGAGTTCTGACTTCACTGTTTTCCTCCTGTTCCATGCTTTGCTCCTTTTTGTCCCCAAAATAGGAGTCTAATGTTGGAATCTTCTGCCTTCTTTGTTTCCTTTGCCTGGTCTTGTCGCCCCTCAGTCACTTGACCCCTGGGCTTTTTGCCACAGTAGGACTCTGCCACCAGACAGGGGAGCTTTTGTCCCAAAAGCGGGGTTTTCTCAGCTGCCGGAGGTATTAGATGGGTGCCCTCTCTGAGGTCTCCACACACTCTGGCAAGCTGGACACACACCCTAGGACCTCCACCCTAGACTGCAATCCAGATCCAAGCAGGTTAAAGCAAGACGATTACCCCTCAGACTGGTGCTTGGTCCCCCTACACTCTGCAGGCCAGGAACTGAAGCTTCCACGTGGCACTGGCTAGATGTGCGGGCATCTTATTGGCTTCTTGCCCCAGGGGCAAAAGCCAAGCACTCCCACTTACTGGGTCCCAAAGTCCAGACTGCACTGACCTCTCACTTTGTCCTTCACATCTATGTGTTGATAAATATGGAAAAGGCCACAGCTGATGCTGATCTGGAGTCCCTATGGGCAGTGGCTGATGAGGCCCACCCTGGGGCTAATGCTTTGCTGTGGGGCTGGGCTAGGCTCCCAGAGCATTGCGCTGGCCAATTCCTGCCAGCCTGTAGGGCTGTCCTCCACAGGAGGTTAGCTTCTCTGTCTCATTTTGTGGGTTCTGCAGCTCCAAAGTTTGTTTAGAGTCCCCTTTTTTCATGGATGGGGGAAGGTGGAAGCTGGAGCCACGGGGAGGTCGTGTTTCTACTCTGCCATCTTGACTCCACCCCCTCTTTCCTGTCTTCTTTCAACCCTCAATCCTCTTTATACAGGCAATGATTCCCCTTTACCTCTTTAGATTCTTTTTTTCTTTTCCTTTATTTTCTCTTCCTTTTCATCTCTTCTGTGTTTTTCTCTTCACATTTATTTAGATGTTTCCTTTTTTTCTTAGTGTCTATTTGGTGTCCTTAGTAACTTAAATAATTCAGAGGTATTCTTCCAGCACCTTTACCTTCTTTTCTCAGAACCTATATTCTTTGCATATATAGTAAATACCTGATTGTTATAGAAAGACAAACAGCACATACTCTCTGCAGGTCACAGCAAAATCTACTCTTTCTGCATATTTCCTGGAAGGTAAATACTTAGTACTTCATCCATAAATGTAGGAAAATTTGACTAGCTAAATGATTGCATGTGAGCATTAGAGGGAGATAAGGGACACAGAGAGTTTGAAATGTCAAGCTTGGGTAGCTTTATCGTATGATGATTTAAACTGAAATGGAGAAGGGGAAAGGGAGGTATGTTTGTTTTGTTTTTGTTTCTTTGTTTTGTGGAGGGTGTAAGATGAGGAACTTTGTTTTGAACATATTGAGTGTGAAGTGCTAATGTGTTACATTTCAATTGAAATATCCTGCATTAACTGTAGGGCTTGAATTCAGATGAGTGGCCATGGCTGGAGACAAATATTGGAAATTTAAGCCATATGAGGGAGTGAGATCACAAAAGCAGAAAACAGAGAAATAAGAAGGAGATCAGCATAGCTCAATGAAAGGGGACCAGGATTAGAGATAGAAGGACCAGTACTGGAATCCTTGGTCTGCCACTTAATGCTTATATTACTTTTGGCAACTCAATTAACATCTCTGGTTCTCAGTTACCTTATCTAGAAAGTGAATGGGTTGAATTTGATGATCTCTAATACACCTTCCAGCTCTAAGTCTATGATCCTATGAATAAGGGAATAGCCAAAATAAAGTTTGTACTATTTCCACATTTTGGGGTGGGAGAAGGAAATGGAGACAACAAAGGATATTGGTAACCAGAGAGGCAGGTGGAGCATTAGGGAAAAGCCAGGTTATGAAAGCCAAAAGCAGATAAAATATCCAAGTGTAAGCCAATTGGACAAATGCTTCAAAAAAAAGGTTAAGGGGGATGAGAGGTAAAGGGGAAAAATGTTTGTTTTTGGCAATTTGGAGGTCAGGACTTTGGAGAAAGTAGTTCCAGGCATAAGAATGGAATGATTAAGAGACAGGATGTGGATGGCTGGCGATTGAGTCCATGATAAAGCAAAATCATAAAGGTTAGGTAGTTATATATGGAAGTGGACACCTGTATAATGCCTGCTGCTGAGGAGGCTGAGGCTGGTGGATCACTTCAGCTTTCGAGTTCTGAATTGTAGTGGGGATAAAGTTTATTTCCTTTCCACAGTAAGGCTGGTACCAGTACCTCAGGAAAGGAGGCTCACTAGTCTGCCTAAGGAGGGTGAATTGGCTCTAGTCAGAAATGGAGCAGATCAAAGCTTCCATCCCCATCAACATGGGATCAAGCTAAGAATGCTCACTGTAATTCTAGTTTGAGCAAGATAAGGAGAGTAAAACTAAGCAAAAAGGATAAAAAACAGCATAAAGAGCTCTTTTCCCCAAAGTCTATCTATGAATTAAAGGAGAAAAGGTAGACATTAGCTTAACAGTGTTGGATTCTACTCAGCTCTACAATAATGATTCCTTTATTTGCAGAATATATGATATTGCATAACACATTTGGGGGGGACCTAAAGAGAAATCCTTTTGCCTCCAAAATTATGCCACTCAAAATTTAAGGAGGGCAAAGGTGCTGGGGAGCAAGATTTACCAAATTATTTACTCTCACTCCAAAAGGTAGTCCCTTCAGGATAGAATCAATGATATCATCTTCAAAAAGGAAAACTCTCTTTCCACAATCTGTCTAATAGACATTAATCTAATAGTTATCTCCTCAAAATTCCATTCCCCAGTTTTTTCAACAGATTATAAAACTGAGATTCTTAAACTTAGCTCTGGCAGAAGGAGCAAACAGGATTTAGACAAAACAATCTCTCTATTCATCACTGTTCTAGCCTGTTTTATCTCACTGAGTAAAACATTTAAGAACCTAAGAGTTTTCTCGGCAATCATCAACCTCTTAGCAAACTTTGAACACATAAACAGGAGCCTTCTATGGTCAAATTGTTTAATTTCAGTATACATCCCAGACTTTTAAAGTTTCCTCAAAGCTTCATCTTAATACTCTTAATAACATCAGAGTAAGGCAGTGAAGATTGTTAGATATAATTGCAAATCCTTAACTCTTTGAACCATCCATGTCCTAGGCCCACTTCTTTTTCATGGATATTTAAATAAAGACATGGAATAATGGATCAGCCTACAGGTCAGGAAGACATGAATTAAAGTAATGCATTTAAAACATATTGTCTTTCTCAAAGCACATAGAAAGTTTAACAACTCTTTGGGCATAATGTTAGATTGTTCTCCAAAATAGTTGGATCAGTTCACAACTCCACCAACAATGAATTATTGTTCTAACTTTTCCACATTCCCTCCAACATTGTCACTTTCTCCTTCAATCATTTTAGCCAATTTAATAGGTATAAAATTATATCTCAAGGTGGTTTTAATTTGCATTTCTTTAATCAATACTTATTTAGAACTTTTTTATGACTATAAATTGTTTTGATTTTTCTTCATTGGAAAACTGCTTTTTTATATCCTTTGATAATTTATCATTTGGGGAATGACTTGTACTCTTATAGATTTGATGAATTTCTTTACGTATTTGAGATGAGACCTTTATCTGAGAAAGTGTCTATAATTCCTACCCTCCCCAATTTTCTGCTTTCCTTCTGATATTGCCTACATTTGTTTTATTTGACTTTCTGATCCTGAGCAAGTCATTACCTTCTCAGTACCCCCAGGCAACTCTGTAAGACTGTTGAAGATGATTTACAGATCTGGTAGAAGGTGCTTCCACTCATGCACAGGTTACCTACAGGACTGAAATCATGGTTATAAACTGGGCCCACCTCACAAACATACACACACACACATACAAACACACACAAATACCAAGAAAGACAAACAAAAAACCAGAATGCCAATATAATGCTGAGAAAACATCAAAGGGAAGACAATCAGAAAACCGGACTTCAAATTCCTGTACTTTCAATAAGCTAGCTGTGTGACAGGCAAGTCATTTAACTTCTCTGAGTCTCCTTTTCCTCATTTGAAAAATGAGCAATTTGGGCAAGATATCTACTGAGCCCCCTTACTCATCTAAATCCATGATACTCTGATGTTTTGATCTCTCCTGTCTCTTCCAGCTCTAATGTCCTAAGTGTACTAATGAATATGATGTATGTCTTCCTGCTAATGGAAACAAGAAAATAAGCATCTGTTGGTGCTGATGACATGGCTTTGTTATCTTTAACTGGGAGTGAACTCAAGAAGCAGCTGAACCTGCTAATTGTTGTAGCAAAAGGAGCTGAGTCTAAAGTGTATGCGAATGAAAATTGTATGGCAGATATTCTCTAGCATCACAATGAACAACACTAAATAATTTTCTGCAGCAGGCTGATTCAGCCAACTCTGGTTAGGGATGGATAGATTTTGCAGCCATCTGACCATGGAAGTTTCATCAGGCCCTAGTTCTATTCAAAATCTTACTTCCATAGTAGTATACTAAGGTTCTTCCATGATCAAATTACTTACCTACAGAATTTTTCAGCACAAAATAATCTCTTCCATGCTACACAGAACAGAGAATTTCTGGGTTTCATATGAATAGTTATCCTAATTCTTAGGAACTTGTGGAGTTTCTTTGCAGGGGAAATATTAGCCCTGCAACATGTACCCTTGTAGCCCACGTCTGGAGGCAGAGTAGCTTTCACACATTTAAGCTGCTAGAATAGAATACAAATTTACATTCTGTGTATCATATCCAAAGCATTCAAGTGGTCCTTTGATAAGCAACACAGGATATTAGACTTTAAGACTTTTGACAGAGAATTCACCCCAGAAGTTTCTATTTTTCTGTGTTTTCCAGAGGCTAATCAAAGATATCTAATTGGGGCGGGGGGGGAGGGGTGGAGTCAAGATGGTGGCATAGAAACAGAAAACTCCATGCTCTCCCCCCATAACCACCTAAAATAACTATAAAATATGACTCTAAACAAGTTTTGGATCTACAGAACCCACAAAGTGACAGAGAGAAACAATCCTCCCGATAAAGGCATCCTGGCAGGAGGACAGGAAGGGGCCATAGCATCATGCTGGGAACAGAGGCCACCACCACCAGAGCCCATGGTTTTAGCCCCAGGGTGGCCCTGACCAGCCACAGCTGGAGGGACTTTGGGAGATTGGATCACCAGAAGCTGTGGTATTTTCCAAAATTATGAAGCCATAAATGCCAAAAGGTCAGTGTGGACTTTGGGAACAGGGGGTCCAGGAGTGTGGTCTGGCCTCTGCCCCTGGAGGGAGAAACAGCTGAGGTGCAGCAGCCACCACCACATGGCTACTTCAAAGCTCCTGGCCTGCAGATTGTAGGGTTACCAAGTGACCATTCTGAGGGGTAGTTGAGATTGCTTTAACCTGCTTAGATCTGGATCACTGACTTGGGTGGAGGTCCCAGGGTGTGTGACCAGGTGCCAGAGCCTATGGAAGCTTCAGAGAGGGCACCCAACCCAGTAGCTCCAGCAGCTGGGAAAACCCCAGTGATCTGGGACAAAGCTCTCCTCTCTGGAAGCAGTTCTACTGTGGCAAAAAGCTCAAAAGTCAAGTATTGAGTGGCAACATGAGCAAGCAAAGGAAGCAAAGCAAGCACAGAAATCTGCCTTTGGATTCCTATTTTTGGGACAAAAAGAATCAAAGCATGAAACAAGAGGAAGAAAACAAAGTCAGAATTCCTGCAACAAAAGCTTCCAAGGAAAATATGAACTGGTTACAGGCCATAGAGGAACTTAAGAAGGATTTGGAAAACCAGATTAGAGAAGTGGAAGAAAAATTAGGAAGAGAAATTATAATGATGAGAGGAAATCATGAAAAGATAATCAACAACCTGACTGAAGAAAATAACACCTTAAAAAATAAACTAACTCAAATGGCAAAAGAGGGTCAAAAAGCCAATGAGGAGAATAATGCTTTACAAAGCCAAATTTGTCAGATGGAAAAAGAATCTCAAAAGCTCACTGAAGAAAATCATTCTTTCAGAATTAGATTGGAGCAAATTGAAGTTAGTGACTTTATGATAAATGAAGATCCAAACAAAAAAATAGAAGACAATGTGAAATCTCATTGGAAAAACCACTGACCTGAAAAATAGATCCAGAAGAGACAATTTAAAAATTATTGGACTACCTGAAAGCCATGATCAAAAAAGAACTTAGAAATAATCCTTCAAGAAATTCTCAAGGAAAATTTCCCTGATGTTTTAGAACCAGAAGGCAAAATAGAGGTCAAAAGAATCTACCCATCATCTCATGAAGAATATCCCAAAAAGAAGACTCCTAGGAATATTATAAACAGGTTCAAGAGTTCCCAGATCAAGTAGTTTACATTACAAGTAGCCAAGAAGAAACAATTTGAATACTGTGGAAACACAATCAGAAAAACTCAGGATATGGCAGCTTCTGCCTTGAGGGATAGAAGGGCTTGGATTATGATATTCCAGAGGTCAAAGGAGCTGGGATTAAAACCAAGAATCACCTACCCAGCAAAACTGAGTATCATGTTTCAGGGGAAAATATGGTAATTCAAGGAAATAGAGAACTTTCAAGTATTCTTGATGAAAAAACCAGAGTTGAATAGAAAATTTGACATTCAGATACAAGAAGCAAGAGAAGCATGAGAAGGTAAGCAGGGAAAAGAAATCATAAGGAACTTATCAAAATTTGAACTACTTACATTCCTACATGGAAAATTGATAACTGTAACTTATGAAACTTTTGTCAATGTGAGAATAGTTGAAGGGAACATAAATATGTGTATATATATATATGTATATGTATACATACATATATATGTGTATGTAGGAGGGTATATGGGCATATGGATACATATGTGTGTGTATATATGTATACAATTATACATAGACAGTGGGCACAGGATCAATTGAATAGGAAGGGATGATAATTTCACTTAAAAGGTGAAATTGAGAGATGAGAGAGGAATATAATTAGAGGAGATAGGGAGAGACAGAATGGGGTAAACTATCTCATATAGAAGAGGCAAGGGAAAACTGCTACAATGGAGGGAAAGAACAGGAAGGCAAAAGGGAATGGGTCAAAATTACTCTAATTGAATTTGGCTTAGGGAGGGAAAGGCATATGCAATCTCTCACCCTACAGGAGAGTAGAGGGGAAGGGGATGAGAGGGCAGATGATAGAGGGGAGGGCAGATTGGGTGGGGAGGGCAGTTAGAAGCACACACTTTTGAAAAGGGACAGGATCAAAGTAGAGAATAGACCAAGTGGGGGGCAGGGCAAGATGGAGGGAAATATAGTCAGTCTTTCACAATATATCCACTATGGAAATGTTTTGTGTACCTACACATGTACAACCTATATTGAATTGCTTAACTTCCCAGTAAGGGTGGTTGATGAGGGAGGAAGGGAAAGTATCTGGAATTCGAAGTTTTAAAATCAAATGTTTAAAATATATATATATAATTTTCTTTTACATGCAACTGGGAAATAAGTTATACAAGCACTGGCATATAGAGATCCATCTTGCCCTACTGGAAAGTAGGAGGAGCTAATGGGGGAGGATATAGGAGAGAGCAGATTGGGGGAGGGGTATATAGTGAGATTGCTGTTTTGGGGTGGTGGGTAGGGGAAAAATGGGGAGAAAATTCGTAACTCAAAATCTTGCGGAAATGAATGATGCAAACTAAAAGCAAACATAAAATTTAATTTTAAAAAATCCTTTTAAAGCTCTTCTAGGAGTTCTTTTGGGGCTTGATACCAATTTACACTTTTTCTTTGAGGTTTCTCATGTAAGCCATTTTTACACTGTTGTCCTCTTCCAAGTTTGTACCTTGATGCTCCCTGTCAGCATAGTAACTTTCTATAATCAAGTTCATTTTTTCTTTTTTTGCTTATTATATGGCTATTTTGTGACTTTGTGCTTTTATGTAAGAGTTGGGCTTTGCATATTCACTGATGCAAGCTTCTTATGCTGGGGCATGGGACCTGGGTCCTTGGTGCTGGCTTTCACTGTAGAGGGCCCTTCCTGTAGGCTTACTATAGAGGCAGCACTTCCTTGCTGGCCTGACTTACACTGGGGGTATTGTCTACCTGCTGGCCAGACCCAGGTGCAGGGTCTTACTGCTAGCTGTTTGGAGGGAAGATATGTTATTGGTCAGCAATAGGGTTGGGGTTTCCTTCGTGGCCTGCACTGGGACTGGGACCTTGCTATGTTTTTTGTACGGGACTATTGGCTTGCCTCCTGGGCTGCTACCTTGAACAGGAATGGGACCATGTTGTTGGATTTCCCTGGGGCTCAGAGTCTAGTTATAGACCAGAGTTTGCTACCCTTCTACCCAGTGAGACAGATGTTTTCTGATGTACTGTTAAGCTGCTTCTCCACTCCTAAATGATGTGGGATATTTGTGTATATAGCAAGATCTTTAGGTCCCTCTCCCATTATTTGCGATTTCTTGAAGATCACTGACATTGGGTCACTAACCCACATTCACCATATCATCAGTACTCTAGGATAATGAGAATTATAATAAATACACTTCTTTGATTTAATTGTTCTGAAGATAGAGTGAGACAATGAGTACAAATTGTTTTGTGACCTATGTAAAAGTAAATTAATAAATAACATAGTTAATAGAATTTAAAGTCAGAAGAAGGCTTAGGGAAATCTATTTTAATACCCTTATTTTTACAAAGAAGGAAAATGAGACCAAGAAGGTGATGTGAGTTGTCTAATTGCAATAAATAGCAAGGCAAATATTATAACCTAGGTTTTGATTTTAGAACTAAGGCTCTTTTCATATGATATAAAAGAATGATACTAAAGAACAGCTATAAGGAGACTGTGAAGAAAAATTTCCTTCTAAAAATTATAGGAATGATAGATATATTTAAGTGATAGAGCCAAGATGGGGGAGTTAAAACAGGACCTCCGTGCATCTCTGGCTCCCACCACCTCCAATACATGTAAAAAAATGACTCAACAAAATTTAGAGCTACAGAACCCACAAAGTGATAGAGCGAAACAAATCTCTTGCTGAAGGCAGACCAGCAGGCCAACAGGAAGGGTCTATCACACTGGGCTGGGATCTGAGCACAGTCCCACACGAGCCATGTGGTTCTGACCCCAGGTTGGCCCCGACCAGCAGCCACTGGAGCAGACTTCAGGAGAGTGAATCACCAGTAGCTGTGGCAGTCTCCAGACTTCTCAACCCATAAATACCAAAAAAAAAAAAAAAAAAGTAAAAGGTCAGTCAGGAACTCTGTTGGAACTAAGTGGAGAAGAGTGCAGTCTGGCCCCTACCACCAGGACAAAAAGTGACTGAGGTGCAGTGGCTGCAGCTGCTGCTGTATGGCTGCCTCCAGAGCTCCTGGCCTGAAGATCATAGGGGAACTAAGCAACCATTCAGAGGGTAATTGCTCTTGCTTTAACCTGCTTGGATCCGGATCGCAGTCTTGGGTGGTGGTTATTCAATGTGTGGCCTGTGTGCCAGAGCTTGTGGGGGCGGCAGAGAGGGTGCTCTCCTTACAGCTCTAGAAGCCAAAAAACCCTCCGAGCAATTTGGGACATAGCTCTCTGCAATCTGGAAGCAGAGTTCTACCATGGCAAAGAGCTCAAAGGTCAAGTAATTGGCTGGCAATATGAGTAAGCAGAGGAAGCACAAACAAACCATAGAATCCTTTTTTGGGGACAAAAAGGATCAAAGCATGGAATGGGAGGAAGACAATGAAGTCAGAACTCCTGAATCAAAAGCTTCCAAGAAAAACAGAAACTGGTTACAGGTCATGGAGGGGCTCAAGAATGATTTTGAAAATCAAGTAAGAGAAGTAGAGGAAAAATTGTGAAGAGAAATGAGAGTGATACAAGAAAATCATGAAAAGTGAATCAGCAGCCTGCTAAAGGATACCTCCAAAATATGAAGAAAATAACACCTTAAAAAATAGACTAACACAAATGGCAAAAGAGGCCCAAAAAGTGACAGATGAGGAGAAGAATGCCTTAAAAAGCTGAATTTCCTAGATGGAAAAAGAATTTCAAAAACTCACTGAAGAGAATAATTCCTTCAGAAGTAGATTGGAGCAAATGGGAGCTATTGATTTTATGAGAAATCAAGATACTATTAAACAGATCCAAACAAATGAAAAAATAGAAGGCATTGTGAAATATCTCACTGGAAAAACCACTGACCTGGAAAATAGATACAGGAGAGAGAATTTAAAAGTTATTGGACTACTTGAAAGCCATGATCAAAAAAAAAAAACATAGACACTATCTGTCAAGAAATTATAAAGTAAAATTGCCCTGACATTCTAGAACCAGAAAGCAAAATAGAAATTCACTGATCACCTCTTGAAAAGGATCCCAAAAAGAATACTCCTAGGAATATTATAGCCAAATTCCAGAGTTCCTAGGTCAAGGAGAAAATACTTCAAGCAGTCCGGAAGGAACAATTTGAGTACTGTGGAAACACAATCAGGATATCACAAGATCTAGCAGCTTCTACATTAAGGGATCAAAGGCCTTGGAATAAGATATTTTGGAGGTCAAAGGAGTTAGGATTAAAACCAAGAATCACCTACTGTAATGGTAATTTGAAGACCCCTTTTTTATATTGTCAAGTAAGCAGGTACTTAGCACTTAGTAACTAATCAAACCTCTGTGAAAGAAACAGAAGGTATGAGCTTAACAGGAAGGGGTTGGCTGAAAGTGGAAGTAGCTAATGCTTTGTATGTAAGAAAAGCCCAAGAGAGGCACAATCAGAATTTCTTGGGACAAGAATGTCATCTGGAGGCAAAGCAGCTATAGAAGAGAGAATTGGAAACTGTCCCTTAGGAGTATGGCCCACCCCTCCCCCCCAAGCTGGATAATGTGATTCTGATTTTTTGAACAAGCTGCAGAAGACACAAGAAGCATGACCAGGATGCTGGGACTTTGTTTGTGGTTTGGTTGAGCCTTGAATTCCTGGGAGCAGAAATTGTGAAGGATTTGTATTGGACTGGGCCCTGTGAACTTCAGTGTGGAGCAGGATCTACCCAAAGAGCTGGACAAGGAACTGGGATCTGTCTGCCATTGAATCCAGGTGACAGTCTGGTAAACCCAGGTAGAATCTGGGACCAGGCAAGGGGATCCAGGGAATTTGAGAACAGGCCCCAAGTCAAGAGAAAAAGACCTCTCCATGGCTACTGAGTAATGATAAATTGTAGGTTACTAGTGACCTAGGGGTGGAGGGTCTGTGTATTATTGTACTTTGAGATGATTGATCTTTGTTCTAAATATCATGACCACTTTGATGAAAATTATGTGGCCATCTTAATGAAAAGCTGTTGTAAATACTATATTGTGATTTTCTATAATAAGTTGTAATATTGTGAATACTGTACCTTGATTTTTTGTGAATGTTTTGCTTTGATTTGTTATGGAATAGAGTGTAATCAGAACCTTAAAAGTTCCTCACAGTAGCATTCTTCTGAAAAACTGTTTGTGCATGGTGTTATACCTACCCATCAAAACTGAGTATAGTGCTTCAGAGAAAAATTGGGTCATTCAATGAAACAGAGGAGTTTCAAGCATTCTTGATGAAAAAACCAGAGCTGAACAGAAAATTTGACTTTCAAATACAAGAAGCAAGAGAAGCATGAGAAGGTAAACAGGATAAAGAAATCTTAAGGAGCTTATTAAACTTGAACTATTTAAATTCCTACATGGAAAAATGATAATTGTAATTCATAAGACTTTTCTCAGTATGAGAATAGTTGAAGGCAATATATGTGTGTAGATATGTGTGTATACATATATGTATGTATAGGATGGTATATGTATGTATATGTGTGTGCATATGTATGTACATGTATACATAGACAGAGGGAAGAGGATGAGTTGAAAATGAAGGGATAATATCTAAAAAAATAAAATTAAGAGGTGAGAGAGGAATATATTGGGAGCAGAAAGGGAGAGATAGATGAGGGTAAATTATCTCATGTAAAAAAGGCAAGAGAAAACTGTTACAATGGAGGGGAAGAGCAGGAAGGTGAAAGGAATGGGTCCACCTTACTTTCATTGAGTTTTGCTTAAGGAGGGAATAACATACACACTCAATTGGCTATTTTACCCTACAGGAAAATAGGGGGATAGGGGACAAGAGGGGAAATTATAGAAGGAAGGGCATATTGGGGGAGAGGGTAATTAGAATCAAACACTTTTGAAAAGGGACAGGGTCAAAGAAGAAAATAGAATAAGTGGAGGGTGGGATAGGATGGAAGGAATTATAATTAGTCTTTCACAATATAACGACTATGGAAATGTTTTGTGTAACTACACATGTACAAACTATAGTAAATTTCTTATCTTCCCAGTGGGGGTGGGTGAGAGGGAAGAAGTGAAAAACTCTGGAACTCAAATTTTTTAAACAAAAGTTTAAAAAATGATGTAATACAAATATTAATTATTACCTTAAATTTCCTGAAGTTGCATTTTGAATTTCTGGGTGAAAAAGGAGTGAAGAAGTCAAATTGCCACTGTTGACCCATTGGGTAACATTCATATCCACCCAAAGCTGTGTACCTGATTTCCAAGTAAGAGAAATATTAAATGATTCCAAGAAGAAAAATAAAACTTAATGAAGCTGCAGATATACAAAGTATGAAAGGATATTCAACTAAAGGGGCTGCTGCAAAATATCTCTAACAGCAATGGGTAGTAAAATCAATATAAAGATGAATGGTGATCAGTAGGAATTCATTGCTGGAACAATTTTAAAGTGAACGATAAGGCAGTACTATTAATAGTTCACTTTTGATTATGAAAAATAAAATCAAATTAATAAATTCCTTTATGGTGAACTGCTTTGCTTAGCTTCTTTTAATGTTTTCAGTTATCTTGATTGATATTTGAATTTTAAGTTCAGAACATCATAAGGAGGTGGGTTCTTTTTTTATGACTACATATCAAATTCTTTTTTACATTAGGCTCCTTTGGTACCAAGTTTTAAGTCATTTGGACAAATAGCTTCTAATTTAGATGGAAATTGATTTACTTTTCCTTCTGGAATGTGAAGTCAAACAAGCCATTCTAAACAATTAAAAACAATCAATCGGAGGTAAAATTTTAAAGAACCTGAAAACTTTCCAGGAAAGCTAAAAGGCCTGATAGAAGCATATGAGAGAGAGAGAGAGAGAGAGAGAGAGAGAGAGAGAGAGAGAGAGAGTTTGATTATTAATTAAGCATTTAACAAAATAAGTGAGTGGGTGGAGAAAAGAAACTTCTTTATTTAATTTATGGATTTTGCTGCTTTTCTGCTTTCATTAAGGTGATACTACATTGAAACAATGCCAAAAGTATCCTTGAAATGAAATGTTGCATATTTATAGCCTTTTGGATTTGCCCATCTTACTACTTAAAAACAAAAAGTTAATGCAAAAGAGTATTCTACATTAAAGGCCTCCTCGGGTACCTCACAGTAGTATGGAAGGAATCCTAGGTTCTCAAAGGCTGGGCCACCAGAAGGACAAAAACTCTGCCAAGGTTTTGGTAGGTTTGGAGGGCTTTTAAGGCTTGGCTAATAACATTATAATTGTTGTCTCAGGATTGCTCAGTTTAGAATAAACTCAGAGAGGCTAATCATTAGGGGTCTGGCCACTTAGATGATAAAGATTTTTCATCATAGAAACTCATAGTGACCGTGCAAAGTAGATGAGGGTTGTAAATGGTCAGTGGATATAATCGGAGCATGCATGGGAATCTTTATAAAAGATAGAGAAAGAACAGTGAAAAGTGTTTATCTACTTCTCTGTTCTGTGGGGGTGAAAAATGGGCATCGGTAAAACTGTCTCCTCCCTATGTCACAGATGCTCCAGCAAAATATTAGCTATGATAACCAGCTATTCCTGGTGGCTTGTGACTGACTATTCTCTCTTATTTCATGGATAATCTATTTAGCATTTCAAGCCCTTCTCAAACTGTCTCCAACTTATTTTTTTTCAGGCTTCTCACATACTATCCCCCATCATACAGTCTCTGTTCTGCCAAATTCGCCCTACTTTCTGTCTACTATGTCTGGAATGTCCTTTTTCTTCATCTCCCCTAGAAATCATATTTTCCTTCAAAGGTGTGATAGTAATGGAATGTGGAGATCCCCCTGTGTTGGCTTGGTTTTCAAACTGATTGTGTTAAAACCCAGAGCTTGTTAATCCCACCT
>NW_027187419.1:16066265-16080183 GCF_028583685.1 Petaurus breviceps papuanus | reverse complement strand
AGGTGGGATTAACAAGCTCTGGGTTTTAACACAATCAGTTTGAAAACTAAGCCAACACAGGGGGATCTCCACATTCCATTACTATCACAAAAGGTCATTTCAAGTGGTACCTCCCACAGGTCTTCCCTGATTTCTCCAGTTATTATGACTCCTTCTGAATTATCTTTATTTACCGTTTGTTTACTTTGTATCTCCTTTGCATCTATTTATATATGTATATGTTCCCACCTCTACCAGTAAAATGTAAGCTTCTGGAAAACAGCTGTCTTGTTTTTGTTTTGGTATCTATGCTGCCTACCACAATACTGCTGGCCTTTAGTAAATTCTTAATAAATGTTTGTTGAATTAATGAATGAGTGAATGAATGAATAAAAAAATAAATATCGGGCACATTCTCCTAATTACATGAGCTGCATATTGCTTAATTCCTGACATTGGTACCCATTTGTGGATTGAATTTGGTAAAGTTCCTCTTCTCTATTCTGACCAAAATTCAATTTAGACTGTGGGAATGTTACAGAGTTATTCTTTTGCTGTTGGTGATGGTAGAATAGTAGTCTCTAAAGTGGGGTATATGTACCCCAAATGTATGCAAGAAGATCCATTGGACTACACAAATAATACATTATAGCTTGTTTTTTCTATTTATTTTGTCTAAAAAAAGAAAAAGTAAGTTTCACTAATATTTAATATCCACAATCACATCTGTTCCTTCCCTCAATTCTTATATCACATGACCACATGTCACTTGTAATGCCCAAGATATCCTAAGGGGAAAATGTGAGTTTCATCATGCAGAGGGCAATAGCAGTTTCCCCTGTCATTCATTTGCTTTCAGCATATTGTAAAACATTACAATTCTTCTATCCCCATTTAACTATTTCTGTGTTCTATTCTCTACTTTTAACTAAAGTAACCCCTACAAAATGGACAAGAAGTTTAAAAGGATTCTTGCTAAAAAATGTACTGCAATTAGCATTGTAATCAGAGACTAGAGAAGAATCCACCAAAAGGCTAGTTATAGCAACTGTGCTGGATATCACTGTTAGCTAGTCCATCACTGATGCTGCAGGGAACTATCAACTTTCAGGACATAGCCCATCAGTAGTTGTGATGTCTGTCGTCTTATCTAGCAATGATACTACATTTATAATGTAGTAACTGTATCAAGTCTGAGGCCATTTTCCACAGAAATCAAGGTGGCAAGGAAAGAATGTATCCTAAAGGCACTGGGGTAAATTGTGATAATTCTGTTCTTGTAATTCAAAGAACATAGCCCTTTGTAATCATGTTTAGTTTATACACACACGTGTATATATATATATATATATATATATATATATATATATATATTTTTTTTTTTTTTTTTTTTGCAAATGGAATTAGAGAATTAATCACTGGAGGCCAGCAGTGGGGAATGGAACACAACAATACAGAAGTTTAAACCAATAGCATTAGACAAAGATATTTCAGCCTCTTAGAAACAATCCCAGAACCCCACAGGAGAGATGTAGCCAGGTCTCCAGAAGAAAAAAAAAATCAGACCATCAGCTGTGCACCAAGAATATGAAAACAAATCAACACTAAGAAAATGGCAGGCCAGAATTTTCCCCACTTTTACATTTGTCTTTAGTCCCATTATTCAGTAAAGAACAATAAAGATCTAATCACATATGACAAGAAATCACATGGGGAATGAACATGAAAGTTTTTGTACAATAAAAATTTGTTGGTTATGACACAGTAGAGTAAGGAGTCATTGAGCTTTGAGATGAATTAGACATTCTTCTTTTACAGAAATAAAAAGGGTTCCAAATTTGGGGAACTTTTTTTATGATGACAAATAGTTGTCAATAGTATGATAACTAACAAATATTTTAACACATCTTTCCTTTTATCCCTAGCACTTACAATGATGTTTAGTACATAGAAAGAGTTTAATAAACATGATTGACTGACTGACACACTTCACCTGTTCCTTCAAGGCAAAGGTGATATAACACATGAGAAAGTAACTACTTATTGAAAGAAACTCTTCTAGAGAGGAGAGAATTTTGTGTCAGATTCCATTGCCATGTGACCAAAATAATTCATCTCTTAAAATGTTCATATCTATATATGTAGCAACGACACAATATTCACAGCACCACCAGCAAGCTATAAATACACTGGTATAGTTTTGAATTCCAAAATATAACAAACTCTCCATATATAAGACAGAAGAAAAACAATTATCCAGACACCAGAAAGTCAAATCCATCATGGCAACAAAGAAGTTAATACATCATAACACAGCAGAGAGTAATACCATCCCAAAGCCTTCCCACAAACACTAATAAGCCTAGTTATCTCCTTGCCTGCATTCTCTCTTTCCCCTAGCTCTAACTGCTCTGACTCCCAGATTCCTCCCAGCTACTCTCCACCCATTTAGCAAGCTCCTCCCACCACAGGCTCCATGTGATTACATTAGGCCTATTAAGGGGCGAGGAAGATCTTCAAATTACAATTACCATTACAACACACTGGAAAAACAAAACAAAACTTGGAAGTAGAATTATCTAACCTGTTTAAAAATTTCCCAAATGAAAAGTCATGGGCAGTTTTTAATTCACTTGCCAAAAATGTAAAAATACAATTCTTCTCCAAAGAGTTCAGAAGAACAACTGCTTGTGCTCAGGGAAAATGAGAGTTTATTTGCTAGAGTCCAGCAAAAATCTTTGTAGAATTGGTAGGTGGGATTGAAAAATTAGTATCATTATTTAATAAGCACAGTCAATCATACACATACCCCATTTAGACCTATTCATCTTTATAATTTAACTTGTAATTTCTAACAGTGATTAAAGCAGAGTATGAAAATAAAGTTAGAAAATACATTTAAAGATTTGCATCACAAAGTGTCAAATAATAATTTTCAAAAATAATTCATAGGAGTTTGCTCAAACTTTGGCCATCATCTTAAGGCATCTAAAGAGATGTAATGGAAAAGAGGACTTTCCAAGTGCCATTGGTCCCTAGGAAATTGGACTTGAAAGAAGGGGTAGAAGCTGAAGAAGCAGTTTGGAGTTTGACTTTAAGATGAAAACCACTAAACAATGAGATAGCTATTAGGCTGATTGAGTGACTAGAGTGAAAATGTATTAGTGGATTTATGTCAATTTTTAAGTGTTTTGTCAATAATAGAGTGTCCCAGGGATCTCTTTTAAAAGCCTTATTGTATCATATTATGGTCTTTGAACATAACTAACCAGAATTTAAATAATGGAAAATCAAATAAATAAATACTTTGCCTCCTCCCGCACCCCCAGTTATATTTCCAGTCTGATCCCTCATATCTATTATATGGGGAAGCAACTCCTGTGGAAAAGGGGCCACCCATTCCTACCATCTGCTAAGATTTAACACTCATAGGTCAAACAAACCAGCTTACCTGAGCAAGGCACCCTGAGGGAGAACCTGTGCCAGGTGAACCAAAAAACCATTACCACCTTAACCACTGTTTCTCCTCAGACCCTAGAGACAGCTCAGGACCCTCAATTCAATAGTCTTTAAAATAGCTATGTCCTCCAAAGCACGAGACCTGCTTCTAGTCTAGCCCCTATAGCAGTTATTGAAAGTTAGAAATCACTGTGGGGAAGGTTTCCCTCATTAACAAAAACCACTGCCATCAACAGGCCAATGAACACAAGAGCCCTAGGAATAGCAGCACCCCCCTCCCCAACTCCAGATTACCAGTCCTGCTTTCAGCCTGGATCTCACATCTATCATCCAGCAGATAAATCACTGGGTTTGAAATCAGAAAGGTTCATCTTTTTGAGTTCTAATCTGGCCTCAGATACTTGCTAGCTATGTGACCCTGGGCAAGTCACTTAACCCTGTTTATCTCACTTACTCATGTGTAAAATGAGCTGGAGAAGGAAATGACAAACCACTCTTTCATCTTTGCCAAAAAACAAACAAATAAAACCAAATGGGGTCACAGAGAGTCAGACATAATGGAATACAACTGAACAACAATAAGTAGGGATAAATGTAAAGTCATACATTAGAACTAAAAAATCCTTTTGATAAGTGCAGTGTGGAGTAACTATGGGCATATAGTACTTTGTATGAAAAAAAAAAGAATTACTTGAGGTTTTAGAATAGTATAAAGTCAGTTCATTTCCATGATTAGAAGACTGAGACAAGTACAGTTAGAATGGTCTTCAGTCACCCCAAGTTTGATGCCAATGCCAATTTCTTTCCAAAAAGTTTTATTATATTTCTCTTGAGTAATCTTCTTGATCACATCAAGGATTTCACTGACCAGTTTATTTCTAATAGCTTTAAGCAATTTGCATTGTCAAAGAATTAAGACTGGTAAATGGAAAGAATGAAAGAGAAACAGGATAAAATCTACTTCATGGAAGGATCTAGAAGTAAGGAAGCACAATCCTCCCTGTTTGTTGAGAGACTTCTGAAAAAAAGGGGGCTACAAAATTATATATCTGACTCATGGATGAGTACTATATACAGACTCTTCTAGAGTTTGATGGAAAGAGACTGAAGAATATTGCCATGGAAGGAGTTAAGTGAGAAAATTAAGTAAAGCCAAGCCACCGTGAAGAAGGAATATGAGCCATTGCTTGAGTAGATGAGGGATAAAGTGCTTAAGGGCAAGATTTAAAAAGCTGTGATTTCCCACATCCTGACAGAATCTTCCTGTGCTCTTGTGGCCAGCCAGTATGGCTGATCTGGCAACATGGAAAGAATAATGAAAGTTCAGGTTTCCCAGATGAGCATGGATATTTTTCTAAATTACCAAGCCAATGAGAAGAGCACACTCGAAATTAAACCTAGACATCCACTGATCAAGTACATGCTCTGATGGGTTAAAGAATATGAATATGACAAAACCATGTTAAACCTTGCTGTAGTACTATCTGAATTAGCAACACTAACATCAGGATATCTTCTAGCAAACACCAAAGAATATGGTGACAGGATCGAAAGAATGATTTGTTTAAGTTTGAATTTCAAGCCTGACACAAAGGAGAGCCTGAAGAAGACCAGGAAGATGATAGAAAAGAAGACATATCAGAAGATTCAAAACCAGAAGATGAAGTTCATATTGATATAAAGGAAGAGGAAGAAACAAAGATAAAATCTCCAGGAGGAAAATACAACTTGTAACTCTCACCACTGGAATCTACCATTGAAGAGATTACCCATAAAGAGGGTTAAGGTTGCTCTGGAGACCCCAAAATACCAACACGCCGGGTCCTGCCAAATGAATTAAACTCAAATCTTCTCAGTCAAAGAAAAGTAAAGTTTATTAAAAATTCACTTGTATTGAACACAGAGTAAGTCTGTGCTAGAAAATTCTATGGTGCTTTCAAATACATGGAGCGAAGATGGGATCTTATATACAGAAAGTTGTGGGAGGAATCTGGCGGTGGTCTACAGGAGGAGTTTGGGGAGAGTCTTCAGGAGAAGTCAGATGAGGTCAATGAGTGATTAAGGGTGGGAGGCCACCTGGAGACTACAGACAATGGTGGGCTAGGAATTGATATTTTGATAGGCCCAAAACAGAGGGTGGGAAGTCTAATAACAGACTTGCCTCACGCAAATGCCTCATCAAAAGAGATGATTTAATCAGAATTCAAGGGGGTTCCCAGAGTCTGTACCTCAATGACTCAAGGAGAGCTCAGGGGGCTCCCAGAGCCCATACCTCATCACCATGTACAGTGAAAATAGAAAATGTGAATTTCAATTGTTCTCTTTGAGGAGGCTTGAGATTTTTTTCTTTTTTTTTTTTGCCTTTTTTACCCACTGTAAAGATGTCAGGATTGTGGGTCACAGAATGAAGCAGGATTTCATTTTGTTTTTTTAATTTGAAAAAATTGTAAACATTCCTCATGAATGTGAATTTCTCTATTTAACTATATATTGTAAAATCCTGTCATGTGTACTGAAATTTTCTTAAAAAAAGCTCTCTCCCTCAAAAAAAAAAGAATATCATAAGGACAAAATGATACTACAGTGGGATATGGCAGCCAAGAAAGTGCATATAACCTTAGGCTTTACTTCCTTTTTAGGCTGTATTTTTGACTAATAACTTTTTCTATGAGGCCACAGAAACCTCTTTGCCTTATATGTCCATCTCCCCTGAGCTTCTAACATTGGAAGAATCCTGTGATACTGTTTCTTCTTCCTCTGATTAGTTGGTTTCTTCCCAAACCTCTATTTTAAGGAAGACACATAGACCAACAATGTCTTTATTTCTTCCAGAATTTCTCTACCATATCTTTGCATGATCTCCTCCCTGATGTAATTCTTCATCTTTCTTTTTTGTGTTCTCTTTCCCCATTAGAATTTCAGCAACTTGATGTCAGGGACAGCCTTTCTTCTTCCTACTTGTATTTTCATTTCCAGCACTCAGAACAGTATCTGGCACATAGAAAGTGCATAATAAATGCTTGTTGACTTGACTTCACTAAATGAGGGACTATACTTTTCCCTAATAAAGTCACGCTTAAAATATTGTGCTCAATTCTGGGTGCCACATTTTTGAAAAACAAAACATTGATAGACTGGGTGACAAATTTTGAGAAAAACATTGATAAGCTGAAGAACATATAGATAAAGACAACCACCATGGCAAAGAGGCTTCCACTCATAGAATTTGGCCAGTGGAAAATGCTGAGTATGCTGAGCCCAGAAAAGACAAAGCTTAAGGGAAACATTATGGCTCTATTCAAGTAATTTAAGGCGTTTCATATGGAATCGAGAGGAAGTTTGATTTATTTGGACCCAGAAAGCAGAAATTAGAACAATGGCTAGAAGATCTGAATTATCTCAATGAGGCTTGATGTAATGAAACATTTCTTAAAAGCTTGAGCTATCCATAAGCAGAATAGATTGCCTCAGGAAATAGTGGATTTCCTCTTATTAGAAATCTTCAAGTGAAGTTTAGAGGGCCACATAATGGGGATGCTGTAAAGGAGGTCCCCATACAGTATGAGTCAATGAGTCAGATTAGATAACATCTCAGGTTTCTTAGATTCTGAACTTGCTGATTTTGCATGCCTAAAACAAATATAGTCTCATGGGTTCAATAAAAATCTACATTTAAGGTTTAAGATAATGAAGCTATGGATAGATCAGAATTTACTTGAAAAGAATCAGGGCATTTTAATGGACTGAAAGCTAATTGCAGATTAACAGTGTGGTATTCCAGCCCCCTTCCCACCCAACCACCCCCCAGGAAAAAAATAAGTACTACAATCTTAGCATGAATTAGGAGAAGGTAGCATCAAGGAATAAGAATGTGATAATCTTACCTTGGTACCTTTCCTAGGTTTGACAAATTTTATGTTCAGTTCCAAGTACAGTATTTTAGGAATGAAGGACATTGCTGAACTTTAGGGGATCCAGAGGAATACAATCAGCATGGTAAAGGGCCCCAGGTTTCTGATATTTGACAATCAGTTAAATGATATTTAGCCCATAGAATAAGGGAAGAGAAGGGCATTAGCATTTATATAGCTCTAAGGGCATTATAGTTATTATCTAATATGATTCTCCCAACAACACGACAGGGTAGGTGCTTTTAAAAGCAAGGAAATACAGGTAAACAGAAGTGAAATGACTTGTCCAGGATCACATAACTAGTTACGTGCATGGGACCAGATATTAAGCATTTAGCATGTGCTAGGCTCTGTGTTAAATGCTTTATAAATATCTCATTTATAAATGCCTCATAAATATCATCAAACAAATTTATGAGATAGATACTATTATTATGTCCACTTTGCTGTTGGAAAAATTGGGGTGGACACAACTTAAATGCCTTGTCCAGAGTCACACTACTAGTAAGTGGCTGAAGCTGGATCTGAACTTAAACATTGCTGACTCCAGACCCACTGCTGAGCCTGCCTCAAGTCTAAGAGGAATTAAGCTTACTCTGTTTGGCTCTAGGACACATAACTAGGGCAGAGATTGCAAAAAAAGCCACATTAGGATCACTATAAAAATACTTCCTAACAATCAGAGCTATGTCAAAGTGGGATGGGTCACCTCAGAGTGTAGTGGGTTACCCTCACTGGAGGACTTCCAGCAATAGCTGCATAAATTTCTGTGGAGCATCTTCTCAAAACTACCCTTTAAGGAAGGTGGAATGAATGACCACTTACATCCATTCCAACTTGACTATGCAGTTTTGGTACTGAGGTTTGGTTGTTGTTACTTTCTTCCAATGGGGAGAAAATAAATGTTATATAATTTTAAAAACACATTTAAAAAGACAGAAGTGTGAAACTTCTATTAAAAAAAAAACTATAACTGTACTTTACTATTTTACAGCAAGGGAGGATCACTTTTGCCCTGATATGAAGGAAAGCTTCCTGGAGAATATGACTCCTACCACAGAGCTGTAAGATGGTAGACCACATGCACAGAATGAGGTATACAGTTTCAGACATCGTGAATATATTGTTTTGATTTGCTTAACTACATTTATTTGTTGCAAGTGATATTTTACTGGTGGGAGGGTTCATTGGGAGTGATAGCAATAGCAAAAAGGAAATCATATATATGTAGGTGTGTGTGTCCACCATATATATGTATAGGAATATGTATATGTATTTACTTATGCAGACACATGCAATTTATGTATAAGACCGTGTATGGATTTACATTATGTAGTCTTACATATAAAAATAAAATTTTATGGAGGAGGTAACATTTATGCTAGGTGGTAAAGGATGAATGGTATGGCTGCCTGCAGATATATATTAGAGGGAAGAGTTGATTACATACAGAGAAGAGTGTATTCAAAACCACAGAAGTAGAAAAGCATGGTACATTTGCCAAAAACATAGAGCAGACTTTTATGGCAACATATGGGTGCATGAATTCACTTCAGTGACAAGCTTTTATTGCAAAGGCATAGAGGGGGCTACTACAATAGCTTGTATAATGTTCCCATCCTCAAGTGGCTTGGAGTCTAGTAGGGGGAATAAGGGCTGTACTAAAAAAAAATACAGTACACAATAAAATGTGAAAACTCATAAGCTCAAAAGGAAGTATTTCAAGATCTCCTAGGAGAGGTGAATTATTTTCTAGCCTGAGGCATGAGGGAAGAATTCGTGGATGAATATTATTTGAGCTGAGCCTTGACGGGTGGATGTTTCTGAAAGACTGGTTAATATCAGGATAGTTAGGGGAGCACTTAAGGTTCATGGAACTATATGAACAAAAGCCCAGTGAGTTCTCTTTAAAGAAGATCTGCTAGAGCATGTGCATTATATGAGAATTCATGAAGACCTGAGTTTGAATCCTGCTGTGATACTTGTTAAATATGTGATTTTGGATGAATCACTTAATATTTGAGCCTCATTTTCCTCACCTGAAAAATGGGGATAAAATAGGATCTGCCATATAAGATACCTGTGAGGATCAAATGAGACAAAAAATGTGAAGAGCTTTGCAAATATTAATGTGGTATATCAATGTGAGCCTATGTTATTATTGGAGAAATAATAGGAGGGGAGAGGAGGAAGAAGAGGAGGGGGAGTCTATGCAACATATCTGAGGGCTGTTTTATACAATCTACATATCTAATATGAACTGTGATCCAACTGGTCCTATTATAATCACATTTTTGCCATCCCCAAACTGAATTTTCAGTCATTTCCAAAACAATCTTCCTCAGTATTTCTAAAGTCATCATTAATACACATAATCAATTCAGAGGTATTTCAAAATATGAAAGACTTTTAGTCAATAGCTCTTACATTTTTGACAGATTTCATTCAGTTCCTGCATATGCTATCAGCTTGCTAACTTTTTGTGACAATAATCAATTTATAAACCAGTTCTAAGAATGTGATTGTTAATGGAAATGGAAAGGTTTTTTGCAACTAACAGAACTGATTTATATCTAAATGGGTGGCTTCTGATATATTTTCAGTTGATTTTTTAATCTCAATGACAGCAGTAAGGTTGTATTTATTAATCTGAAATTAACATTTTCGTTGACTAATCTAGGACTGGATATAGACTCAGCATAAATCCCCAAGTGATACACAAAAGGACAACAGGGAAAGAGAAAATAAGAAATGAATATCAAATGAAAAATGAGTATGCAAGAGATTGAAGTCATTTCTATAGGCAGAAAGGTGAAAGCAACATTTTTTCTCCTTTAAATCTGTATATCATCATGAATGCCATCAACAGTTTTGACAGGCCTTATGACCCAAGGCAAAGGTCAACAAGGGTCAAGTCCTATTGAATGCCATCTGAATACCTTTTGGGATTTAAGAATTCATGTTGAAGCATTGAACTATACTATACACCTCCAGATAGAGAGATGATTAACTCGGAATGCAGATGGAGTCATATATACATATCTATCTATGTGTGTGTGTGTGTGTGTGTATGAGAGACAGAGAGAGAGAGAGATGGGGGGGAGTATGGTCAATGAGGGAATTTGTTTTGCTTGACTATACATGTTTGCAATATTTTTTTTTCTTTCCTTCAGTGGGAAGGTGGGTTTGAGATATTGGAGATATGAAAATAAAGTAAAATTGGGAAAAAAGGAAGATTCACATAGATGAGGAGGGAGTTACTAGGAAGAGACAGGGATAGAGAAAAATAGAATCAATGAAATATATGTGTCTATAAAAATAAAAGAACCAAGAAGTGATTCAAGATAGTCTTATTATTATTTTTTTAAAGAAATTGGGGTTAAGTAACTTGTTCAAGGTTGCACGGCCACGTGTTTCTAGGTGGGTGCTAAGTGTCTGAGCCCGAATTCGATCCCAGGTCATCCTGACACTGGAGCCGGTGCTCTTATTCGCTGTGCTCCCTGGCCTCCCCTCAAGATAGTCTTATTGATCTCAGGAGTTCCCATTTTCTCTACCTTTCTTCAATCTCTCCCTATACTTCCCAGGTAGTCAACATTCTCTGAAATCGTCAGTATACAATGTGACAGGCCTTCCTGTTACCCCTCAGATCATATCATGTAAGCAACTACCTACTCTGCCTAGTCATCAACCAAGCCCGGAAACCTAGTGAAAGTGTCCCTCATTGCTAAAGTTACTAATTAAGTAAAGGACCTAGGTGCCGTGTTTTTGAGACAGCTAAGTGGTACAGTGTTTAGAATGCTAAACACATGGAGTTGGGAAGCCTTGAGGGAAAATTTCATTTCACTTTAGCCACTTCCTAGCTATGTAACCCTAAGCATTTCACTTGAGCTTTCTAAACCTCAGTCTCTTTATCCATAACATGAAGACAGCAATAGCACCTACCTCACAGAGTTGTTATAAGGAGCAAATGAAATAATACATGCAAAATGCTCTGTATAATTTAAAGTGCTATATAAGGATTAGGTTTCATTTACTCAGCTAGCATTCATGTAGCATTTTAAGATTTGCAAAGTGCTGCATGTGTTGTCTCATTTGATCTTCACAGAAACTCTGTAAGATAGGTCTCATTATCTCCATTTTGCAAATGAGGAAACTGAGGCTGAAGGAAGATGAATTGTACTCTATGATTACTGTTAAGTTATCATGATTGTTATTTCACTGAATAACAGGAAAAGTAACTAATAAAAACTGAAAAAAATATCTTTAGAAGAGAACCTTAGGATATGACAGGGCTTTCCTAATTAGAAAAACAACAAAGGGAAACTGTTACAAACATTTGTTTTAGATTGTTTTACACCTTTTATTTTTCTCTAAAGAATTTTTTGGGGTGGGAAGATTTTGGTGTTTACAAAAACATCCCCAACACCAAAATCAAACTGACCAAGTTTTACTTATTTACTTACCTATTCATTTATTTATTTGTAATTATTTATCATGGAATGTTGACAGAATCACCAAGCCTTTCCCCCCAAAATAAAACAAGTACAAACAACACCTTCAGAGATATAGTTGGAAGTTTATGTTATAAATCATACTTTCCTGGCAGAAAAAATAATGGGAACAATCATCACTACTTATCACTGGAAATAACATCTAGGTAAACACCAACATCTGCCACCTGTGTAAACAAATCTGTTATCAGAGGACAGGTTAGGCTGCATGCTGTTTTAATATTCATCAGAGACAGGAGAATTTTAAAATCCCCATCCCTCTGTATTCTCAAGAGGGGAAGAAAAAGAATACATAAAGCAAAGTTTTAAGACTCTCATTTTAAATTTCATGAATTACGATTGCTAGATTGCAGGGATTGGTTTAGAGCTGCAGCCTGGCATAATAGAATGAATGCCGACCTTGTACCGAAGGACCTGAATTCAAGTACTGACTTTAATTAGTTCTTGGATTTGTGTTTGAAGGCAAGTCACTCCTCCTTGGAGGATGTTTCCTTATTTGTAAAGCAGGGATATTAATATTTTCACTACGCACTTCACAGAGTTATGGCAGAAAAAATGCTTTGTAAATGATGATGCACCAGACAAATGTGAGTAATGATAATTATATTAACCGTGTTTTCTTATTATTCCTTTATATGAGAATTGAACTTGCCACATTAAGCAATGAATCACAAGACAAGCAAATGAGTGAATGAATGAATGACAGGATGGATGGATGAGTGAAAAATTATCATTAGGCACTTACTATATGTCTGGAAATACAAGTTGAAAAACACATCTGTCCTTGTTCTTAAAAAGCTCAGATTCTAATGGGAGAGACATTGCTTATATGAGGATGCAGCTGTTCAGCTATATTGGGGGCATGGTGGCGATGCAGAGGTAATATATCTTCTTTAGTGACCTTTACATTTATGAAGTTGAACCATTTGACAAGTCTGTGGACATTGGCGGGGAGGAGCATTTATTCTTTATCTCCTATAGCTGTGGCTGCCAACAAATGTTTGTTGGTGATTGTGACAGTGGTGATGACTGTAGCATCTGCAAAGGCAACTCAGGGAGCCAGTCTGGAATCAAGACTGACAACCACTGGGAGAGTGGACCACATTTTGGAAAGGGAAGCTGCTTTATTTGCTGCTCCTTGATACAATGTTCTCAGCTGCCACCTCCCAGATCTGAGAAGTAGTGGACAAGGTTTGGCTCACCTGTCCCTTCCTCAAGGCACTTTCCTGCTTCACTAATGAAAAACTTGAACTTGGTGTAAATTATATCTCAACTTCCCCCAGGCCAGGCTTAGAAGAGAAGGATTAAAAAATTGCTAGATGATAACAGCTTTACATTAACATAATACTTTAATGTTTACAAAGACTGTCACAAATATAGCCTTTATAGCAAGGACTCTTGATGTGGAGTGGAGTTTTCCCACAGCTGGAAAAATAGACTGAAGGATTCATGGATATAGAAGCCATTTTAATGATGAAGGAAGCCCAGGAAATTTTGAAGTCTACAGAGAGGATAGAATGTTTATGGTGGTGGTGGATTGGTGGGCATGTTTGGATTTACTCCAGCACCAGCAGCTAGACAATTGAAAGGGAAGGGTACCACTACCCTAACTAAATTTAATCTTGAGCAGCTGGAACAATATTGTTTTCACTAACCTACTTAAGGAATGACACGTGAGAAGAATTTGCTGCCACACTGGGACTGGTTGAATTTATACTCTCTACTTCCTCCCTTCCACTCTTCTGCCTCCAGATGAAGATAAGTTGATGTTTATTGCATTCTGAGTGAGTGTTCATGATAAATGAGTGGACCACAACATAGGAATTGACAAAGGAGAACCTCTGGATAAAAAACTGTAGACTTAAACACAAGCCTATAGTGAAAAATCTCTCTCTCTCTCTCTGTCTCTCTCTCTCTCTGTCTCTGTCTCTCTCTCTCTATCTCTGTCTCTTTCTCTCTCTGTCTCTCTGTCTCTGTCTCTCTCTCTCTCTCTCTCTCTCTCTGTCTCTCTCTCTCTGTCTCTCTGTCTCTCTCTCTGTCTCTCTCTCTCTCTGTCTC
>NW_027187419.1:15958501-16061265 GCF_028583685.1 Petaurus breviceps papuanus | reverse complement strand
AAAAAAAGAAGGACTTAATCTATTTTACATTTTCTTAACCTCATGGAAAACTCATGAGACAGATACTATGTGCATTTTAGCCCCATTTTACATATGGGGAAACACAGGCTCAAAGAGGTTTGAACTCAAATCTTCCTGATGCTGAATCTAGTGCTTTTGCCAATAGACCATCCAGTTCCTCCTTTTATTTGGGGGTGGGGAGGAAAAAGAGGAAGAGGAGAAGGAAAAGGAAAAAAAGAGACATTTATAGTTTGCTAAGTCCTTTATACACAGTATATATTTGATCCTCACAACATCTCTGTGAAATAAGGCTTCAATACATTATCATAATTTTATAGACAAGGAAATTGAGGCTTAGAGAGATAAGGTGTTAAGTCCAGGACTTGCCCCTAGGTTATCCTGCTTCTAAGTTACCAGCACTCTATCCAGGTCATCAATCTGCCTCAATCAAGGGGAAGAGAAAGATGTGACTAAATGGTAATGCAGTGTTTCTATGCCCTGACCCCAGGGAAGACTGTCTCAAAGTTAATAAACATTTGGTAGATGACAAAAACTGGGGTAAAAATTCTTGCTTACTGTGTTCAGACAAAGCATGGCACAAAGCAAGTCCTTAATAAATGTTGATTGACCTGACTTTATGTGTGGGGGTAAAAGCATAGAGAGGACCATACCACCTGTGCTCTATATCTTTGTCTTTATCCTCCTTCCCCAACCTTAGACTCCACCTTTGGGGTGCCAGGATCTGCTAGGGGAGCCTTCATCTTACCTTGCCTAGAAGAACACCACTTCCTAACCATCGCTGTACCATACTGCTGCAGTACCCCTACTCTCTTGCTTTCTAATGCTACTCTATGTGTTGTCTTCTCACATTAAAACTTAATTTTAAGGGCAGGGACTATTTATCTTGTTTGTATTTGTATCCTCAGGGCTTATCACAGTGCTCACTATAGAGTAAATTTTGAAAAAAAAAAAGTTTTGTTTCTCTCTCTCTGTCTCTCTGTCCCTGTCTCTTTCTCCTCTCTCTGTTTCTGTCTTTCTGTCTCTCTCTATCTCTCTCTGTTTCTGTCTCTCTGTCTCTGTCTCTTTCTCTGTCTCTCTTCCCCCCCCCTGTCTGTCTCTCTCTCTCTTTCTCTTTCCTTCTCCTCTCTCTCTTTCTATAACTTTTGATTAATTTTAGCTGAATACTGTCGTCCATCTACAAATTGTCACAGTTAGCTGATGGCTAGGGTAAAAAATAGACACTTCAACTACAAAAACAAACTCCACTTTCTGAGGTGATAGCAATTTATGATGCAGACAAGTACCAGAATTACTCCTTCATGACAAATTATCCAGAGGGGTCAGTTGGCACCCAGGTGGTATATAATCTGCAATAGACTGGGGAAAGATTTTTTTTAATACCTCAGTAATGCTGTAGAATCTGAATGTTCTATGACAGTTCCAACTCATCATGTGACACATCTGTACCTTGTTTTCCATTTCTTACCATGTTACTTTTACTCAAACAATTTTAATGGCTTCCATCTTCTCCAGGATAAAATAAAAACTCTGGTATTGGACATTCAAGACCTTACATAATCTGGTTCCAGCCAAGCTTATCATTACTTGTTCTCATGTACTATATCTTTTAGTCATATGGTCATGCTGTTTGCCATTGCCCATCTGAGACATTCCATCACCCACCCATTTGCCTCTGCAAAGAAATGTCTAGAAGGGCTCTCCATCCTCATCTGAACCATTAGCACCTTCAATACTTACCTCTTTCAAGAAGAGGTCATTCCCCCCCCAAATTATTAGTCCCTTATCCTTCTCTACTTTAAATTACTGTCTATCTGTCTATGTATCTATAATGTATGTGTGTATATTCATGTATACATATGTGCATACTTGCCTGTAAGCATGTTTCTATCTAGTAGAATGTAATTAAATCTAAGTTCCTTGAGAACAAAGACTATCTGAAGTATGTGAATATACACACATACATAGAAGTATATAAATTTATAGATGGGAATATACATATCCATAACCCCAGTGCCTAGAACAATTTCTGGCCAATACTACCCAATGTTTTCTTTCCCTACTAGAAGATAAGTTTCTTGATTTTGTGCCTGTCTTTGCCTATATTTGTATACTGAGCTCTTAGTATATAATAAATGACTAATAAATAATTTCCCTCCCTCCCTCTCTCCCTTCCTTCCTTCCTTCCTTCCTTCCTTCCTTCCTTCCTTCCTTCCTTCCTTCCTTCCTTCCTTCCTTCCTTCCTTCCTTCCTTCCTTCCTTCCATCTATCCATCCTAGAACATCGTAGCCTGAAAGGACACTAGAAGTCATCCAATTCATTGTTTCAACAAGTGAAAGAATGCCTTCCTTTTGCAACAAATATAACAGTCCATGAGCACTTCTAATGATGGGGAACTCATTTCTTCACAAGGCAATCCCTTTCAGTTTTTTGCCATGCTAACTTAGCATTTTGGTCTGAAATTAAATACAGAAATGAGGCTTTGCGCTTTCTATATAAGGCAGGGAGGAGGAAGGAGGAAGAAGTTGAAGAAGACAAAGTTCCTAATAGTGATGCAGAATGTCAAGTGGACCATGTTGTTAAATGATAACTTAACTGGGAGGGTTTGCTGACTATATAGCACATACATCATTGGCCACATGTCCAATATTCATTATTGACTCACTTGAAAAATATTCCTTACTTTCTCATACAGTGCAATAAAATTTATTTCGTAGTACATAGGCTTAAGGCACTCAATCACCACAGACCAAAGATCTGATTTACTGTGTATTTGCCTTCACTTGTGATTCTTCTTTTTTTAAAGCAATAACATCAAACTTTCACCCAGATAAGTTTAATTAACATGTGCTTTTCCACTTCGTCTTCAAGAACTGAGTCAGCAGTGAATACAGTCTTAGTTATCTGTGCTATAAAAATTTCCTTGCAATTTTATCGCCAACTATCAGCTCTGCCAGAGAAGGGCAATAAGGAATGTGGGGCAAGGTACAAGGGAACTTTCACATTCCATAGAATTCTACTGTAATAAGTAAGTTTGAGATTATGTGGCCCATTTCCTTCATTTTATATGAAGTCTTTCAGAGTTAGAGAGGTTAAGTGACTTGTCCAAATTCACTCAGCGAGTCAGTGGTAAAGAATAAATGCCAGATTTTTTTTAATTCAAATTCACTGGACTTTCCACTATATCATACTGTCTCTATTCAGTTATTTTTTCTTGGTGAAGATGAGTGTATGCGCGTGCACATGTGTGTGTGGGGGGGTGTCTGTGTGTGTGTGCGCGCGCACGCATGTGCATTTGGGACTTTTTTGTCCCATATCTAAGAACTCAAGGGAAACTATTAGACAGCTGTTAGTTGGCCTGCAGAAAATAAATTGAAACACATTTCTCTTGATATAATCCCCTGTGTCTACTGCTGAATACAATATCAATGTGATTGCTTATCCTTCTTTGTATTCATGATGCCACTTTTGGATATTTTTCATCTGGAAAGAGACTATTTTCTTTTTCTTTTATCAAAAGATTAAAAAAACCCAGCATCTGCCTTCTTTCTCTCCTAAAACCTTATGTAACCTAGCCCACAGCTCTCAGACCCCACCTCAGCTCAATACCCTATAAAAGACCAGCTGTCAGCCTTAGAGCTTGGCTCCAATGAGTAATTATCTCTTTGACTTATTACTGGTACCTCAATCTAGAATTATATGAAAATCTCAAAAATATAAGTCAAGTATAGTTTTGCTCAGCTAGGGATAACAAGGTCCTCCACTGTCTCAAAGGACCAGATGAACATCCTTTTTGAACTCACCACAGAAAATGCATGATGCAAAGTACTCATAGGAATCCATGAACAAAAACTGAGACATAAATTGTATTAGACTGTCCCTCAAAGGGAGTAGTATGTATATCACTGGCAGCATGTCTAATATCTATTGACTCACCTGAAACAAACAAAAAAAAATTAAACATGCCTCCTCACACTGAACAATGAAATTTACAGCACAACAGATATGGTTAGGGCAGTTGGCTTAGGTTTAGGCACCTTAGGGGCCCCATTATCAAACAATTTTACTTTGCATTGTATATATGCTATCTAAGATGATATCTCTATTGGAAAAACTCAATTTTTTCCCCATTCCCATGGCATATTTTTACTTTTTTTTTAACTACGAGTCATTCCTTATTGACTGTTCTCTTCCTTCTCTAAGAATATTGGTTTTTTTTTGTTTGTTTTTTTAAGCACTTGGGGTTAAGTAACTTGCTCAAGGTTACACGGCCAGTTATTTTTGGGTGTGGTGCTTAGTATCTAAACTCAGATATGATCCCCAGGTCATCCCGACACTGGAGCCAGTGCTCTTACTTGCTGAGCCACCTAGCCACCCCTAAGCAATTGGGGTTAAGTAACTTGCTCAAGCTTACACGGCCAGGTATTTCTGGGTGGGTGCTAAGTGTCTGAGCCTGGGATTCAATACCCAGATCATCCCAACACTGGAGCCAGTGCTCTTACTCACTGTGCTACCTGGACGCCCCTTTAAGCAAATTGTTGCACAATTTTCCTTATTATAGGAGGCTAGTGGCCAAATAATGAAGCTCAGAAACCCAGAGAAACCCTCAAAATTAGAAGCATTTATTTAAATTGGAATTTTCAATGTACTAACTCCTGAATCGGCTAAGTGGTACAGGGAATCAGGAATCCTGGAGCTTAAGCTACCTGTCCAAGGTCACATAACCTGTATATGTCATAGGTAGAACGTGAACCCAGGTTCTCTATCCACTGTTTTATGCTTCCTCTCCTGTGAGGGAGAAATATATGCAATATTAGACTATTTTCCACAAAAATCACAGAGTTAGAATGTAAACCATAAACCATCAATTCCATTCTTTAACTGGAAAGGAGCCTTTTAGAAAATGTTTCCATGAGGCTTGTAGGGTCTTAGATTTTAGAACTGAGATAGGTCTCAGAGGCCCAAAGAGGTCAAGTTAGTAAGCGAAGGTCATCAGAGTTGAAAAATGTCACAGTCAGGATTTGAACCAAGTCTTCTCACTCCAGAACCTGTTCTTTTTCTACTGTCTTATGCTTATTACTTTAGGTATTTTAGATTTATTAGTGGAGTTATGCAACTTTCTCAAGGCAATTGAGACTGCACTACGTACCCTGTTCAACTCTGGGTCTCACATGGTATCTATTTGTATGGATCTGTGAAAAAAGAAACCCCACAAAGTCATTTACAGTTGTGGCCTTTCTTGTGGTATTTAGAATAGAGTTTGTGATTTTTCTTATTCTCCTTTCTTTCAAATGGTTTTGAACTATTTTCCCATAATATAAGTAACTGACATATATATATATAGCACCTGGTGGTTTGCAAAGTGTTTTTACAGAATTCATTAGACACTAAAAGCAACCCAGTGAGTAGGAAGCACAAGTGTTATCTTGAATTCAGCATTTACTGCTTATATTGAGTATGTATGTCCCTTAACCATTCTGTGCCTTGATTCCTTTATTGTGAAATGACATAGCTGAATTATCAATCAATCAATATTTTTAAAGAACCTACTTATTCCAGGCATTGTACTAAGTGCTGGGCACACAGGGAAGGAAGGAAGGAAGGGAGGAAGGGAGGGAGGGAGGAAGGGAGGAAGGGAGGGAGGGAGGGAGGAAGGAAGGAAGGAAGGAAGGAAGGAAGGAAGGAAGGAAGTCAGTCCTTACCCTCAATGAGCTTGAGGAATACAACATACAAAAGGGAGCTGAAAATCAGATAGGAGTGGAAGGGAGGAAGGAGGAGGAGAAGGTCCCTGATTGAGGGGTATAGTGGATAAGTCAGTCAGAGAAGTCCCAGAATAGTATAATGAGAACCTGGAGATGCCAGAGTTGAGCTTTCTTCCTCTTTAAATGAAGGTTTGGAATTCACAGTCACACTCTCCAATCAGAGAGGCACAGGGTAGTGATGGGGTAGAATACCAGGTGTCTTGGGATTTTACAAGATTATAAAGTCATCCCAAAAATGAGCTTTCTAGGGTGTGGTGGAGAAGTTAGTCAGAGATGTCCCAAATTAGTATAACCTGGTGAGAAATGAGAAGTAAATGTAGTGGTATGATGGTAAAAATTTAACTACCAGTTCTCCTACCATCCACATACCCTAAAATATGTATGGAATACATATATTTTTTTTAAGATAGACTGTGTTATTAACATCTTCTCCATCAATTTCTTAAGACCAGACAGTCAGCAAAAGAATAAATCAAGCCCTGATTTGTAGCATTGAGTGACTTCCAATGTATAAATGTTCAGACTTAAAATTTAACAACCAGCTCTCAGAAACCTGTTCTAG
The DNA here is from genome assembly GCF_028583685.1 of Petaurus breviceps papuanus. Lineage (NCBI taxonomy): Eukaryota > Metazoa > Chordata > Mammalia > Diprotodontia > Petauridae > Petaurus > Petaurus breviceps. Next base: position 16,054,923 of record NW_027187419.1, on the reverse strand, counting down.
TTAGTTTTAGATCATCTCTTATTAGACAGAATCTAGAATCTCTTCTAAATCTAAAGAAAATATGATTATTATCTTCATTATATAGATGAGGAAATCGAGGCTGAGAAGTTGTCTTGCCTTTGGTTACAAAGCAAAGTACTACCCCAATTTTCTTGACTCCAAGCCTGGCACTCTACTATGCCCCACATTATTTTTTATCTTTACCCAACAGTAAAAAAACACAGAAATACCCATAAGTATTATGCCTGTAATGCATAAGGAGTAACCTTTCAGGGTAAGGGCCCTAGAGTCTTCTATCCAAAATTTCTCCTGGGATTGTGAATTCAACAAACAATAATTTTAAACATTTTTTTTCAAAGTACCTACTACTTGATGTTGTGATCATAAAAATCCTTCCTTTGATCTTTTATTGAAATGACAAAGATAGGGCTCTAATATGACAGTAGCAGCTATGTCTATGGGAATTGAGAGTAAGAAGGCATGTTCTTTTTTTCCCCTCTTGAACAGAGGTTTCAGTGAAAATTCTGTTTGGGCATCTGTGCTTCAGCAGTGAAAGCAGGTCAAGCCCCTCAACTACTGTAGAAGAGGAAGAAGAGAAGCCCTAGTGGCGGGTTCAAAGTTGCCACAACGGTTTCTGAGGAAATGCCCTTCCAGCAGCTGTCTGTATAATAGGAGTCTCCAAAGGCCTTCCCAACATAGCAAAGGAAGTTCTATAGTTCTCACAGATTCTAGTAATTCAAACATTAGCCATTCACCAAAGGTAGTGCCTGTCTTTTTCCTTCTGAAAAATATGAATTGGTCTCAGGCCATGGAAGAGAACAAAAAGGATTTTGAAAATCAAGTAAGAGAAGTAGGAGCAGCTAGGTGGTACAGTGTATAAAGTACCAGCCCTGGAGTCAAGAGGACCGAAGCTCAAATCCAACCTCACTCAACACAAAAAACTATCCGTGTGACCTTGGGCAAGTCACTAAACCCCAATTGCCCTACCTTCCCCCCTCTAAAAAAGCAAAAGAAAAGTAAGAGAAGTAGAGGGAAAATTGGGAAGAGAAATGAGAGAGATACAAGGAAAAAATATATATATACATATATGTGTATATGTATATATATATATATATATACATAGAGAGAGAGGGGAGAGAGAGAGAGAGAGAGAGAGAGAGAGAGAGAGAGAGAGAGAGAGATGAAGGAAAAGGAGAAGAGATAAAATCCTGGAATTCAACTTTCTAATTGAGAATATCAATGTTTTAAGAAGCACCAGTATTGGATGTTGGTCTTAGAGTAACCCTTCAATTGAAAAGTTGGAGATTTGACTTTCTAGAGAGAGAAGGGAAGATCCTTAGCATATTGTCACTTAAAGAAAGAAGATCACTCAGGTAACCTCAGTGGTGAGGGGAGGAGTAAATGATTATATGGGGAACATCATTATATGGGGGACAGAGATCTATACTCTTACTCCCACTATTATATTAGTAATGAAGATATTTGAGATCCAATATAAATAAGAAGCCTCAAAGTGTGTTTGCTTTCTAGAGGGGTAAGAAAAAGAGTTTATGAAAATGTGAATGGGGCTCTATGACAATCTTGAGACCAATTACCTTCTGAGTAGAACTTCTGTGAAAGCTTTAGGTGTTTTCTGTATCTGTTTATGGGCTCCCATGAGAACCTTTGTGCAATTTGCACATTTACTGTGAAATGAAGGTACCATCCTCTGCATTTAGGCTATCTTAATTCGTGTGCATTTGTTACCTAGTATGCATACAATTCCAAGAAAATTTGACCTTTTGGAGTCAGCCACAAGCTCCAGGCAGGCCTGTGTGAGTCCAGGGCCTGGGGTCCTTGAGCCACAGGTCATATACTGTAGTTTGGTGGTATGAAGTAGTGGAAGGAATGTGGGACTTATAATCAAAAGACATATTGGTTGTTATTAACCCCGTTGTGTTATTTGGGTGGCCAATGAAAATCAATGTAAGTCCAAGGAGCCTCAGCTACTTTATTTGGAAAATTAGTCATAAGTGGAGAGTTGTTCAGGGAGTGAGGAAAACCTGAGTCGAAATCCTGACTGCAACAATTACTATCTGGGTTACCATATACAGGTCACAACTTCTCTGCATGTTTCCCAGTTTGTAAAATGAAGATAATAATACTTGTAATATTTACCTCATAGGGCTCTTGTGAGGCTCAACTGTGATAACATGATGTTTGAAGCTTTATATAAATGTCTGTTGTTACTGTTGTTATTCTTATTATAATCCTGTTCTATTTTTTTTTAATTTAGAAATAGATTTTATTGGTCTATTTTGTTTTCACATTAATCAGATCTCTTTCTGTACCATATCTCCCTCCCCTCTCCCAGAAAACTATCCCTTATAACAAAAAATTGAAGGGTTGAAAAAAGAAGAAAAAAGGAAAAAAATGAGCAAAATAAACCAATACATTGGAAAAATTTACCTTATAATTTGCAAAGTTCCACACCTGTGGATCCTCTATTTCTTCAAATAGAGGCATGGTGACATCTCATGTCTCTTATATTAAGACAACATTTTTATCATTTCACAAGATTTGGTTTCAGTTGCTCTGAGGTTGTTCTTTGTCCACTGTTGTAGTCATTATTTATATTGTTTTCTTGACTCCCTGTTCTCATATTTTTTTCTGGTTTTCAGATATTAATGGTACTGGAATAAGTCACCATTAAATTGTCATTCTTTTATATTCAGTGTTCTACAAATATTATGCAAATGAATAAAACAACTACTTTGTGTAGTTTAATAAAAGTATTGGGATACAACCTCATCTTCTGAGATTCACAGAAAGTCTCAGTACAAATCTGGAGGAGGGAGGATAACAAAAATTATATCTACCCTTTTCCTTTTCTCACATGATTTTATCTTTTTTCCTACATCTCTGTATTTTTAAAGTTTTTTACTCTAAGTAGCTCGTAGATTCTGAATATTTGGGATGGAAGTAACAATCAGCAATATTGTTCTCAAGCTTTTATAGATCAATGTTATAAACTGTGATTGTGGACAGTAATTCAATAATGGCACTGTTCTACTGCAGATCATTAGTTGAATTTTCCAATATATTTTTGAATTCTGCACTTACAGTATAGGAGGCATTTGTTAGTAAAAAAAAATAGTGAGCTTCTAGCTGCTAGGTTATACCATGTCAGGCATTTGTCAGGTTTTGCATTTTTCAGCTTGAAATTGTGTTGCAACATTTCTATCATTTCCTCATATAATCTGCATCAATTAAAAATACAGATTCCTTAAAAATAACCTTCCTTTCATTTCTGGCGGTAATGACCCATTCATAAATTGCTATCGCAAACCTCTCTATGTCTATAAAGAAATATAAAAAACTTTACCATTTGTTCAACATTTCTTGGTCAGTTTACTGTTAGCTAAATCCATGCTGACATCATTCATGGAACACAATTCTGTACTTGGATCTTAGGCTCTTCACAGGCTTGGACTGCAGATAACAAATCCAGAACCATGTACTTGTTGTAACCTTCTGCTCTTGCATCATGGAATGAGGACTGCTTATTCCCAACATATTTCTGGATGTTTTTAGCCTAATTATCCTGTGCTCTAAAACTATGTATCAATCTGCTTTTCTCCCTTTTGTTGGGGAAGTGTTAGACTTTCTAAAACTGCCTGAAGGTAATTAGCTTTTATTTTGTTTATATTTTACAGCTTTTAATTGAAAATTATCCAGATCTGATATGATCCATTTTACCATGCCCCAAATGTGTATTAACAATGGTATTGCTTAGCTGTTTATTGTTCTAAGTGTGTTCTTCACATTAAACTTTGACTTCAGGATACCAGTCAATTTCTTCATTTACACAAATCTCCATTCTTTCCTCAATAGCTTGATGCCTGATGTGTCTTGACCTGAAAAAGATCATGGTATTTATAAATATCACCTTCATTCATTGATTCAATTTGACCTCTGGATTCAAAGTCAAAACCCTTCAATCCTTTTTTTCTTCCTTGGCCTATATAAAAAAATCACTTATCAAGTCCAAATGGAATTTTTATATTGTTGGAGGAAATTGGAAGTTAAAGTAGTTATTTAATGTTCTTCTCAGTGGAGCCACATAAGTTCATGGCACCCTTGGACATCAAGTGATAAGTAAGATGTTTGAGTATAAATCTCTCTTTAATCATTAAGTCATGCTTGATTCTTTAGATAAGTCATGAAAATGAACTTAAAAACTAGGCAGAAGAATATCAGACTGGACTTGTCCCCCTGAAAGATGCTATATTTCATGCCAATTATTCTTGTCATTATTATTTTGGTGGCCGTTTTAGTCAGAGAACAGTTTACTAGTAGAAATCAAATACTCTGTTTTTCACTACGCTTGAGTGTAATTCATATACTATATAACTAACTCATATAGTATATGAGTGCAGAACTGATTCAAAAGCTTTGCAATAATTAATAAATGTGGTATAAATGCACTTGGGGGTGGTATGTTTAGTAATTATAAATTCAATAAATTTAATTTATATTCCTGGGAATTTTGGCATACCCCTTTTGCTACTTAGTCAATATGTTAATTTATTCTAGGTATTAACATTTTTATTTGTATAAGCTCTGAATGCTTTATATAAAATACATGAACATGTAATTGGCCTAAATTAGAAGTAATTGTTACTATTTTCTTCCCTTAGTAATAAATATGTGAAATTTTCTACTAAAAAAGATGAAATCTGACTTTCATCAGATAGAAAGCTGGTAAAGAACTTTATTAGTAATCCACATGGAGCATTTAAGCCAAGAATTAGGAATCTTTTTCTGGACTCACCAATTTCCAGTCCTGAAGAAATTTAGATTTCCAGTAATTTCACATGATTTAGTAATTCTGTCAATCATTATATCAGTGCCATACAAGCTTGCTATTACATTATTGATCTAACTTGCTCTTTTTGTTCTACTGGAATACTTTGGAATAGACAGCTACTGAATTTCTACCTTTCTTCTTCAGGAATTCTCTCTCATATCTTTTTCTTCTTCTTCTTAAGCCTTGATTGATATTGGATTATTTATTTTCTTCTTTGTATTGATTCCCTCCATGTATCTTCTTATATTTTGGCTTTCACTTTTATTGTTAAGAGTTTCAAAAATGTGTGAAATGTATTTTTTTTCATTCCATCACTATGTGTGTTTGTATTTGTGTATTTTGTTATCTTTATTAGGCAGATATGGTCTTAGGGATTTCTAATACACGTGCCAGCATGTAACCATTCCAAATCTTTCCTATTCCTTCAATAGTTTGCTTTCTTTTTTTCAGTTAATACTGTCATGCAGATATTGGATACATGTTCTTAGTAATACTTCTTGCTAGCCCCAACTTTCAGCCATAACATTTATCATTGTATACATATCCTTAATTTTGCTTACACTCCATCAAATACTGTGAGATAATGTGTCCGTACATGATGAATATAGTAGAAATGGACTTTTAAAAATTATTGTATTTTCATAAAGTTGGTCTATTAGAAGATTTATGCCATCAAGCTCAAAGAGACTTTTTGAAATTCCTATCTAAGCCCACACACTTCCTTTTACATATTATCCAAAGCATCAACATTATTTTAGCCATGCATTTTTTTTTAACCAGGTTGCACTTCCAGAGCTTATTTTAAGTATAGATATGACCTTCAGGTCCTTCAGCTTTTGCCTCTATAGATTTAAGTAACTCCTTAATTTCCACTCATTTCATCTAATCTGGGTTTAGGAATAAAATGTTGTTTTTACTACTGCTCTCCAATGATCTGTAATATATTATTTAACTTGGAGCTAAGAATAGTGTTGACAAAAAACATCCTCTTTTAGTAATAAGTGCCATCTGGATCAAATTACTTCCAGTAGGTGGTACATTGGCATTTCTGATTTGTTTCAACATATCTTGCTTTGTTGTAGTACTGAAATCAACTGAAATGAAGGGCCTTGATCATGGAAAAGCCAGGAGGCCAGTGTCACTGGATGGAATAGTATGTGTTTGTCAGAGGCAGGGGTTTATAAATCTTAAAAGGTAGAGGAGTAAGCTAGGTTATAAAGGCTTTGAATGCCAAACAGAGTATTTTTTTATTTGATCCTGGAGGCAATAGGGAACAACTAGAGTTTATTGACTGATGGGGGAGTCAGGGAGGGTTGACATGGTTGGGCCTGTGCCTTAGGAAAATCACTTTAATAGCTAAATGGAGGATGAATTGGAGTAGGGATAGAGAACTGCGATACTCAGACCCACCAGCAGGTTATTGCAATAGTCCAGGTGTGAGTTGATGAGGACTGGCACTGAAGTGATGCCAGGGTCACAGGAGAGAAAGGAGAATATTTGAGAGATGTTGTGAAAGTAAAGTCAACAGACCTAAATAACAGATTGGATATGGGGGTGTGTGAAATACTGAGAAGTTGAGGATGACTTTTAGGTTGTGAGCCTAAGGGCCTGCGAGGATGGTTTTGCCCTCTATATATGAGAAGAGAAGAGGCAGGGAGGTTTTAGGAGGCAAGATAATGAGTGAAGTTTTGGACATGTTGAGTTTAAAATGAAAAACCAAACACAAAAGGAAGATGAAAAGGAGAAGATGGAAGAAGTTACCTAGCCAGGAACAAAATGGAGAGGTCCTAAGAAGTCCCAAAATAGGACAGCTGGTGGGAAATTAAGACATGACTGTCCTGGGTCCCTTCTTTAAATGGAGTTTTGGAGCTCTGCCCTCTAATCAGAAGCTCAGATTCTAACACAATCTGTGTTTTCACCAGTGTTTCACTGGCTGAAGTTTTAGGAGTTCCTTCCAGAACTTCACATCCTCTGTAGCTGTCTCAGGAAACACTAAGTCCTTGAAACCTTGGCTGAAATACCCTTATTTTGACATTACCTTCTCTTCCTACCCACACTTGTGATAAATAAAACAATTTTGAGAGACAAAATGTTGATGCAAATTATAATCAATTTTATCGATCACATCCAGCAAATTATTGAAAAAAGGGGCCCCTTATCCTCTCATTGGTCAAAGAGGAATCATGGTCACTTCTTGAGGTTTAGATGCCCTTGGATGAGAGGTGTTCCAGAAGAGGACAATCAACTCTGATTGTTTACTAATCAATGAGAGGTGGATTTTACAAAGAGAAATGAGCTCACTCCAATGAAGGGCTTAGGGTGATATGTAACTCTTGGATAGAGAGACTATCCCTATACCCAGACCATCCCCAGCCTTGGGCAATCCAGACAAAAATCTATCCTCTGCCCAAGCTTGACTGAGTGGAATTCACCTTAGACTAGAGATTCCTGGTAAGGTTGGGTGGGATTGGATAGAGGAGAAAGTTAGCTTAACCTTCAGGGATTGAGATTTTGAAATGAGGAAGATAGAAAAAGGGAGAACTCTGGATCTACCCATATCATTGGTTATTAATAATCATTTCTCTCACACCCTATGCATAATGGGTTGGTCTTTGGTATTATTATTAAAATTATCACTTTTATTATTGTTATTATTATATTATGCAAAGATAAGACTAGCACATAATTCTCTAGAAAAGAATCCTAGAAATACCTACAGGAGTGCCCTTTATAGGCAGAACAGAAAATTAAAACATGATGTCTTGAATCTGACCCCCACCCCACCTTCCCCAGTAGGGTATAAGCCTCTTAAGGAAAGGGATAGTCTTTTTTTTTTTTTTACCAAATACACAACACTTAACATAGTACCATGTACATGATAAGTACTTAATAAATAGGTATTGAATAAATGAGAACAATAATGAATTGTTGAACCTTATCACTTGAATTGTTTGGCCAAATAAAATCTGGAGAAGATTTGTAGAGTGGAAACAGCATTGAGCCTAAAGTCAGAAGATTTCAGTTTAAACCCTGTCTCTAACACCTGTTTGCATCTGTGACTTTGCATGTCGCTTAAATCATGAGCCTTAGTTTTCTCATCCATAAAAATGAAAGAGTTGTAACAAATGGCCCCTGGGGTCCATTCCAAATTTATATCTAGGATCCTGTAAAGTAAGTGAGGCTATTACAATATGCAGACTCCTGTCCTTAACTCAATAAGACAAAAATATTAGTGGAAGAAAAACCAAAAATATTCAATATAATCATCCTTCTATGTATATGGAGATAGCATGCCAGCCTATGGGGGTTGGGGAGAGAGGTAGAGGTGAGGAAGTTTGCCTATGGTTCTTTCTTCCTGTCAAAATATATTTAAAATGTGCTGCAGGATGATTAAGCAGTTAAATTTAATAGCATATAAGTTTGTGCTTCCATAAAATAATTTTTCCTTTACTTTTATTGATTCCCTAACATCTTATTGAGTACAATGCATGTTTTGTGAGGTGTTTTCTGTAGTCTTATTGATTCTCTGCAATCTGAGTGGATGAGAAGCAAAGATATGGTTTTGTTCTTTGTCTTTTTTTTTCCTATTTTCAAACAGATCTTCTTAGGGTCTAAGCTCTATGGTAACCTGCAGTTCTAAGTTATGCACCTCCGTAAAATGATGTTTCCTGTCTTGAGTGCTTCATATTAAGCAAGCTAGGTATATGTCCCTGAAAAGTTGAACATAAGTTACTTTTATTTCCCAGATCTTATTCTGATTAGTTTTCATTTTAACAGCCATGAACTTTGGTCTTTTCAGGTAAATGAACTTCAGTGCTTGAGCTTTATTTTTCTTTGTCTATGTAAAAAAAAAAAAGACTTCCATTTCCTGGGGGAGCTATTTAAAGGAATTTTCTTGAATCCTTTTGTCTGTCAAATGCTCTTCTTTCCCAGATACTTCAAGGACATGTGAGTTCTTGTGTGAAGGTATTTAGTCTACCTTGGGAGACTAAAACATTTCAGAGACTTTGCAAATGATTTTTAAGAGACGTTGGAACTTAAACTTTCAGCACTTTCACAGCCTTTTGAAAATGAGAATCAAATCTGTATAGCCTTATTTATTGGTTTTGCAAATCAATTTACATATAGTTGGCACAGAGTGGAGTACACCAATGAAGATAACTGTGGAAGAGTTTTGAAAACTAGAGACCTGTCTTTCAATTTTTTCTCTGATATTCCTTAAGTATATAATTCTAGTCTAAATCTTAGACTCCTTGAACCTCTGTTTCTTCATCTATGGAGCAGGGTTGGTGATGTTAACATCACTAAACTCATGAGAGTGTTTTGAGATAAGTGCTTTTACACCTCAGGCACTAAACAAACATATGACTATATGAATGAGAATTTCTTCTTTATGCCTAACAAGGAGTCATCCAGCTAATACTTCCAATGACAGAAAACTCACTAGTTTAGAAAGCAGCTCATTTTAACTGTGGGCATCTTTAATTATCAGAGGGGCAGCTAGGTGGCAAAGTGGATAGAGGGCTAGCCTGGAGTCAGGAGGACCTGAATTCATCAGGCCTCAGACACTTATTAGTTGTGTGACCCTGGACCAGTCATTTAACCTGTTTGCTTAGTTTCTCATCTGTAAAATGAGCTGGAGAAGGAAATGGCTAACCACTCCAGTATTTTTGCCAAGGAAATCCCAAATGGGTCGGATACTCATGAAATGATGCAACAACAACTAATTATCAGAAATTCCTTCTTTCTGTTGAACCACAGTTTGCCTCCCACCTTTTCTACCCATCGGTATTAGTTGTCCTCCAGCAAGATACTGAGCACCGTTCAATCTACTTTCACACAACAATACTTCAAATATATGAAGAAAGTTATTCTGCCACACCTCAATCATCTCTTCTGTAGGCTCAATTTAACCTAGATCCTCCAAATATTTCTCATATTTCAAGTTTCTTCAACAACCAATTCATCCCCCTCTTAACACCCACTATATTCCCACTCCAGCTTACAATGCCTCCTTTTGAAAGGTGGTGCCACTTGGGACAGCTAGATGGTGCAGTGCATAGAGTATGGTCCCTGAAGTCAGGAGGACCTGAGTTCAAAAAATTCAGCCTCAGACACTTAACACTTACTAGCCACGTGATCTTGGGCAAGTCACTTTACCCCAATTACCCTGCCTTCCCCCCCTGCAAAAAGAAAAAAAAAGAAAAAAAAAGTGCTGCCACAGCCAACTATCATATTCCAGAGTGATTTGACCAGAGAGCAAAACATTCAGGACACTGTCCTTCATCAATGGACCCTGAATCTCTAAGTTTTTGTTTGTTTTTGTTTTTGCTTTTTTTTTTTAAGCAACCATATCATTTTATAGGTCATCCTTTGACTGCAGGCATGAATGAATATACTAACTATGGTAGTTAGAAAATATGGGCACATTTTTTGATACAGAGTTTGACTTTATTCTGTTTGGAAGGTACAGTTGACTGATTTGCATTGGTTGGGAATTGGTTCTGTTTGTGGCAGTGATGCATTTAGAAATCAATAACTATAAAAATCACTTCTACTCCTTTCTTCTGATCACTTCTCCATCTCTTATAAAGTTTCTTTGTTGTTATTATTTCAGATAGTCATTATCAAGTTGCATATTGTTTTAATTCTGCTTTCTTAACTACATACATATGTATTTTTGTATATATATTATGATGGATAGCAAGTTCAAGAAACATAATATCTGGGTAATTTATAATTTTATTAATTATGACTAGTAAATAATTTATAAAAGGATGATCATTTGGTCATCTCTTGTAAACAAAAAAATGATCATGATGGCCTATTTACACTTATATGACCTTGGAAGAGTGGGTATTCCTGAGAGATCAAAATTGAATCTGATTGGTTAACAGTTAATTAGAAGAATGAATATTAAAATTAATTAATGGGAAGAATGAATATTGTAATGAGAAATGGACCTATTCTAATGAGGACTGGGGCATGTGACTTTGTTTATGTGACTCTTATTCCCAGACCACCCCCAGCCCTGGGTAATCTAGACAAAGTATATACCTTTTACCCAAGCCTGAGTAGAACATAAGGAGTAACCCCCTGTTAGGTACAGTCTGAACAAGATTGAGGAGAATGTTAAATTAAGTCTCATTATCAGCCTTATTCTTCAGGGGCTAATTTGACCTAGAAGAGAATGAAGAAGTAGAAGGGGAAAAAATCCTGAATCTCCCCAAAAGTAATTGGTTATTAATTTTTCTCAATGTATACTTAATATATAGTGACATATAATGTATGTTATATCATATTATGTATTATTGTTATGCTATATAACATATTTGCTTTATATCTTGAGATCAGGGACTATTCTTTGCCTTTTTTTATCCTAGAACTTAACCCAGAGCATAGCAGATGTTTATTTAATGACTGAAATGTCTTCCATCTTTCCTTTAAAGGATCACAGAAGAATTAAGAAGTATATAGATTATATATTGGTACAATACAAGAACATCATCATCTTCCATATAAATTTGTAATAGTAGAGGAATAGACATATCTGGGAGATTAACCACACACAAATTTAAGAATGGACCTAAACTCAACAAACTATTCTCTAACATTCTTCCTTTTTTGTTCCTCTTCTCTTATATATGTAAACAGATTATATACTTCAATGTTTTAATAAATCTATGAACTTATTAATATGGGTATTCTCTTCATCAGCAAATATTGAAACCCAAATGTCTTCTTACTCTGTCTGATTCTGATCTAAGCTGTTCTGTAGGCCCTCCACAAGTGAGCCACCCAATATGGCAGAGACCTTCCTTTTGGTAAGGGTTTCCTGGGTATGTGAACATTAAGACAGACAGACAGACAGACAGACAGACAGACAGACAGATAGATAGATAGATAGATAGATAGATAGATAGATAGATAGATAGATATAATTATACTACAATACAATTGATTTCCTTTATAGTTAGGTTTATAGTCATGGGTATACATGGAACACTTCACTGTCCTTCTGCTACTCCTTACTCTTGCCACATGACCAGCCACCTCCTTGCTGATCCTACATTTCGTCGGTGTTATTCCTTACTCAAATTTCTTGGGTACAGGTCCTTAAAAAATACAACACGGTGTACCTGAAATTCATGAGATTAGCCATTCTTGTAAATTTTGTCATTGTATGAGGGAATGTTTTCCCATTATTTTTCCTGCAGAGCTTTGTTTTCTTTTCATATGCGACATGCTAGTTTTTAGAAGAAATTAAAGTACAATTGAAATACTGCACTTAAGTTGGTCTTTTGCCTTTTACATGCATTGTTCATAATTCTGGTCTCCAGCAAAAATAAGTCCAATCCTTCCTCCAAATGACAATCTTTCAAATGTTTGAAGATAGCTGTAATGAAAGGGTGTGGAACTTTAATAGAAGAGCCAGCAGAGGCCACTGTTAAAGCCAAAGGGAAGAGTTTCTAATGATGAAAATTTAGGTACTGTGACAACATAATGAGTCATATTGGGGGCATGAAGGCCTCCCAGGAATGTTTGTATTTGTTCACATAGGTTATCTTTTACTTAGTCTAGAGATATAATTAAATTTAATGTGAACCTCCTTTACTAGGTTCATCACTTTCATTGTTTGTTTGTTTTTATAACTTTCTTGAGAATGTAAGGTCTTTGAGGATAGGAACTATTTTTTTTTTATCCCCCTGTACATAGTTAAGTGTAAAATAAGAGCATAGTGAATTAAACTGATACTGTAAATCGAATTTTCCTACTGTAATAAGTCACTTTCAATTTGTTTCTACGGCTTTAATTTCTGCTCCATCATTTGTGTAATCATGGGCAAGTTCCCTTCCTGAGTCTCAGTTTTTTCATTTGTAAAACAGTGGCAAAAATGTATTCCATCTATCTCCTAGGTTTGTTAGGCAGCTTTTTGTAAAATTTGAAGTATTATTCAAGTGTAACTCCGGTTATCCCTTTCATATCACTAGGGATTAAGGGTGTAGTGCCCCCTCTTTCTGAAAAATCCTCATAAAATGTTCTAGTCTTCCAATCATGCCAGAGAAGTCTGGATTATTATGGTATTAAAAGATCAAATATATTGATACCATATGATACTACTATATTTTATGCATTTCTGAGTTTCTGAACTTTTTTGTGTCATCTGCTGACCTTTGTGTGTCATCTTCAGCTTCTGCAAAACTCCCCAAAATTCTCATTTAATTTCTTATGTCAATACACAATTTATCAAAACCACAATGGGATGTAAAAAGCCACTATGTGAAAGGGATAACTATATGGTAAATTTTATCAGCCAAACCCTTATTTTCTTCTCCCTTTTAAGAATTCCATAGATTAATAAAAATAAGAAAACATATTGACATGACCCTGTCACTTCCCATTTTATGCTTTAGAATTTGACTATCCCTAATATTCTTTCTGGAGAAATGAGGAACACTGGATAGAGAGCTGGTCCTTGAATCAAGAGCGCTGGGTTCAAGTATCTCTTTGGCCATATAATGACCCCTGACACATCAGTTAACCCCCAAGTTGTATAAACTCATTGAGATTATCATAGCAGACTCTAATCAGTTCAGTGATCCATGACAGTTTCAAAGTACTCATGATGAAAAATACTTTCCACCTCTGGAGAGAATTAATGAACTCTGAGTAAAGACTGAAGAATATATATTTTTAAAATTTTTTGTTATTTTTATTGTTTTTTGAAACAAAGCTGACATGGAAATGTTTTTAATTACTTCACATGTATAACAGATATATTGTTTGTCTTCTTAATGGGTGGAGTTAGGGGCTAGTGGGAGGGAAAGAATTTGGAATTCAAAAAAATGTTTAAAGAATTTTAAAAATAAAGTAAAAATATATAATAATATAGCAGGTATCATTATGTGTGTGTGGTGGTGGGGGTACTTAGCCAATGAAATCAGTGGTCTGGTTAAAAAAAAAATCCCAAAATTATCTGGTCAAATTGCAGCTAACATTTTTTTTCTTAGAATTTCTCAATATGATCTTTTTCAAAACCATGTAACTTTTTCTTAAACTAGTTCTTATTAACAATAATACAAATTATATTAATTTACCTCATTTTTAATTTTCTACATGGCATTCACTACTATTAAGGAATTTAGGGTGTTTTATCACCAGTAGTTTCCAAAGACTCAAATGACATTTCCCAGTATTTAGTATCATTAGACTTGGGTGGGGGGAGGACTACCATCTCTTTCAGATATGACCTTTACCATCTTAAAGAGCAATCTATTATGGAGGAATGAAGGCTAACATAATAACCATATTTTTTCATGAATGTCTTTTGGACATGGGATACTTCAAAAATGCTCTACTATATGTCAATGTAACAGAAAGGAAACACAAAATGAGATTTTCAAGGATTTAGGAAGCACTAAATTGTCAATTCATGTAGAAAATAGAGCTTCCCCTTTAGTAAAGGCTAAGAATAAATTTATGAATCACCCACTCATGTTAGAGATTTGGGGTGGCGAAGGGGAGGTAAGAAGATTAAGCAAAGGAAAATCAAGTTAAAACGGAAATTCAGTGATCTCAATGAACAAAACTAGAATACATTAGCTTTCCCCAAAATTTTCCTCTCATCTGCATTTCTGAAATTCCTTGTTACTATCTGGCCTACCACTACCCTCCCAGTCACCCAGGCTTAACAGCTCAGGGTCATCATTCATTCTACACTCTTATTTACCCCACATGTCCAATTCATGAGCAATTCTTGCCATTAGTAACTGATCCCTTCTGTACATCCTCTTTCCTCTGTTTATATAGTCACAACCATAGTTTAGCCATATTTGGTCATTATTATCCTTTTTATTAAGGGGATTTGTTCTATGAGATTTGGATTTGGTCAAAGGGCTCCCACTTTAGTACCTAGAGAGACAGACATATGTAGCCTCAAGGTCACAGGTTCTCCACTCCTGGACTAGCCCCTCATCACTTCTCACCTGAATTACTCTTATATACCTCTCCTAATTCATCCTCCAGTCAGCTACAAAGGAGACTTTTGGATATGTTGATGGGGTGCTTGGGTGCCTGTGCTTGAATCACAGTTTTTAAAATCACATCAGTTTGCAAAATTACATTTCTCCCTAGCCTCAAATATCCCCAGCCTCAAAGCATTAACTCTGCCCCTTCCCCCTCTCCTTTTTGCATTTTTATATGTTACTTTGTATTATAGTTACTTGTATCATGTTACTATATCATTTGCAGATAGTTGTTTGCATGTTATCTCCCTCATTTAGACTGAGATTCTTGAGAGCAAAAACATTTTGGATGGATTAAGGTAGTTATTTAGCCACAAAGCTAGAACAGTACTGACATATTCCTCCCTACTATATAGGATGCTGCAAAAGTAGAAAATTTCAGGTTTTTCATTAATGTTTTAGTTTTGATTTAGTTTGGTTTCTGAAGGTAATAGTGGAATTGTTGAGACTAATAATGAAGGAAAATGAATGGAATCTGAAGTTATGTGAGAGACACCTTTTTATTGTATGTATATGACACCCCAAAAATCTAATTAAAATCTTTGAGGCTAAGTGAGATAATAAATTTGAAAGAGCTTTGAATACTAAAAGGCTAGGCTCAGCCTGCTTTCCATGAACTATGGCAGAGCAGTGTATACTTTGGGCTGATAAGATGCTTGCAGACCACTTTATTTTCCCATCTGAGTTATTGTTGTTTTAAATGTATGTGCATAACATTTTAATATTATCAGCAATGAATTCCTCCCAAATCCCAGGGCTTCCTAAAAGAGATCTCAAATAAAGTTCTATTCTGCTCCAAATTATGAGTTAGTACTACTTTGTTACTTACAATTAACTTCATTAAATATGAAACTACCAAGATTCACCAGAGAAGTAAGGAATTTTCTTTTTAGTTACACAGTCAATGCATATACCACTCAGTATAAAACATGGCACTGGACTTTTCTCAAGTGGTAATGGTAACATGTCATTTTTCATTTTTCACTTCTGTTCAGATTTTTTTTCTCCAATATACCATGACCCTTAGAACTGACTTTAGTGCTTTTTTTCATTCTCTCTCTCTCTCTCTCTCTCTCTCTCTCTCTCTCTCTCTTTCTCCCCCCTCCTCTCTCCCTCTTTCCCTTCCTTCCTTCCCCCCTCCCTTTCCCCTTCCCTTCCCTCCTTTTCCCCTTCCCTTCTGTCTCCTCCCCTCCCCTCCCCTTTTTTTTTCCTTTCTTTCCTTCCTTCACAGGGTTAAGCTATACTTAATACCTTGTGGTTGATATTTTCCTCTTCAGCTAGCATAAATTTTCTAGTCTGTTACTGCTTGAATCAACACTACAGACTTTTTTTTAATTCAGCAAAGAGATTCCTTTGAAAAGAATAGAAGAAAGCTTCAGCTGTAAATACAGGCAATCAACACCCAATAAATGTTTAAGTATGCCCAGAGTAGCATCTGCAATTTCCACCGAAAATTGTAGAATGAGACAAATTAAATGTTCATGGAGAAGAAACCCAGAAGATTTAGCTTTTCTACAAAAGGGATCTAGAGTTATAGGAGATTTATAGAGAAATATGGAGTACTGATACAGGTAAAATGCATCAGGGACCAGCTATTTGATCTGGTTTTTAATCATTTCAAATTCTCACTTGGGTTTTTCTATTGAATGTAACAAAAGCATTTCCCTGTCTGGCCATAACTCATATGAAAGTCAGTCCTGACAAGCCTCCTTCTCCCCCAAAAAAGAGCCTCAAGATTGTGAAAGGAATTAAAATGTTAAGCACCAAGAGGATTTAAAAAATAAGTGATATCCTGATCTTCTAGGCTGCTCAGGTTTCCATCTTCTGAATTTTCTCAGAATGGGAAGAGGTCATTTTGTATCTGCATTGGAATCACAGAAATTCAGAATAGCAACAGTTCCCAACACCTACCTAATGGAACCCAGACTGGAAAAATAGTCCCCAAGCTTCCTCTTGAAAATTATCAGTACTACCAGCAAATTAGAAACTCTCCCCTGAGATCAGAGAACAACATTCTGGAGCCACAAGTACAGTCCTGAGATGAAGTGTCCTGCTAGGAAATCAAGAAGCCAGAATAGGGATGAAATTAAGGAATAAGAAAATTGAGAAGATGGTGAGAAGTCCCAGATACAGATTTTCAGAGCCAAATAAAGGATTCTACATGTGATGCTGGTGAGAATAGGGATTGAATGGAGTTCAATAAGTAGAGGAGAATGGGGTGATATGGTCAGATTTGCTCTTTAGGAAAATCGCTTTGGCAGCTGAGGGGAAGATGAACTGGGATGAGGAGAGTCTTGAGGCAATGAGACCAATTAGAAATCTATTGAAAAATTCCAGATGCAAATTGAGGAGGGCCTACATCAGGGAGGTGGCTCTGTCAGAGAAAAGCAATGGACACAAAGGAGAGATGTTTTGAAGGTAGAAGTGATAATATGGCAGATTAGACAGAGTGGGGAGATAAAAACAACATCTAGGTCCTTTAGCCAAGGTAACTGGAGGATAGTGGTGTCTGCCATGAGCAATAGGGATATTTGACACAGGGTGTGGGAGGAAGAGAATTAGTTCAATTTTGGACATAATAATTTTAAAATGCCTAAGGGAATCCAGTATGGGCTTGAGACTTTTGTCACTTTGATTGCTTAAATCTGAATATTCTCCAAATTGTCAATGTCCTTCAAGGCAGTTTATAACAGGACTACCATATCCTTGATTAAGAACCTCTGCTGGGAGACTAAGCATTTCTTAATGCAGCTCAAGATCACTAACTTTTTCTGACTGCCACTAGTGAAATGTGACCTTTGTTCTCACCCTTTGTTTGACCATGTATACTTCAGGATCATGATATGTCCCTTCCCCTAAAGACGCCCATACTCTGGAGATCACTGCACTTTACCAATGAAGTTACAGGTTCTGTTAAAAAAAATAAAAAGGAAGAGGAGAGGAGAGAATAAAAACATAGCCAATAAACATTTATTAAGAACCTACTATTACAGACACTGTGCTAAACCCTGGATATACAAAACAAGATAAGAGACAGTCCCTGCTGTCAAGGAGATTACAGTCTAATGGGGGGATACAAAATATAAACAACTATGTAAAAACAAGCTATATTCAGGAAAAAGAAAAACAAAATAATCAATAAAAGAAAACATAAGAATTAAGAGGGACCAGGAAAGCTTTCCAGTAGAACCTTGGATTTTACGTGTACTTAAAGGAAGTCACAGCCTCTAGGCAGAGATGAGGAGGAAGAGCGGTCAAGACATAGGGGAGAGTTATAGAAAAATGCCAGAAGTCAAGGAGATGGAGTGGCTTGTTCTAGGAGCATTCACTATAACAATATATCTATGTAATGTTTTAACAACTGGAGAGGTGGGGAAGAAGTAATAGGAGAGATACCACCAGAGCTCAGCCTTGAAGGAAGGAAAACAGAAATTCTGGAAGGCAGAAATGAGGGAGGAGTATATGTTAAGAAATTTGGGGAAGCAGACAGTACACATGAATAATCATGGGCAATATCTAGTACAGGGAAAGCAATATAGCTTATGTGCAGAGTAGTCATGTGAAATAATACTGGAAAAGTATGTGGGAGCTAGGTTGTACAGGTCCTTATAATCAGGCTAAAGATTCTGTACTTTATCCTAGGGGAATCAGGGAGATAGCAATGCGTGTTTTTGAATAGGAGGATGACATTTTCATATCTGTGACTTATTGTATTGGTGACTGTTTTTGTTTTTTTGGAGGGAGGAAGGTGAGGCAATTAGGGTTAAGTGACTTGCCCAAGGTCACACAGCTAGTAAGTGTGTCAGGTTTCTGAGGTTGGATTTGAACTCAGGTCTACCTGACTCCAGGACCAGTGGTCTATTCACTGCGTTACCTAGCTGCCCCTTTTGGTGACTATTTGGGGGATACATTAGACAGAGAAGGGATGACTAGAAACAGAAAGACCAATGAGATACTATTTGGAGATAAAGATGATGAAGGCCTGAAATAGAGTGATGGCTATGTGAATAACAGGGGATATGGGGGAAACAAAGAAAAGGGATTGAAGACATGTTGAGGAAGTATAAAATAATAGGCTTTAAAAAGTGAGGGAATATAAAAGGTGAAGGAAAATAAAGCATATAGGATGGTTTTCAATTTCATTCTAAACTACTCCCCTAGCAGAGTTCTTAACATCCTTAGCAATGAAGATGGCACTTTTTTCTGATAAAATAGCAAAGATCTGTCTAGGCTCTTCTAGATTGGAGTTGCTCTACACAGTCTGAGTAGTGAAAACAAAGTTGAGTCTCAGAAGCTGTGATCTGCTTTGGTGACAGGGAATTTTTTCTTGACAGCTGGAAATCTGCTCGGCTCAGTGGATCACCTGTGTCTCTGTGAGCCCTTTCTTATAATAACAAGATAAAATTTCTTTTGCCCTTGGTTAAGTCTGCCCTAGATTAAGTCTAATCCAGCAATTAACAGGCAAACTTTAACTTCACTTGAAAAGATGAAAACTGAACCCAAATTAAGCAATCATGCAAAGTATTCCCAAATACAGGGTCTCTAGTAGGCAACTAGCAAAATTAGACATCTTTGAATGTTTTCTCAACATTTTTATTTCTTGTTGTTTAGTCTTTACAGTTATGGCTGACTCTTCATGACCCTATTTGGGGTTTTCTTGGCAAAAGTACTGGAGTAGTTTTCTATTTCTTTCTCCAGCTCATTTCACAGCTGAACACTTGTATTAGATCATTAGTAGATGTCAATTATTTCAATACTTCAACTGCTACTGATATGGTGCTTTAGTCCCTAATGAAGACAGTAACACCTTGATGCCTTACAAGATGGTCAGTTTAGCTATCACTTAGCTAACACTTAATATTTGTAAAGGATTTAAAAATTATTTCTAGATCTTCTTCACCATCACTCTTGGTGATGACAGTTAAGTCAGTGTGCTAGACCAATAGAATACAACATCTAGATTCAAATACTGGGAGTTCTACCACTTACTATGCAACTTTTGGTATGCTACTTAATTTATCTGGGTCTTCCATTCCTAATCTGTTTCAAAGATGAGGAAGGGGTCAGCCAGGTAGCACAGTGAGTAAGAGTACCAGCCCCAGAGTTGGGATGACCTGGGATCGAATCTGGGCTCAGACACTTAGCACCCACCCAGAAAAACCTGGCCTTGTAGCCTTGAGCAAGTTACTCAACCCCAATTGCTTATAAAAAAAAAAGATGGGGAAGAAGAAGGAGGATGGGGAGAGGAGGGAAGAGGAGGAGAGAGAGGGAGAGGTTTCGGATAAATGACTTTTAAGGTCTCTTCTGCTCTAAAACTGTGATCTTTTATTCCCAAAATTATTTTATCCACAGAAAGATTACATAATTTACTGATAATCACATAGCAAACTAATGTCACATCTGAGATTTGTCTGCCATTCCTAATTTACTATTCTGCTGAGCAGACTGAAATGCCCTTGCTTTGTTCATTCAATTAACTGAAAGGTATATGCCAACATGGAGAATACATGTGGCAACAGTATCTATATTCCCTATAAACCTACTTGATGGAGAGGAGTGATGAACATGCAAAAAAAATGGTCCTTACTCTGTTCTCTGGGAAAAACCCTAAACTATGAGCTAGTACTTCTCATTCATCACTAAAACAAATATTAAGTTACTTTTCCATTTGATTTTCTTCCTTCTTTCACCTGTCTGATAGGCTGGCTAGTTGCTGTGGAGACAAACCAATGGGACAGAGAAAGATGGAAAGGATAAAACCCTTGAATATAGAGTAAATTCTTTTGTATTATCTAGAAACTGGAAATAAAGAACATTCTATTATCCATACTGGGAAACTGAGACACAAAGAGGACCTATTTAAGCTCTGGATAAGAATGTGTGATTATTTTACATTAAAATGAATATTCTCATATTTTATCTACACATAACACATAGCTTCTATGAAGGAACCTTATTAATCATCATGTCCAACCTCCTTGTTTTATAGATATGACAGTCACGGTCAAGAAAATTTAAAGCAATGGAGGGAGGCAATTGTTCAAGCTATCTTCATTTAGTTTTTCCTTAAATTCTCCCAAATTTCTCTTTCTCAAATTTAATTTCAAGATTTGTTTTGTTTTATTTTTCCACAATGCCGAAGCCCTCTATGTAATCAGTGCTTAATACAATGCTTAGTTCTTATTAGGCACTTAATAAATGCTTATTAACTAACTGATCCTTATAATTTTCTTTTCTTTACCTGGCTCAAGTCCTTATCTCTTCTCCTGTTCATTTGATTTGGTTTTCTACATCATACTAAATACAAGAATAATGCACAGAAGGTGAGGGAGAAATAAGAAAAAGATGGTTGTTTTGGCTACAATAATCCCCATGTCTCCCTGTCATTTGTTGACTTTAGAAGTGTGATAGTCAAGTAGTTAAAGTCTTTAGACTATATTATTATCACCTCTTTTGTAGTGCCAGGGTTTTAGGAAGAGACAAAAAATAAATGCTAGCATTTCCAGGGCCTTTGAAAACATGATATTACTATCTTGTTTGCAACCTCGCAGTTTTAACTAAGAATCACCAAGAGCTCCTGCAACACTGTCTGGTTCTCTGTAGCAACCTGTTGTGAATTAAAATGTCAGAACTTTGCTCCTACTAGATGAAAAGGTTAAGATTAGATCCTGATCTTGGCATAGTAGACAGAACACTGTACTTAAATCCAATGACTGATATTCAAATCCCATCCCACATAATCTGTGACCCTAGGCCACTCTGTGCTTTGGTTTCCTCATATGTAAAGTGGGAGAGGAAGAAAGTAAAGGTGATATTCTCTTCCAGCTCTGAAGCTTTTGTTTCACAAATCACATTAGATAAAAGAGCAAAAAAAAAAGGAGCTCAAATCAGAAAGAAGTTTGGGTCTTTGGAGTTGAAGCTGGGAAGTGCTAAGAATGTGACATTTCATGAAATGTATGTCTAAGCTGCTTGAATTCATTATGATTCTAGTAATCCAATTGCACTGCTGTAGTTTTACCTTTCATGAGTTTTGCATAAATATGAATTGCCTAGATCTAATAGAGGAAATCTTCAGTGACAGAGACAAGCAAAACAGAGTAACCTCAGATGTTAAATCTGGGATGTAACTGTCTGAGCCACAAATTTTCTTAGGTCTGGAATAGTGTTTTAAAGTCCCATATGTAAAGGGGATGACTGTTCCATTTTACAGGGTATTACAAAGATCTTAGTGCATTTTAAAACTTCAGTAGGACATGGAACACTCCTATTACATGTAAAAGTAGGATACTTAAAAAAAATCTGTGCAGTAGTTTACAAACAAAATAGTCCATAATTTCCCATTTTTGGTGTTTCTATATATCTTCTATGAATTGAAATCAAAGCCCTATACAGACATTAACTGTTCAAGTCACAGTTACCTTGGAAGTGGTATTATTATTCCCATTTTGCAAGTCTAGGACCAAGAACACCAGAGGGTTTAAGAAGTTTAGCAGAACTTAGAATTATTCTAGACACTGCCATTCAATATTAAATTTATATGAAATGAAAACAGTCCAGATATTAGTGATAGAAAAGATAAGAACAAATTTTGCAGGGAGAATTAAAATGGAAAAAAAGATGAAGAATTTCATATATAAGGAAGTTATCATGCCTCATGCAAGCCTATGAGATACCATCTCATTGTAGTATCAATACAAGAAAGTGCATCTCTGCTCTGAAATTTGCAGGAATGAGAAGAAAGTCATGTTCTATGAAAAGGTTCAGCTCAGGAATGCTCATTTCCTCTCAGAAAAAAAAATGAAATCAAGGTTGTTTATCAACCTTCAAAAGACCCACTCTCTTGGCATGGTTAGCCCTGACATGTAGCAAAAAGAAAAAGTGTCTGTGTCCAGTATTCCTTGTAATGAAATATGAGAGAGAGAGAGAGAGACAGACAGAGACAGAGAGACAGAGAGACAGAGAGAGACAGAGAGACAGAGAGACAGAGAGACAGAGACAGAGACAGAGAGAGACAGACAGAGAGAGAGAGACAGAGAGAGACAGAGAGAGACAGAGTCTGTGTGTGCATGTGTGTTTGTTCAAGTTTCAAAGATGATTTCTGTAAATCGGTTCAGGTGCCCAGAGACTGTATCCAAAAATTAGAAGCACATGAAATAAAGATCATCTTGTGTAAATATGACTTTAATAATGGTTTTCAAACAAGTCTTTCTTGTTCAGCAGTCTAGAGAGGGACCTCGTGACCAGGAATGAATTTGGTGGTCCAAAGGGAATTTTGCATGCAGTGCAACTGCTATTGAAAATCTTGTGATGAAGACAGAGGAATGAAAAGTGAATTTCTCTTCTGCCTAGTGACGTGGTCTCTAGATCTAACAGGATGATTTTTCCAGTTGCAACTGGGAATTTTAAGTAAAGACTTCATAGTGAAGGATAAGGTCCGTGAATGGAGCTGGATTCTGATCTCCAGAAGTGACATGGAATACCTACGGAGCAAGATCTAGATGGCATTAGGGCAAAGTTCAAAACTCTTATTTTTGTTCACACCAGCTGAGAAATTCAAATCAGATATTTTTCTTTCTTGACTTCAAACCATAGATTGCTGCCTCTCTGTATCCTGAAATTAATTTCTCTCTGCCTAGAAATTATATTCAGCTCCTAATCTGACTCTTCTGTACATTTTTTACATATAAATGCTGCAGCATATTCATGATGAAAAACAAATGATTGCTGTATTTGTGCATATACTCACTGTTGTCAAAAGGCTAAAGCATTTAACAAACAAGATTCAACTCAACAAACATTACATATATGTATATATACATACATACATACACATAAACATACATGCATATATGCATGATACATATATGCATATATATGTTAATAGATATATACACACATATGTGTAATGCATCTATATGCATATATATGTTACTAGGTATAGATATTTAAAATTATTCTACACGAACTTCTATTTATCAGTTCCTTCTTAATTTCTTTCTTTTTAAATATGTTATGGAAATGCTTGTTTAAAAATAAAATGAATTGGAATCTGTCATATTTATGGAGAATGGAGTAATTTATGACCAAAAAAAGAGATAGAGAACATTATGAAAGGCTAAATGGATAATTTTGATTACATTAAATTGAAAAGGTTTTGCACAAACAAGGACAGTTCAACCAAGATTAGGAGGGAAGCAGAAAACTGGGAAAAAATTTTTATATCCAGTGTCTCATTTCTAAAATATACAGAGAAGTTGGAACACTAATTCATTGTTGGTGGAGCTCTGAGCTGATCCAACCATTCTGGAGAACAATTTGATTCTATGCACAAAGTGCTAAACAAATTGTGCATACCCTCTGACCACTTCTAGGGCTGTATCCCAAAGAGACCATAAAAATGGGGAAAGCATTGACATGTACAAAAATATTTATGGCAGATCTTTTTGTGGTAGTCAAGAACTAGAAATCAAGGGGATGCCCATCAATTGGGAAATGGCTAAACAAATTGTGGTATATAAATGTAATTGAATTATATTGTGCTGTAAGAAATGATGAACAGGCAGACTTAAGAAAAACCTGGAAAGACTTATATGAACTGATGCTGAGTGAGGGGAGCAGAACCAGGAGCATATTGTACACAGTAACAGCCACAGTGTATGAGGACTGATTTTAGGAGACTTAGCCCTTTTCAGCAATGCAAGGTTCTAAAACAATTCCAAAGGACACATGATGGAAAATGCCAGCCATATCCAGAGAAAAAACTATGAAGTCAGAATGCAGAATGAAGCAGACTATTTTTTTTCTTTCTCATGGTTTTTCCCATTCATTATAATTCTTCTATGCAACATGACTAGTGTGAAAATATATTTTATAGGAATGTATGTGTAGAGCCCATATCAGATTGCAAGATGACTTGGGGAAGGAAGGTGGAGGGAGGGGGAGAAAATTTAAAACTTATGGAAGTAAATGTTGAAAATTTAATAATATAAAATAAAATAAATAGATGGAGAGTTAGCAGTCTGAATTAGGAAGAATTAGGAACAAAAGCCACCTCTGACACATCTTGGCTTAGTCATAAGGGGCAAGCTATTTACCTTTTTCAAGTCCCAGGCAACTCTTTAAGACTCAGCAATACCAAATACTATGTCTGTATCAGAAAGAAATAAAAAAAAGCCACACAAAAAACAAAAGGACCTACAGGAATTATATATATATATATATATATATATATATATATATATATATATATATATATATGATGGAATACTATTGTGTTATAAGAAATAACAAGTAGAATGTTCTCAGAAAAAAACTGGAAAGACTCATATGAATTGATGTAAAGTGAAGTGAGTCAAAGCAGGAGAACAGTATACAATGATGAGTGTAAATGATTTAGTTATTATTAGACATACAATGATCCAAGATTCCTAAGGACTTGAGATTAAAAAAAAAATGATATCCATCTCCAGAGAAAGAACTGGTGAATTCTGAATGAAAATCGAAGCATACTTTTTAAAGTTTTTTTTCTTTCTTTTTTTGTCTGTTTTCTTTCAAAACATGACTAATATGGAAATGTTTCGCATGACTGCACATGTATAACATGTCAAATTGCTTGCTTTCTCAATGAGGGGGAAGAAGAGGGAGAGAAGGAGAGAATTTGGAACTTAGAATTTTAGGAAACAAATGTTTAAAAAGAAATTATTTTAACATGCAATTGGGGGGCTTAAAAAATAACTAGTTGTGGGGCAGTTGTCAAGATGTCATTTTCCCATCAGGTAGCTCCCTACAGTGTTGAAATCAGAGGTCTAAATAACTACAACCAAAATGTACAAAGATTTTATTTTAGTTCAGTTTTTTAAGTAGCAGAGTTCCTGCCCTCAGGGAGCCCAGATTATAATGGATAAAAGGGAGAGTCAGTAGGATATTTGACCAGCATTTATTAAGGATCTATTATTTACCAGGCACTATGCTAAAACCTGAGGATACATAAAAAGGAAAACAGTCCTTGCCCTAAAAGAACTCATAGTCTAATGGGGAAGATAATCGACAAACAGCAGTGGAAAGCAAGATATAGATAGGATAAATTGGTGATAGTCACAGAAGGAAGATGCTAAGATTAATAACTGGAAAAAGATTTCTTTTTATTAAGCAATTGGGTTAAGTAACTTGCTCAAGGTTACATGGCTAGGTGTTTCTGGGTGGGTGCTAAGTGTCTGAGCCTGGGATTTGATCTCCAGGTCATCCCAACACTGGAGCCGGTGCTCTTACTCACTATGCTACCTGGCCGCCCTGGCAAAAAAGATTTCTTAAAGAAAGTGACTTTTTTTTTTTGCTTAGACTCCATGGAGGCTGGAGAAGTCAGGAATTAGAGATGAGAAGGGATAGCATTCCAGGCAAGGGGGATAACCAATAAAAATGCCTACAATCAGGATATGGAGTATCTGGTGTGAGGAACAGCAGGGAGTCCAATATCACTGAATCACAGAGCATATGGAGGGGAATATGGTACAAAAAAAGTTGTAAAGGCAGGAAGGGGCCAGGTTATGAAGAGCTTTAAAAGCCAAACCCAGTATTTTATATTTGATCATAGATGTGATGAGGAGCCACTGAAGATTGTTGAGTCAAGGGGAAACATGGTCAGATTTGTTCTTTAGTAAGATCATATCTGGCTGGAGGATAGACTAGAGTGGGGAGAGATTTGAGGCATGGTCAGGGACAAGCTGCCAGTTTGATGGCAGTGTCAGAAGAGAAAAGGAAATATTGAAAAGGGATGTTATGAAGGTTAAAAAAAATAGGATGTAACAATTTTTTCATGTAAGAAAAGTCACTACTTTTCTCAAATCAAAACAAAATAGCACTTTATTGCTATTAATTTTGTTTTATCATTTTAGATCAATGCATTCAAATAGTTTTATACTATCATCATAGTTAAAAATCAATAACTTCTTTTTCTTCCCCCTTGGATAGGGGTGGATATAGTTCATTATCACTCTGTCAAATAGCACTTCTTATGTGCCAGGCACTGTGCTGAATGCTGGAGATACAAAAATCAGCAAAAGGAAAGATATAAAAGTCCAAATTCTCTCCTTCCCTTCCTCTTCTTCCCCCTCATTGAGAAAGTAAGCAATTTGACATGTTATACATGTGCAGTCATGTGAAACATTTCCATATTAGTCATGTTGTGAAAGAAAACAGACAAAAAAAAAAGAAAAAATGTTTTTAAAAGTATGCTTCCATCTTCATTCAGAATCCACCAGTTCTTTCTCTGGAGATGGATAGCATTTTTTATTTCAAGTCCTTAGGAATTTTCTTGGATCACTAAGAATAGGTAAATCATTTACACTGATCATGGTACACTATTCTAGTGGTTTGACTCACTTCACTTTACATCAGTTCGTATGAGTCTTTCCAGTTTTTTTCTGAGAACATCCTACTTGTCATTTCTTATAACACAATAGTATTCCATCACATAGCTAATTTGAATATTTCTGACTCCATAGATATAAATTCAAAAAGAAAGCAAAAATCTTTATCTCCCGTTGACTAACTTTTGGGTGATGACTCTCTCAAAACTTGGTCAATCACTGAGTTTTTACTGAAACATCTCTTGGAAACAAAATATTTAGATTCTAATGAGAAAACACCAGTGAAATGAAGAGAGCTGTAAAAGGGGAGGGTTGGTACCTGCTAGGGGAATGTTTCATAGTCTGCAGATTCAGAGAACAGCTAGAACAAAGGATATAGGTATCCTTTATACCAAAAGGTATAGCTTCCTCTCCCAAAAATGGAGGCTCCGGGAGGAATTCAGCAATGGGAGAAAGGGAGTGAATTGATGTTCTAGGGCAGGGGTGGGGAACCTGTGACCTTGAGACTACATGTGGCCCTTGATAGGTCCTCAAGTGCAGCCCTTCAGTCAAAGGTCCGTACTTGAGGACCTCAACGGCCTCATGTGCCCTCCAGGACACAGGTTCCTCATCCCTGTTCTAGGGTAACAGATGAAGCATGGTGACAAAGTCTGGAAATTCCAAAGCATAGCCTCTTACATTCCATTATCTTTTATAGAAATATCCATATAACCAATATCTTTGTTGGTTTTATACAAATAGTGCCCCATCTTCCATTATAATATGACACCTTTTGTGTTTTTCATGGGTTTACTCTCTCTACCCTAGAAACAGCAGTGGTTGACATGCGGCTCCCTTAAGCACCAGCAACTATATATCTCAGAACAGCAAATTAGTAATTCTCATTTTAACGCATAAGGGCTTCAGGTTCTCTGTTAATCATGAATAGTGAAGCAAACAGCAGCTATTCCCTGAGGGAAGCAAGGTAGAATTAGAATTTTAAAAAGGAAGAGAGATTCTAGACTTCATGAAGAAAAAGTGCTTTATCCTCCCTTGGGTTCTTAGCCCAGGAGTGTGGGTGATTCTAAAAGTGCACCTGTACTTGTTTAATGTAGTCCAAGGAAGGGGGTTGCCCCTAATCACTTGTGTGGTATATTCCCTTATGTACCTCCCATTCAGTTATTTCAAATTATTAAGCAACTGATGTACTATGTCGATACCTGTTCATTCAACTCACATGTTGAATTTAAAAAATGCACAAGGGAAAACACATTCATTATAATTACTGAGACACTTAGAAATCAGTGTCTGGTATAATAAAAAGAACTATTACAAAAGATAGCTTTGGTGTGGTGGATAATAAAAGGCTGGATTTAGTTAAAAGGACCTGGATTCAAGTCCCACCTCAGAGACATACTTGCTATGTGGGTCAGTCATAAGAAAATCATTTAACCTCTGTGCCCCAGGCACAGACTATATTCTATATCCTGTATTCTAAGACTATATTCCTCATTAGGAATTTTCTATACCAATTAAATCATAGGTCCAGTTTAAAAAAATAAAAAGAGAATATTTATTGCAAAATTGAACTACCATGTTGATAGATTTTCATGTTACAAATAGAAAAAATAGTATTTATTACTTAAAGACTATATTTCTAATATTTCTTGATATCCTTTTGCCTCCCTTTACCAATGCAAGTAATACTACTTCTTCATCCTAGTAAATCAATCAGCAAAGCAATTTATTTATTTTAATTATTTATATTAAAGCAAACATTTACTAAAGCCTTACTATGCACCACTATATTAAATGCTGGGGATACAAATTCAAAAATAAAGAAAGATAATCCCTGCCCTCAAGGAGTTTACAATATAATGGGGAAAGACAAGACATAAAGTATGCTGAAAAGCAAAGGTAAGGAATGGCAGAAGGAAGGTACCCCAATGTGGAGGTATGGTAGACAAGTCAGTCAGAGAGAGTACCAAAGTAATGCAGCCAGTTGCAAATGAGATGTCTGAGTTGAGTTCTCTCCTTACATGGATGTTTGGAGTTGCTGGGCCCTCCCACCAATCAGAGAGTCAGAGGGTAATGAGGTAAAGTACCAAAGCTAACATAAGATCTTGTGGAATGATGAGGTTATCTCAATAATTCCTGGGGCATGGTGGAGAAATAGGACAAACCCTGAAATACCATAGGCAGATAAGAAATGAGAAATGATCTTTATGAGTTGCTGGGGTCAAAAGTCTTTATCTCCTGTTGACCAACTTTTGGGTGATGACTCTCTCAAATTTGGTCAATCACAGAATTCTTACTGAAGCCTTTCTTGGAATCAAATAATCAGTCAATAAACATGAATTGTCTGCATCTGTATAATGAACTGGAGAAGGCAAGGGCAAATCACTCCAGTATCTTTGCCAAAAAAACCCCAAATGGGATTCTGAAGAGTCAGACACAACTGAAACAACTGAACAAAAACAATACCAATTTGTTATATTAACATTGCCATAGGCCCCAACATTTCTTTCCCTGGCTTTGGATCCAAGTAATCACTGCCATTCAAGCCTTGCCAAGAACATTCATAATTCTTCACTCTTCCTGTTAAATAGGGTGAGGCAGGCGCAGTTAGGTGGCCCAGTGAATAGAGCACCAGCCCTCGAGTCAGGAGGACCTGAGTTCAAATCCAGCCTCATACACTTAACACTTACTAGCCATGTGACCTTTGGCAAGCCACTTAACCCCAGTTGCCCTGCCCTCCCCCCTCAAAAAAAAACCCCAATAGGGTGAGGCAACTAGTAGTATAGTAGATAATGGACTTAAAGTCAGAACTATCTCTATTCAAATCTTGCTTCAGACACAAATCAATTCACCTCTCTGAGCCTCAATTTTCCCTACTGTAAAAGGTGATAATACTAGTATCTACATCTCAGAGCTATTGTGAGGATAAAATAGTGTAATATTTGTATAGTGTTTAGCATTATGTAACTATAAGCTATTATTATTAATAAATGGGGTTCATGTTCTGATGAGTGGAGTGGAGTGGAATGGCAAGTGAAACCCTTCTTTTAGTTCCTTTCCAAAATATTCTTCAAAGTTCCCACTGATAATTGGGTTGGTCAATAGGTAAATTTGACCAGCTAGAATCATTTACTTTAAGATTATCTTAAACATATAATTATACAGACTGTGTGGTATTAATGTCTTTAGCACAACTGCTATAAAGCTTTTATGATAGTCCTGGAATTTGAGGGAGGTCTAGTTATGATTCTGCCAACTTGATATGGCACACATACGGTATGTTCCAGAAAAATACTTTGAATGAGTGTGATACCATCAAAGAGTGCTAGATAGAGTCAAGGAGGAACATGGATTTGAATCCCAACTCTGACCCTGGTCAAGTCACACAATTTCTATTAGTTTCAATATCTTTATATGTTAATTGAGGGCTTAAAATATTTCTACTACTCCCCTCACTGAGTAGTTTAAGTAAAGTGCTTGGAAAACTAAAAATGCTATAGAAAAACAAGTGTGGCCTACTAAGTCCCATGAAATGGGTGGATTATGCACCAGCCAATAGCTCACCAGCAGTACTGAGAAGTGGCAGGACCAGCCTCTATTGATTGAGACTAACTTAATTCTAAAGAAGAGTTGAGTCAAAGAATAAGACATAGAAACAATAGATCATTTAAATAAAGTTAATAACAACTCTGAGACTATATACCAATATTTTTAGGATGGAGTCAAAGTGCTCCTTAAGAAAACAATATGCATTTCTAAACACTTTCATCAGCGAAAGAGAGAATGAATATTTTTTATAAACTATCTATGTCATTAAAGAACTAGACAACCAACAATTAAAAAAAACTAAACAAAATCAAAGACAAAATGAGTAAACTTAGAAATTAAAAAAAACTCATTAAATGAATAAAACTAGGAAACTTTAAAAATAAAAATAGATAAACCCATAGCTAATTTGAATATTTCATAATTTCTCCCCATTTAGATGCATAAGAGTTTCTTTTTCAGAGTCACAAATCTAGACTGAAGCAAATTTCTGACTATTGTTTCCACTGCCACCAGACAGCCATCAGGTTCTAGGGGCACTGACTTTTCTTGAGAAAGGGCTGAATCCATATATTTCTGAGACTTTCAAGTCCACTAAAATTAGGACTCATGATAATTGATAATGTGGAAGTTACCTTGAAAAGTCAGAAATAGCCTATGAGTTTCACCTATAAAAATGTCATACCGAGGACAGGTGAAGAGAAGTTGAGTGAAGCTTGGGTCTAGGTTGCCAGCCTCATAGACTCCCTACTATCACATCTTGAGTAATCAGAAGGTAGTTCTAGAGAGCATACAGAGACTTCCCTAAAGATAGCCCTGACCAAAGGCACATTGAAACAGAACTCATTTTGAAAGTATTGCTGGATTAGTACAGAGATATTGTTTGACTAACTTTACTCATACCAATTTATTAAAGATAAGTAAAGATAGCCTTTCCAAATTTGATCCATAAGCAGAAGACTATACTCTAAATATAGAGTAATATAAATATATATTTATATTATATTATTATATATTTTATATTATTTTATTATATATATTATGTTATAAAAAATAAATATACTGCCTTGGAGTCGAGAGAGAAGTAGCATATCCTACCATAATTTCTTATTTCTGAGTAGTTTAATCCAACAGTTGGAAATTTCAAATTGAGGGGTAGGTTGTCAAAATATTGTTGAGCTGCAAGGAGCTTGCTACATCATCCAATAAGGAGTCTTTCCCATGAGCAAGGGAAAGAGAGAGTAATGAAATATAAAGATTCTTTTTGTTTTGTTTTGTTTTTGCTCTTCAGGTAGGATACAATGAAAAACAAAATGTAAAAATTCTCTCTCTCTCTCCCATCATCTCATCAAATCCCTTCATTTTACAAATGAAGAAAATGAGGCCAAAGGAGAAGTAGTTGATTCTAGTCACACAGGTGACTGAGCCAAGGTTTGAACACAGGTCCTTTGATTCCAAATCCAATATCCTTTACAGCATTCCATGCAGCCTTAAGCCACCTTGGCCCAGGTTTGTGAGTATACCCTTGGAGAAGAGGTTCATGAACTATTAACATTGGGCTAGACACCCTGGGAGGTCCTCTCTCTTATTGGTGAAAGAATCTAGAATCTCAGGGTTATACCTCTAGGCAAGACAGCTGACTCCACAGAACCATTACGTGTAAAGCTGAAAGCTATGCTTGTTTACAGAGTTGAGTGCTGTGGTCATCAGTCCTGCTGCAGGTTAATGCAGAAAAAATAATTTTGTTTTCTTTGGATTGTCAGAAGACCATTCAATCTCAGTCTGTTGGGGAGGATGGGGGTGAATGCATTTATAGTTTTATTTATAAATTCAATATTCAGTTTGTTGTTACTTTTAATCCATAGACTGTTTACACAGGAAGGGGCCTTAGAGATTATTACTTCAGATCTCTTTATTTTTCATATGAGAAAACCATGGGCCAGAGAAGTTAAAAATGACTTCTCATAGGTCACAGGGTAAATGGGAATCGAGACTTGAACCAAGATCTCCCATTTCCAAGTCCCACATTAGTACCCATGCCACTATACATCAAAACATGTTGAAACACAAAATTGACTGCCAAATGAAAATGTTATCGTGAACAGTTTAACATTAAATCTTGGAGAATATAAAATAAAACAACAAAAACAACTTCTCAAAATTAGTCTCCATAAAAGAGTAAGGAAAACACTTGCTCTGGGACTCAAAGGAACTAGGTAACAGAATATACAGCCTTACAAAATTGCATTGCCTTAAGTACACATCATTCTTAATGTCCATTTTCCAATCTTCAAAATATCCCTAGGAAATAAGACTGTTTCTCATCTTTCCAAAGATAGAAAACAAATTGGACAGTTTCTCCCGTGTTATAATGTAAGGCAAAGAAACTTATTTGAAGAAAACATTAAGTGCCTTTCACAAGGTTAAGTGCAAAAGGTTAGCAGATCTAGAAATGATTAAAAACAATCACTGGTGCTTGAGGGATGAACTTCCTGGGGAAAAAAACACTTGGTCCCAATCAAGATTACAGAGCAAGCCCACTGAACTGCCACCTTTATTTAATCTCTTCTTTTTGAGTAGATATACCTATCCATAGCCATATTCTAGCCACGAAGCCCCACCCAAGTCGAGTTTCCTCATCTGTAAAATGAAAGAGTAGAAACAGATGACCTTTCATGATCTATCTGACTCTAGATTTTACATATTAACTTCTAAGTTTCATAGATCATAATCTGAAGGGACCATATAAACAAATGAGACCAACACCATCATTTTACAAATGAGGAATACAAGGCTAAGTGAAGTCCAGTAGCTTAGCCAAAGTCACACAGCTAGTGAGTATTAGTTAATATTTTAATTCAGATCTTCCTCACTTTAAGCCCAGGGTTTGATTGTCTGTGCCTTTACCTGGATAATTTCTCCTAGGGTTTACCCCTAGTATACTTCTTGTTCTTGTTGAGTCATGTGTGACTTTTTGTGACTCCCATTTGGGGTTCTCTTGTCAAAGATACTGGAGTGGTTTGCCATTGCTTTCTCCAGCTCATTTTACAGATTAGGAAACTGAGGCAAACAGTGTTAAGTGACTTTCCCAGGTTCAGACAGCTAGTAAGTCCCTGAGGCCAGATTTGAACTCATAAAGGAAAGTCTTCCTGACTTTAGGACCAGCAGTCTATTTGTTTTACCCCTTAGCTGCTTGTCCACTTATATCATGCCTTTTATTGTAACATTTACCCTGGTGGATGTAAATAAATAGTTGTGTCTTTTGTACAGTTTCCTAACTATTTTAAGTTTAAACACTCTTGATTGGATTTATGAATCTTCATGCAAATAAAGTTGTCTTGACCCCTTTTTTCTTGGCCTCTGTCCTTGGCCAAGTTTCCATTATTCCTGTATCATAAGCCCTGGCCCAGAAACTCAAATTACTTGTTGTCTCTGCCTTTATCCTCTGAATCACTTCTTCATTTCCTGTTTTTGCCTTTTTCTTATGAATCTCCTACCTTCAGTATCAGCGATAAAAGTCTATAAGAAGTGTGAAATGAATGAACCTGGATGCAAATCCTGTTTCTCACACCAACCTCCTGGCCAAGGAATTTAACCTATTTCAGCCTTAGTTTCATCAGTGCTAAAATAAGGGGGTTGGACTAAATGTCTTCTTTGAGCCTTTTCAGCTGTCTTAAGCTTCTTGTCCTTGGTATGCCATGATCACTAGATATGGTCTTTTGTTCTCCCTACCTACTTGGAGCTCCAAGTTGCTCAGAAACATGGAAAAATGAAGGTAGTCAAGAAGTAATGTGGGCCAGTTTTTTGTCTTAGCTGTATATGGTAAATATTTACCAACTAGAAACCCAGAGATCCAGGGTGGGAACTTGGAACACTACAATAAAGAGTGTTGCCACAAATATATAATAATGGTAATTATTATTAGTATTTTTATATAATATATTAGACTTGTGTTTCTGTCTTTGACTTATTCATATCTTAAAAAGATATGAAAGTTCCAGTGACATCTTGCCTTCCTAAGACATATCTGGGTTGAGATAGAATGGAGAGATTTATAAGACTTGTCAAACCTAATACCTGAACCTGTACTTCATGATTGCTATAGAAGGAAGTCCAATACCACTTTAAATATATTACTGCATTAAGTTTTAAAATTTCTCTTTAAAATAGCTATTAGGTGCTAAAATATTAGTATTATACATTTTAAATATAAGGAAACTGAGGCTGAGAAATGCTAAGTAACTTGTCTATGGTCACATAGCTTTTTGGCAGAGGTGAGATTCATGAGATTCAAACCTAGGTCTTACTGAATCTAAGTCCAGTTTTCTATCCACTAAGCCAGGTTGCTTATGTCAAAAATGCAAAAAATATTTACATCTCGGGGTGGCCAGGTAGCAAAGTGAGTAAGAGCACCGGCTCCAGTGTTGAGAAGACCTGGAGATCGAATCCTGGGCTTAGACACTTAGCACCTACCCAGAAACACCTGGCCGTGTAACCTTGAGCAAGTTACTTAACCCCAATTGCTTAGGGGCAGCCAGGTGGCTCAGCGAGTAAGAGCACTGGCTCCAGTGTCGGGATGACCTGGATCAAATCCGGGCTCAGATACTCAGCACCACACCCAGAAATAACTGGCCGTGTAACCTTGAGCAAGTTACTTAACCCCGATTGCTTAAAAAATATATATATTTACATCTCTCTGAAGCCCTTTCTGAAATTCTACTAATTAGTCTGCCTTTTTTCCTTTGAACTCCCATATAAACACCTTGTACTCCTTTCATTGTATTTCCCATATTAATTCAGAAAAATCATGTATTTGTCAAATCCTGTCTTCTATTTTATTAATTTGTGCATATGTGTTATATTTCCCTAAGAACTTTTAAGCTCCTTTTTTAAATCTCCACATCAAGTTACATTACTTGTATATATTAGATATTGAGTTAAATATTTAATTAATGAATACATGTATGCATGAATTTTACCCCTGGAAACATTGTCTAATAGCCTGACATAAATGAATATGTAATCCATTTGTTTGGTGGATACAGTCTATCACTGACAAATATATTTAAGATTTAAAATGAACTAACTCCAACATAGGAAGGCAGGAAGACAAAAAAGAATTAAAATCAAATTATACATCTGCAGGAGACCAAGAGAAAAAAGCTTAAACAATGGCCCATTAAACATTTTGGTAAAGAGAATTGATTTTAATGTTATGCTATTTATTAATGCCAGCTGAAATGACAATTTGATGCTCAGATTTTTTCATAGATTATATACTTGAAAAAAAAAAACAAACCTTGGTTGGACTAACCTGTCAATCCTCTTTAAAGCTCCATTTTCTGGCCTTCACACTAATTCCAAAGTGTTCCATTTTTTGCACAGAAATGAAAACAACACCCTTGTTATTTAATGGAATCAAGAGACCAGAGCCAACAAGTAATGTCTTCTTTTAGAGCGTGCTATCCAAGTCGGCTGCTATGGAGGAGGGGAGAAAGGAAAGTACTTCTCATTTACTTAAGGGAAAAATGGATGACAGAGATTGCAGTCATCATTTTTACTGGTTCATAGCAAGGAAAGCAAAGTCTAGTCAAAATCCTTACTGCCATCTGTATTTACACGATGTCTTCCTGAATGTCAGAGACCCCTGAAAACATGCAGCTGATGATACAGATATTTGGTCTACCATGATGCCAAAAGGAAAAATAAAATGTGATGTTCTTGGTCTTTTACATAGGTAAAATTTCCCATGTTTACATAAGTAGAATAACAGCATCCCTCTCCCTCTAAAATATGTAATCCCACCTCATTTTCTGAAATATTGCCCTTTTGGTTTTATCACTTTGTCCTAATGATTTTTAAAATATTCCATAAAATACTGCCAAGCTGCAAAACATTTGTCTCTACTATCCTAGATTAGAACAAGTTTTCAGCATATTTTCCATTTACAGCAGGGTGGAATGAATGGAATAAACTTCTAGGTAAGTAGTGCTAAAAGTGAATCAGAAGGAGCAGGAATGGAGGTTGTGATGTTCAAGGCAAATTTTACCAACTTCGCATTAGTTGTTATTTGTTACTGGACCATCATCCATCTCCTACTCCATTACTGGTGATTGGGGAGTTACTGGAATAAGATTATTTTAGCTATCCACTCTTGCATGATAACAGCATGGATAGATAAAGAACAGATTAGAGGACACAAAAAGTCCTGGAATATTTTCAGCTTCCTTGCACAATGCCAAATGGTGATGAGGTTCCCACAAAGATCAAGACAGAAATTATAAATTCCAAAGAGCTTCCTGAATGATCTATGCATTAGAACATTAGTCCCCGAGAGAAAACAAAAATCAGGAGACTGAACTCACTCAGAATGTAATGGAAAGGACAATGTACACAATCTTCCATCAGAACAAAGAGGCTTACAGAAGGTCAGAGATGGCAAATGTACTGGAAGCAATTTATTGTGTAAACATTGGGTGGGTCCTTTAGCAAGGAGGAAAATCAATAAATAAGCCATTTTGACATACAGATTGAAAACAATGGGGCCACAGATGACCAAGAAGTCAGAAGCAGAGAGGGGAAAATATCATCTATTTTGGAATTTGTTGCATCTGCAATAAACAAAGATGAATACAAATGAATGAATCAATGAATGAGTGGATGGGCAAATGGACACAGTATTATAAAAATACAGTTAAAGTAAAAAAACAATGTGCATCCTTCTCTTGCAATATTTCTTGCAATATACTGTATGTTATATGGATTCTGTGCTTTTTGGATGCCTTGGTCCCCTAGGGTACACCTCCTACTTCTTTCTGTTTTCAGCTCCTTCCTCCTCACTTCTAAAAAACTGAGATTCTATTTGAAAAGTTTATCATCAAAACGGAAGGGCAGGAACATCATGTTTTCTTGCTTACAGCAGACCATAAGTTCATGAAAAGCTCATAATATTTGGCAAAATATTTTAACCTAAAGCTTGAGAAAACATTTGCATAGTGTTTGGATGGAAGCTTGATGTTTCACTAAGCAAAAAGAGGAAAAAATTAATTATAAAATGTTATTCAACCAGTAGCAAAAGGACCTGCTTTAACCCACAAGGCAAGAGTCAAATTCAATGTGATTTCTTGAGAAAGCTTCCCGTGTGTTAAGAGGTACAACAAACTCAATAAGAATGTTTAAAATATGTTTTCTCTAGTGTAGACTATGCCATTTGAAGACAAAAAGTCCTAACAAATAATAGGGGAAAAAGTTAGGAAACAAAGTGCAAGGTATCATATAACAAACTAAAACTGTATCAATTCAGACACATTAAACACAGTTTCAAATACTATGTCAAAACCATGTGGCAGAAAAACCATACTGGAATGTAGCAATAAAAGAGGTTGCTTTTTAGGCATAAAAACCTCAAAAGAAATTGATATCTTCATGGCACGTAGTTCCGTGCATAGAGAGCTGGGTCTATAGTCAGGAAGACCTGAGTTCAAATCTGATCTCAGACACTTATTCACAGGCAAGTTATTTAAATTCTGTCTGCCTCAGTTTAATCAACTGTAAAATGGGAATCATATTAGCACTTACCTCCCAGGGTTGTTGTGAAGATCACATGAGATAATAAAAATGCTTAGCACAACACCTGACTTAATGTAGACACAGTAATAAATGATTATTCCCTTTCTTTCAGTTACCAAGTAGAACCATCTTTGTAAATAACTACCAGCAGCAGCCATCTGACTGATTTGTTTTTGTAAGTTCATAGGTACAAAGGGAGAATGTGATTATTTGTTGAACTATTAACATATAAGATATAGGGGATCTCCAGAAATGACATGATTGCCTCACCTAAAGAACTGAGTATGGCCAAAGACAGTGAGTTTTTAAATGGAATAATTTCATTCTTTAAAACCTTGGATTTGTTCCCTATGCAGGTTAATTTGCTTTGCCCTGTCCTGTACTTGATCCTAAACCTTCAGTTCTCTAATAGAGTCTGAAAGGACAAAAGAAGTCAACCATCAGAAAGAAAACTCCCCTGTACCAAATTCTCAGTGAATGATCATCTGGGCCTTTTCTGTGGGGGGCAGTATACTTTTGACACCTAACAAACTAGCAGTCAATTAAATGTTCCTAATCTTTTGTTTTGTTACATAAGCTGCTAGCAAGTCATGTTTTCCCCATTCTATAGAATGTCAGCTCCTCCTGGGCAGGAAATGTTTTGGTTTTGGTTTTGTATCCTCAAACTCTAGCACATCGAGAGTAGCACATATTAGCTAATTAACAATTCCTTATTGTTTGAGAGATTGATCTGGTGTCTGTGCAGGTGATTAAAAAAAAACTAAGTGCAGGAGATTATGTTTATTCATAATACATTTCATCTAACTGAGATTCTTACATCATTCCAACCTAAGTAATTCTGGACAGCCATTTCACGAAGGATCACAAGAAGACACTGGGTGTACTTTGGTACAAATCTATTACCATCACTGAGAAAATAACTCAAAACATATTTCCTACTAAGTCATTAGCACATCTGTCTATGTATATAATTCCATCTGTCAAATAGTCAGGAAGATATCTGCTTACTCCCCTATGTCTACAAGCTGTCAAGATTACTTTCTTCCTTACTATGACTCTTCTCAGTTTCCACACTGAACCATTAGGGAGGGAGAGTTCTCTACCTTCTCACTTTGCCAGTTGGGAATATAATCCTTAATTCTCCTCATAGTATTTATAAGGATAGAACGTTAGAAATGTGCAGGATATTTTACCTATACACTTATAAACCAATGAATAAAGACCCCAGTAATAGCATATTATGTGATGATGATGATAAATATTGGGGGAAATAAAGTTTTCATCCAAAAGGGTTTTTTTTCCTATATTTTTCTCTCACACATTTTTCTCTCAACAATCTTCCTTCTCAAACAAAAACATACAAAGAGCCCTGGGCAACCTTCCTGAAAAATATTTTGTGAGTTTTTACTGGAAAGATAACAATCACTCCCAACACCTGCTACAACAATGCAGCAATTAGCTAATTGTTCATCCATGGATCTGTGATTAAATGCTGCCATTAGCTGGGCCCCTCTTATTTCCTCATTGAGTACACAGACTGTATGATGTAACTAGTACTGAACACAAGTAGAAGCTGTATACAGTAAATTCAAGTTAAAACATCTGTAGACTTAAACTATTCTGGCAAGTACATAATAATCTGGGTCAACAGACACAGAGAAAATCATGGGGATATGTCAGAACATCTTCCTTATTCTAAAATAAAAATAGGACAAATTCTCTCTCATACACACAAGTATGTGCACATTTTTTTCTCTTGAGTTTCTGAGATATTGACTCAATGTTAAGTTTAATTTTGCATAGAAAACAAAGCACCCCCCCAGAATGTTAAAATTGACCTCTTTATCATAAAAGGAACTTGGTGCAAGAATGTTTTTTGTATAAAAGAGGAGACACAATCTGAGTAATTAGAAAACTAGATAATGAATCAGTTGTAAAGGCTAAAAATGGATAACTCAAATCCTTTTCTGGAAGACCACCCTTTTTATTAACCTATGTCAGTTTAATTTAGAAAATTCCTAGAAATGGAAAGGAACCTTAAAGACAACCAAATTCCTTCTTCTGCCTTCCTGTACTTCACTATATAGAGCAGCACATCCTCTTTAATTTATATTCCTAGAAGATTTCCGAGGGCCACGGAGGGCAAGTGCCCTTTGGGTATGCTGCTGTTTTGTGTAAGAGGCAAAATATGGATCCAGGGCTCCCTAGCTGCAAAGCTGAACTTCTATCCACAATGCCACACTTCTTCCCATTTTAAAGATGAGGAAATTAAAGCCCAGAGATTTAAAATGATATGCATCAAGCCACATAACTATTTACTGGAAGAAATTGTATTTATGTGGGCAAATTAAGATATATCTGCAATTTGAGTTATTCCTCAAATCCCACATGAAATAGTGATAAATATAAAATGTGAAAATATTTCTTTCTCTATGAAGCCCTTCCTGCACATTTTATCCACAAGGAGTTTCTCCTCCATTTGAACACCTCTATAAAAATTGTTCTATTTGCATGCTATTTACAGACTCAGAGGTCATCTAATGGTCATATTCTGTATTGTATTTGATAATCTGTGCATGCATTATCTCTCATAATAAACTTTAGACTTCTTGAATGAAAGGATTTATCAATTTTTATTTTTTTGTGAATTCTAGGTATTGAATTAAATATTGAATTAATGAATGCCATTCCAATTAACTGAGAACCTAAAAATATTAAAAAGATGAATTAGCCCAAGAAGCATAAAAAGGGTTGAAAAGATGCAAAGGTCCAAAGATTAATGACAAGATATTATTGATCCTTCATTTCACCAATGGAAGAGATTATTATTGGTTGACAGTGGCTAAAAAAAAAGAAATTCTTACCAGTGTTAGAGTACGTAAGCATAGGAAACATAGTAGGGAAAGGAAAAAGAAGAAATACAGAATGAAAAAGGAAAAACAATCTAGAAAACAGGAATAACCAGAAGGTAAAAACTAAGCAGATGATAGGATAGAAGAAAAAGATGAGACAGGAACAGAAACAGTGTAGGAGTGTGAGGAATAACAGCTCTACGTACTTTAGCATCCCCAGAAGATATCATTGTGTAGTTAGATAATTGATGCCCCTGCTGATAGCCATGAGTCATTAAGAAAAGGTTGACTTATATTTACTATACCCTATTTAACAAAGCAAGTGTGTAATAAAATAACGGAAATTTTTTTCAGATACTAATTAACATATTTAAGGAATTACCCTCAACAAGCTAAAATTCAAAGAAAATTTGTCAAATGACTAAGTAGTGATCCCAATTTTTAAAAATCCCAGCTAATTCTCAGGATCTCTTTCATACATTTTATAACTCACTTTAAAAGACTAATCCTATGACCAACCTACACGTTCCTCACAGGTGAAGTTGCCACATATTTTATTAAGATTTAAGCCACATGCAGCAAGCTCCCATATTTATCCCCTTAGCACCTTAAAAATGTTTCTTCCCTCATCCTTTCATCTTTATATTTTATATGTGGGGGAAAATGGATCTTGAGTTTTGCCAAGATAAGTCTTACATCTTTCTATTTTATTTCGTTCTTTTCTTACTGCCACCCCCAAGAATATTGCTTCTTTACTTATGCCTCCTTCTCTCTAGTAACTCCTAGAACTTTCTACTATCCTCTTCCTCACTGCTTCCAAGCATACCATCCTCATTATATTTGCAAAGAAAAAATATCCTTCACTTGATGCCCTCTTAACTACCATCCTATTTATCTTCTGTTTGGCAGAATGAACAATGTGTCTACACTTGGTGTTTCCATTGCTTCACTATCTACTTGCTTCTTGATGCTTTATAATGTGCCTCATTTCCTAGTATTCTAGAGAATTGTAATCTGCAAGGTTATCAATGACCTCTGTCTTGCAAAATCCAAAGACATCTTACTCAATTTTCATTTTCCTTGTCTTTTCTACAGGATCTGACCACCCTGACTGCCTTCTTCTTTAAATGAAGCCTACCCCAGTTTCTGTTGTTTGGCATTACCATGATTTTCATATGACTTTTCAATCTGCTCTTCTTTGTCTTAGTCAAGGATTTCTTATTGCCTCTTAAATATGTGTATCCCTAGGTACACATAATATGGTCTTTACTCTGCTCTTTTCACTTTGCAATTCCTCCATTGACAATCTAATTATTCTAGAACTTTTAACCTAGAACAAACAAGTACATTATTACTCCATTCTCTGCATCTGATTTTTAATGAGCTCTTACTCTTATTAATACTTCCTTCTCAGGGTATCCCCTTGCCACCACCTGAGGTCAGCCCTCTAAAGCCCCATATATTGTTAAATGCTTTGCATGCTTCCAGCCTTCCCTTTCTTAAAAAAAAGGACAAACTCTACCAAAATTAATTTTCCAAAAATACCATTGCAGTAGTTTCATCACATCATTCCCTTGTTCAAAAAAAAAGTCAGTGACTGAGAACTTTCTAGTTGGTAGAAGTGTGTGGGGACAGAAGAATGTCCATATTCCTCAGCTTAGA
Organism: Petaurus breviceps papuanus; assembly: GCF_028583685.1. Taxonomy (NCBI): domain Eukaryota; kingdom Metazoa; phylum Chordata; class Mammalia; order Diprotodontia; family Petauridae; genus Petaurus; species Petaurus breviceps. Next base: position 16,012,058 of record NW_027187419.1, on the reverse strand, counting down.
ACTCAAAGCTTTCAACCTACCTTTAATTGACCTTTCTATTACACTAGGTTCTTTACCTAGGCATAAACTTGCTGCTCCAGCCCAACTGATTTTCATGCTGTTTCCTTAATACACCTTGCATTTTTCCACATATATAACTCTGTTGCAACTGTTACCCATGTCAGTCAATCAAAAAGCATATATTAAACTCCCAAGAACTATCAATGCCAATACAAATGTATGAAATAATCCTTACAAGGAAATTATATTCTGATGGGGAGGAATCATAAGGACATATACAGAACAAACAGAAAAAGAATAATACAAAGTCAGTAAATATAAGGTAATTTGAGAAAGAGGGGAATTGTTAGGAATGTTCTCTCCAATCTCCTTCATATTTATAAACATACTAGTTTTTCAAGGAAAAACTGACAACTTGCTTCCTCCATGAAGTGTGAAGCTTCTGCCCCAAAGTACTGGACATTCAGGGGCAAAGTAATGTTGAACACTCAGAGAAGTTTTATCTGTGCAGCTTATTTAGAACTTAGCACTGGCTTCACTGTTTCATTTTTTACCTCTTTGTCCATATGTGTTGTCTCTGTTAGATACCAATTAGTCAATCCACAGCTATATATTAAGTGCTTACCATTTGCCAGGCACTTTTGTAAACCACTGGGAAGACAAAGGCAAAAAATGACACATCCTTTGTTCTTGAGAGTCTTACATTTTAATGGGAAAGAAGTACCATACGGAAGTATATACAGAATAAATTCAGACAACACAAATCAATACAAGGTAATGATGAAGAGATGAAGTTTTTAGGAAAGACAGACACTCTTTTATTTTTCTTTACCTCTACTGGCATGGAGAAGATAATAACAGCAGCTAGCATTTATATAGCTCTTGAAGTTTTGAAAAGCACTTACAAATAGGTAATTTTATCCTCACAATAATCCTAACAAGTAAGTACTATTATTATCTCCATTTATAGGTGAGAAAATTGAGGTAGAAAAGCGATTTGCCCAGGGTTATACAGATGGTCAATTTCGGGGGTGGGATCTGAACTCAAGTCTTCTAGACTCAAGGTCCAGGTTGTACAGAACAAATTCTTTTATTAAGAGGCCTAGAGAGCCATGTGTGACGTCAGGGCCACAGGTTTCCCCACCTCTGTTCTTTCCAATGTATTGTTTAGCTTCCTCCAAATGGAAGTGTGCCTGAAATATTATCAGTAACTAATCATTCAAAATAGCCTCTGACTCCATTGATAGGCTGATTGTAGTAGTATGATGGACAATTTACCAGTGGTGTGATTCAATAAATTTATCAGTCACCTATGGTTTATTTTTTAAATGACCCTTTCTGGAAAACATAAGTTCTCTATTTTAGATAACTGAAAAGTTGCTGTGATTATTTAAGATACTGGGATATTCACTTATGTTCATGGTGTAAAAGAAATGAGAAAGGAAACAAGCTTTTATATAGCACCTACTATGTGTTAGGCACTGTGCTAATTTCCTTACAAACATCTCAATTGAGTCTCACAACAACCCTGAGAGTCAGGTGCTATTATGATACCCATTTTATAGTTAAAGAAACTGAGGCAGGTAGAAGTTAAGTAATTTTCTCGGGGTAACACAGCTGGTAAGGACTTGAGGCAAAATTTGAATTCAAGTCTTTCTGACTTCAAACCCAGAAATCTGTCATAGCACCAGAGAACCATTATACTTTGAGGCAAAGTGAAACCAAAAATCGTAATCAACTCTTTTGGTAAAAAAAAAAAAAAATTTGTCCTAACCTTTCTTTTTTTTTTCCTCTTCCAAGAATTCCTCCCTACTTTTTTTTTTAATCAGACAAGTGAGCATTCCATAGGAAATGAAAAAAAAAATGCCAGCCACACAAATTTTAAACCCCAAGGAAAGGGACATTTGCACCTTTCCTGGGAGCAGTTCAGTCCCAGCGCTTCACTGTTTGCATTCTCTGTGTTATCCTTCTTGAGGCTTTGATTTTTCTGCTTGAAAACGATGGACTGTGGGACCTTTGAAGTACCATGAAATTGCCTACTTGAGACCGAATGACTTTCTATCTTTTTGCATTCTCCTATCAGTCATTTCAATGAGAATGGATCGATGGAGAGGCAGCTTTGCTTTCCTTTGGCATGCTTAGACTGGATCCTGAGAGAATTCCTTTGTGTATAAAGGAAAGATAATCTTGCCCCTTAAACACAGAGGTGAGTTTAGACTAGCTGGTAAGTGGCAGAATTTAAATGGTTCCTTCCCAAGTTAGAGAGACAAGGTTTAACATTTTGCCCTTTGAAGAGACTGACTTTGAAGATCCACACATTTGTTGGTTTGCATTTAATATATATTTATTAAACAAATAGCCATGGTTTGGTGCTTTCATGTCAGGAGAAGTGTTTGGGAAAATAGTCAACATCAGTTTGACATGAATATTTCATAAACAATGAAATGTATAAGAAATGTATGGTGATGAAAAAAGCATATAATTTGTGAGGACACAAAGGAAACCTATGATCAGATTTTTTTTTACTAAATAAAACCGTTTTTATTTCCCAGCAGGGATGCTCCTATATTTCTGTTTCCTCAATTTATTTCTGTATTGCATAATGAAATGTTATTGCAGAATCTGAGCTTGTAAAAAAAAAAATCTCTTTTTAGGAGGGTTGCTGCTCTGAAGCTGAATCAGATAGCACCTGAAAATGCTGTTCATTCAATCCACAGCAGTTCATCCATTTAGCTGGGCCAAGAGGTCAAGGTCCACAAAGGGGCCTAGAAATAACAATCCTTCCACTTTTCAAACATTTTCTAAATGTGTGATTCTGATCTAATTCTGTCACCCATATGTGTTTAAGTTTAATCATCTATAAAATAGGCATAAGATTATATGCTATCTTCTTTATTGTACACTTGTGAAAAAAATGTTTTTCCAAGCTTAAATACTATAAAAGATTGAGTAATTGCCATCATCACAATTATTACTCTTAAACCAGGTAAGAAGATATTGAAGGGAGAACTTTCTTGGCTCATTTTCTATAGTCTTTTTTTCCCCAGGAGACTAAATCAAAACTATGTGTTGTCTTATAGAAATATGTGGCTGAGATGTTACATTCAAAATTCATCCATCTTTAAGACAAGTTTCATCACTAAGGATCTAGGGAAGAAACCTTACAATGCTTTTGATTACTGTACTCCATAGGTCAGTGCATCTGTGATCTCAGTGATACAGCTTTTCTCTTAATCAGTGCACATTGCAACCCAAGTACACTTATATTTCATGGACATTTTGGCCTAAGATCTTCCATACATTCTACATAACAGATTCATTCCACATGCTATATATATAAAATTCCCCAGTTTAAAAAATTGTGGATACCAAACTACTCCAAAGGCAAGGAAAAACACCAAGTTACATTTTTCACAAAATATGACCCTATTTCACTTCTGCCTCACAGAACCCCTAGATTTCTTCAAAGTGATTTCCACCTATAGCAAATTTATTTCAATTGTTCATATTCTCTCCTTTGCCAAAATTACTTTGTATGTCTTTTGTTTTTAATATTCTATGTATATGTTGTTTTGTCCCCATGTAGAATGGCAGTTGCTGGAGGGCAGGGACTGTTTTATTTGTGCATCTATGTCCCTAATGCCTAATACAATGCTTGGTACTTAATAAGCATCTAATAAATGCTTGTTGAATGTTAGATGAATATTGCATGAAAAAAATTGTGTGAAAGACATATGTCTTCCAAGAAACTTACATAAATGGTTGTAAAGATAAAAAACTCATTGAAGAAAGGACAAACACAAAAAGATATTGCCATTGAAGATACAAAATATAAATTCTTTGCATGACCTTCATGTCTCTGTATAGCATATTTCCAATTGCCCTTCTAGTCTTATTGCATTCTAATTCCTTGCTCATACCCTCCACTTCTGGCAAACTGGATTTCTTGCCTTTCCACAATCATATCCTACCCCTCTTCTTCTACCCATTTCATCATATGAAATACTGTATCTTAAATTCATTGAATCAAAGATTTAATACTGGAAAAGAACTTGAAAGCAATTGAGTCCAAACCCTGCATTTTGAAGATGAGGAAACTGAGGCCCAGAGAAATTTAATGACTGTTTCATGTTCACATAAGTATCTAATGAATTAAGAACCCAGGTTTTCTGGAATCTACTACACCATTGTAACTCTCTGTAAGGGAGATAATTTTCCTCTCACATCACCATCTGGTGAAATTCTCTTCTTTTAAAGATCAGCTCAGGTTTACCTCACAATGAAGACTTTCCTTATTCCTTAACATTCTTATGAGAATCTCTTGTGATTTTCTATTTCACACTTCCTAAATGTTTTATCTTTTTTCAACTTCTGCTAAAGATATTATGTACATATCATCCATTTGGCAAGAATTTACCATCATGAGTCTAGTGTGTCTATCATGAGTAACGCATTTTGTTAGGACTTGATGGGGTATCAAAAAGCCAAATGGTCTCTGTTCTTAAGGAGGCTGTATTCTAATGGGGAAGATAGCAGGGAATGACACCTCCACAAAGGCAAATACAGGACTAGAAAAAAATTAAAAGGGAGCACATTGCCAAATGAGACATCTGGAAAGGACTTAAAGATGAGGAGGCAGCCAAGCTAAACCTTGGAGAAACACAAGAATTATATCTTCAAATAATTTGAGAGCTTGTAGGGACCTCCCCAGCTATCTAGTCCAGTTCATGCCTGAAGGGAATCCCTACTCTTATATACTTGACAAATGGTCCTTCTGCCTCAATTTGAAGACCTCTAAGGATGGGAAACCCTTAACTCCTTAAGGCAGCTTACGGACATCTCTAATTGCTAGGAATTGGACTTTTATCTATTTATTTATTTATTGCCTTTTGGAGGGCGATAGGAGTTAAGTAACTTGCCTAAGGTTACACGGCTAGTTTTGTGTGTGTGTGTGTGTGTGTGTGTGTGTGTGTGTGTGTGTGTGTGTATTAAGTGTCTGAGGCCAGAACAAAACTTGGGTTCTCCTGACTCCAGGGCTAGTGCTCTATTCACTGCACCACCTAGCTGCCCCTGGAATTGGACTTTTTTTTCTTCATATCAAGGTTGAATTTTCCTACGTGAAATTTGAAGCCTATTTTCTAGTTCTTGACCCAAACAGACCTAATTTAATCTTATTTCCATTTGATAGTCCTTCAGATACTGGAAGGCTATCATCATGACTCTCATACTCATCATGAGTATGTTTTTCTCCAGGCTAAACATGCCCAGTTCCTTCAAGGGCAGAAGGAAAGCATTGCAGACATGGGGAAGAATGTGGGGATGTAGGAGATGATCAAGTTCAGGAAGATGCTAGTAACCCAGTCTGGTGTGAACATAAGCCTTGTGAAAAGAATTATGATGAAAAAAGCATGAACAGGTAGGTAAAGTCCTGATCGTAGAAAGCTTTAATTTACAAGGTAGTGATTTTGTATATTGTTCAATGAGCAAAGGTAATCCACTAAAGGTTTTTGAACAGAGGGGTGACATTTTCAGACCTGTGACACGGGAATTTTATTTTTCTTTATGTGGAATATTGATTGCATGATTCAGTTGGGCTCCCTGCACTCTTGACTCTCCAGACTTTCTGTGCTAAGCCATAGAAATCTCGTCACCTTAAAAAAAATCACTTTACTTATCAAACTGGAAGAAATGCCACCTGTCCCTGAATCCTCTCCCTCTGGTTGGTTGGTTCCTCCCAGAACATCCATTTTAAGGAGAATGACCAGGCCAACTATGTATTCTTTCTTCTTCAGATTGCCATACTCCCATGCCAAGCACCTGCTTTTATTGCTTTCCTTCCCTCCTCCCTTTTTTCACTTTCCCTTTATGTGCTATTTGATATGAGCTCCTTTGAGAGTCAGGTATTTGTATTCTTTGTGCTTGTATTTGTATTCCCAGTGTTTAGTACAACACTGGCACATCATGAGCATGCAACAAATGCTTGTTGACTTGATTTGTCTCCTAAGAGCAGCAACAAAGGCGATAACTCCCTTGTTTCTTGTGGCTCTCCTTAATTTTCTTCCTTGCTAGATTTCTGAACCATTGTCTCTGCTGTAACTGTATCAGATGGTATGAACTAGATGTTCACTTTCATGAAGGTACAAAAGTCTCCAGTGCCAGAGGTGGTAAAGAAGCATGAGAAGGCTATGCTATTCTTCCAGAATGAAGATAAAATGAACATTTGGCTAGAGAAGGGCAAAACATTCCATGGGGGCCATATGTCTCAAATTGAGCAAACCCCTGAGCCATCTTTGTCAAGATGCTGCCAGACTAGGACTGGCACTCTGCTTTCTATAATGCTACCTATGAATCCAAGAAAAACATGAAAGAGGACCTAGTGTTGAACTGCAAGGTTTCTAAGTGTATGTCCCTCAAGAGCAAAAAGATCTAACATATCTAAGGAAGATACGAAGAAGAAACTGACAAGATCAACAACAACTTACACTCAAAGTATTAGGAGGAATTGAAGGATGACCGACTGGACCCAAGCCAAGAAACTGAAAGACAACATAGTGATCTAACTTATAGGCAACTTTTTCCAGCCTTCTCCCCTTAGCTTTAGTTCACCTGAACCACCCAAGCCCAGAAGGGAGAGCAGGGTACCCACTTCCTGGCAGACCAGAAAGGAAAGGAAAGGGTGGTCCCTTTACTGATTTGCCAAACTTGCCCTTCACCCTTGCACACCTCCCTCAAACTTGCCCAAAATTTTCTGGACTTTCTATATCACCTTTGCTCTTCTAATTTACTCCAGAGTTGAAACAAACAACCCATTGTGTGGGAGTGCACATGTACACACACATACTCCCAGGTGGGAGGTGGGGGGCTATATTGTTGTTGTTTTTTGCAACTCCTAACCCTCTTTGTTCCACCCACAGCTTCTCTCCCCTTTGATTCTGTCCATTTCTAACCCTGGTAATGACTTTGTACATTTCTGTTTATTTCTGTGAATGAATGAAATATTGTGGAATTGGAGAGGAACTCCATACCCCCACAAAAGCTGCCCACCGAATTACTACTCATGTGGAAGCATCACTACTCAAAAAGAAAGTTCAATTTTTAAAAGAAAAGTAAAAATGGAGAGACAGAGAGAGAAAGACAAGGACAGAGAGACAGAGACAGAGAGACACAGAGGGAGAGAGAGCATTTAGATTGGAAAGGTAAGAGTTTCAAAAGGAAGAAATTAAATCCCCCATTACATCATAAAGTCCTTAAGAGAAGAAATTATCCAATTTTAACCATTGTATTTCCAGGACTTTGTACACAGTAGGTGTTAAACAGATTTTCAAATTAATGATTTCAGTTATGTAAACAGCCACAAAATAACAGATTTAACCCACAGGCAAACATAGATGACCACAATGAGTTTCTTTCTTTCTTCCATTACTACTGAAGGGCTGGTGGTGGGTGGTGAGAAACCATTTGGAAGATTTGTAAATTCTTGTATTCATTTGTGAATCTATGTTAGCCTATCACTAAAACTCTAAGATATTTTAAGTTATCCTACAACTATGATCATTTCAGCAGAAGCATCAATAACTTAATTTGCAGACCACAACAGTCAGTTATCACAAACCCACATATTAAGAACCTTTTGATGTTCTAGTTGGTATTCTTTCTTTTTTACAACTGGAAAAGAAGGGGCTGGAGGTGGGTAGAGTAACGGATACAGCTTTCTCGTATAGAAAGACTTTGCTCATTACATGGTCCTTTAAATCACAGGCTTTGGAAAGGTGCTATTTTAGCTCTTTGTATTTCAACCTTTAATTACTACCTCTGTGCACCAGAATTTTTTTAAGTAGGTTCTGGGAGTTGTTGATTCTTATTTTTTAAAGGAATGGATTTATTTTGAGAAGACTTGGAAAATATACATATCAAAAGGCTACTATTGGTTTCTGCAGGATTGCCATGAGTTTCAATCCCTGACAGTCTCATTTATTAGTATTCATAGATGCTATCACAATGACCAAGAAAACCACAAAACAGAAGTTTTTCAAATAACAAATCTCTACCCAGTCCATTGTCTGAGGATTATTTTTTTTTAAGAGGAATGGAAGAACTAATAGCACACCCACTGGTGATCTAAAAAGTCCTTTGGTAAAGAGTTTTTATAGTGTTTGAGTTAAACAGCAATGGCAGATTTAAACCATTATAAAACACTGCTCAAGGCTAAAAAAGCAATCTCAAGAACTAGGATGATAGTTAGTAAGGTCATTTGTATCATATGCTTCAAGTTCCCATTAAAATAAAACATAGATTTAGGGATGTCTTTTAATAACATTAAGAAAAAGAATTCTGGTGCTCTTTCCCACAAGTGACAAATTGGTACTTCATTTGTATTTTGTATAGAGTTTTTTGCTGGTTTAATCTTGTGAAAAATTCTAGAAGTGTCACCTAAAATTACCCTAGCATAAGAAATATGGGGCGGCTAGGTGGTACTGTGAATAGGGCACCGGCCCTGGAGTCAGGAGGATCTGAGTTCAAATCTGGCCTCAGACACTTGACATAATTACTAGCCGTGTGACTTTGGGCAAGCCACTTAACCCCAATTGTCCTCCAAAAAGCAAAAATAAAACAAAAAACAAAAACAAAATAGACATACAGGACTGGACATCATACAGGAAAGTTGAGTTAAATGAAGAAATTTTCAAAAGATGAAAAGTTGAACAAGCATACCTTATATCATACCATTCAACTAGCTTTCTATTAAGCACTTACTATTTTCCAGGGACTATTGTAGGTTTTAGGAACCTTGTGAAACAAACAAACAAATAAAAAAGGAAAAAGAGTTGAATTTTCATGGAAGATCCAAGATGTAAAATTATGAATTATATACAAAATAATTTGAAGAAGAAAGGAGCACAACTATGGGAATTAGAGAATGGTTATCATAGGAGGTGGTTTATATCTGATAGGTTCTAGGAAAGTCATAGTGAACCATTTTTTTATAAACTGAATCCATATTTTACATGCAATAGTGGGGTGTATTATTTAAAGGGAATTGCTGTTGAAGGTCTTTGTAAAATGAAGGACCCTTTGTAAAATTGAATAATCACTTTATTTTATTTTTATATTTTTTCTATTTAATTAATTTATTATTATCTATTTTTTGTGCAGAAAAAATTAACAGGTTGGATTTGATTATTTCAGTGTTGCCTCAAGTACTAAATCTCTTGTCATCAATCAGATATTTTTACATGTAAAAATAATAACACATGCATACTATTGAAAAATTAGCAGACTTTTAGAGGCATTCATGTGCACACACTCAAAAAAGTGAAGCTAGCTAAGTATATTTCCCATTTAAAGATGAAGTTACAGGCCCAGAGTGATCTGTAAATAAGTATGCCTAAGTTCCCTCACAGGAATTGGTTTTACAGAGTAAATTCTTTTCCAGTTCTAACAATAAGTTATCTCTGATTTACAGACAAGACATTTTTTTCTGAAAAATAAAAGGTTGGAGATGACCCCCAAAAATATTACCCAATGACATTTGCCAAGGTATATCCCTAATTAAAACCTTTACTAAAAACACAAAGAATAAAAACCTTATGAGAAAATTATGTGGAACCCTTGGGAAAGAGGGGAAAAACTTTGTTCTGTCAGAAATACTAACATAAAACTTGTCTGAAGAAATGGTTTTTATAAAAGCAATCTTCCAATTTCTGACTGGAAGTTACAAAGATAGGTGATTAGGGAATTTTAAACTTTATATTTTTGATCATGGACCTCTTTGAAAGTGTGATAAATAGCTTAGATATTCTAAAAAAAAATGCTTTTAGATTCACAAAATAAAATGCATAAGGTTAGAAAATCAATCATATATAAATTTATCTATCTATTCCTCCCTCCTGCCCACTTACATACACACATACATACATATGTATATGTATATATGTGTGTGTGTGTGTATGTTGTATATAAGTATTATATATTTGTGTGTAGGTATGTAGGTGTCTATATATTTGAAATATTCGTGGACCCCAGGTTGAGCTCTATTAGATATTCTGTAAGATGTTTTCTCTTCTATTAGACAGAACTGAGAGACTGTTGCATTATGTATATGTGTATTTATGTATATATGTATGTATACACACATGCATGTATGTATTGTTCCTTCTTGAACCCATTCCAGATGAAAGTAGGTTTCCAAACCTACCAGCGATCTTCCCCCACCTACTTCCTCTGTGTAAGTTCTTCCTCTCACACTTCATTTGTATAAGATAATTATTCTTTTTAGCTATTCCTGAATGGTTTTACTTTTCGAAGTCATAGCATTCTGTGGTCTATCCCAATCTTTCTTATGAATTACACAATTGCTAATAACAATCTTAGACACATGTTTTACATTTTATTTACATAAATAGTAAACAGTCTGTCCTTTTGAGTCCCTTGTAATTATTTGTTATGTACCTTATATTTCTCTTGGCTCCTGTCTGTCAAATCTTCTAATACATTCAGTTGTTTTATTTCATTTTTTTAAACAAAATCCTGCAAGTCTGACAATTAATTACATGTTCATTTTTTTTATTTAGGATTATGCTTGACTTTGCTGGGCATGAGATTTTTGACAGGAAGCCCAGTTCTTTTGCTCTTCCATATATAATGTTCTAAGATCTGTGGTCTTTTAGTGTCGCCACTGCTAGTCTTGTGTGATTCTAATTGTGGCACCACCATATGTAATTATTATTTTCTTGTTTCTTATAATGTATTATGCTTGAGCTGGGGATTTCAGAATTTGACTATATATTCCTGTGGATTGTCCTCATAGAATCTCTTTTAGGTGGTGACCAATGAATTTTTTTCTATTTCTGCTTTCCCCTCTTGTTCTAATACTCTAGGACAATTTTCTTTAATTATTTCTTATATTAATGTATAAAGATTCTTTTTTATCATAACTTTAAGGTAGTCCAATTATTCTTATGTTTTCTCTTCTTGATCTATACTCAGATCAGTTGGTTTTCTTATGAGATGTTTTGAATTGTTTTCAATTTTTTCATTACCTGTATTTTATTTTACTCTTTCTTGCTCTCTTAGGACTTTGCTGGCTTCCCCTTGATTTTCAAGGAATCATTTTCTTCCTTATGATTCTGGATCTCCATTTTTAACTGATTGAATTTCTTTCCATAATCTCCTTGTTTTACTTGGATTGTTCTTTTGTTTTGTTTTGTTTTTGTTTTTTCTTAGTCTTTCTCATTGATTTTTAAAGTTTTTTCTTAAGTTCTTCTATGAATGGTCAGGTGACCATTTGACATTACTCTTTGTTGTAGAAGAGGGTTTCTTTGTTTCACTATCCTCCTCTGACAATGAACGCCTACTCTTCTCTATTCCCATAGTAGCTCTCTATGATTGGTTTCTTTCTCCTTAGCCTGTGAATGTTTTTTTTTTTTTTGGGGGGGGGCAGTAGCTTAATTTTTTGTAATCACCTCTGTAATTGGAATGTAAATTTATGTTGTTGCCCTCTTTCTTGGAAGATCTTGTATAAGATCTTCCCTGCCCCTGGGCCATTTGATAGGCTTAAGTACACCTGGAGTCTGTGGTGGGAGGCTTGTTTTTCAGGAGATACATTGTGATTGGGCAGTGGGTCAAAAAGGTTGTGACATTCTCTGAGCCAGGAGAATGCTATATAAACCCTGATGCAAGGCTTTGTTTTGGGTCTCACTTTGAGAAGTGTTGTGTGATTTGAACAGATGGGATTCTGGGCAGCCATTGAGAGCCCCCTGGCTTTGAAAACCCAAATGTTGATGCTTCCCTCTCTGGTAACTGTGATTAGGTATGGATGTAATGGTTGGACAGTTGGAGGTCTGTCTGCTTACTGTTTGTTTCTCTGTCTGCTTGTAATTTTTGCTTGTAACCTCTGTATACTCTGAAGTTTGGGGTGCTGACTTTTTCCCCTGAACTAGGTAAATGATATGTTTGATTTATTAAAGCAATATTGTTAACCCATTTTGAGTTGCTTTCCTTTAGAAAAGCAGATCTAAGAACCTCTGTTGGCAGCCATCCTGGGTATGTCAAGGTGCTTACTGCTACAACCTCTGGTTCTGGAGGATAGGGGATGGTGCCTCTGGTCTCAAATACTCTTTCAGTTCTCCCTTCTGACCTTATTCCAAACCAAGACCTCCAACTTCCTTTAAGTTCCCATAGTCAACATTGTCCCTCACCTCACTGCTTCTAAATTTTTCAGTTGCACACTGATGGCATTCCTGTCAGAAGAGGTTCCTTCAATTTTCCAGGGCTCAGGTGCCCAATTCACTTCATTGTCCTGGGAGTAATAGTTCCGTTGGCTGGAGCCAAGGCAGCCTTCCAATCCAGCTAAGCCCAGGGCTTGCTCCTTTCTGGTTAATTGTTCCCTAGACTGGAGGTGTTTATTCTTCACAGGGGATGAAATCTCATCCAGGGATTTTTCTTCTCATCTTCTCCATTGTTCCATGAGGACCCCTGTTCTGCGCCTTTCCATTTATTTTTAGCATTCTACATTTGCCCTGAGGTGTGGAGGAAAATCTTGAGAGATTTTCTGAATCTTGAGAGGAATTTTCTGAAGTACCCTGACATCTTCACAGAATCCTCACCTACTTATCACTTTCTACAGGATACTTCCCCTCAGTAAAAATTAAATCATTTTGGGGAAAGGACTGTCCCATTAAAAAAATGTATCCCTAGTTCCCAGAAAATTACCACAAAATTAACAGATGCTTATATATTTGTAAATGTGAATGGAATAGAATGGAACCATTATCTTCATGATAAATCAACATGTTTTATGCACTTGCTAGTGTATGGCCTATACCTACTCAGGATATGGTCATATAAAAGACAGAGTCCTTGACCTAAAGGTCCTTGACTTACTTGGAGAGACAAGGTAGATAGCTAGTTTGAGGCAGTAATTACTACATATCAAAGTGTGATGGTAGAAATAAGAATTGTCTCATGTGTTCAAAGAGTTTATTGTGGGATAGGAAGAATTCAAAGGCATCCACATAGAGAAGGTAACATTTGTACATCATCATGTCCCAACTATCTGCCTGTCATGGGGAAAATGGCATATTGCTAGGATAGCTGGCACATAATGAAGGTTTATAGTTAAGACTATAATGAAGAGAAGAGAGATCATACCATCTAGAGGAAATGGCAACAACAAAAGTAGATGTGGACCAGTCACAGGATGAAGAATTAGTCAATTTGACTGGAGCAGAGGCTTCAAGTAGGGACATAGAAAGAGACAAAGTTGGAAAAAGGGACAGTACCCATATTGCAAAAGGTCTATAAGACTCTAAGTAAAGTAATTTGTATCATGATCCCCCCTCTTCTTTTGACATTCTGGATGATATTGTGTGGTCATTAAAACTTCCTCTATTTTCTATTCTACTTATAGGGATGATTGAAATTTGCCAGCTATTTATTTGTATCACCCCTTCAAAAATAACCTCCATACTTAAATCTCCTGCTATCCTTCTTGAGATTCAAGGTAATATTTCATAATTCTTATGGAAAACATCTCTACCTGGATATCCCACCAATAACTAAAACTCAAAATGTCTTAATACTGAACCCATCATTTTTTTTCCCAAAATGTTACTTCTTTTCTTGATTTGCTGAGTTTTTTCAATATTACCACTCTTCTCCTACTTACCCATGCTGGAGATTTTGGGAGTCAGATCCAGGGATGGGAAACCTGAGGCCATGAGGCCACATGTGGCCCTCTAGGTCCTCAAGTGTGGCCCTTTTAATTCAAACTTTGGGCCCAGAGGGCCACATTTGGCCTCAAGACCTCAGGTTCCCCACCCCTGAATCTCTGTCCTCATAAAACTCACAGATCTATCAGTCATCAAATCCTGGAAATTTTACCAATTTTTGTGGATATTTCTGCATCTAACCATTTCCTAATTTCCTTTATGCCATCATTATCAGTTTCTGTGAGCCTTTTCTAACTATCTCTCAGTGGTGAGTACACTGGCCCTTGAGTCAGAGGTCAGTTCAAATCCTTTCTTTTATGCTTACTGTTTCTGTGACTTTGGACAAGTCTCTTAGATCCCTAATACTGAGCTGACTCATAATGATGGCATTGGATTAAGTGACATATGAGGTGCATTCCAACTCTAAGTCTATGATCCTTTCTTGAATCCTATACAAACCAGGTTAGCCTTCTTAATACACAGATATGGCCATGGTGTTCTAATGTCCAAAACCTTTACCAATCCTTCATGTCACTCTGATGGTCAAATATCATTGTCTATTCAGTAAAGACAAATCCCCTAGCCTGGCATTCAAGGCCTTCAACAATTTGGTTCCATCATATCTTTCAACCCTGTTGCATATTATTTTTCTTCATGAATTCTTATACACAAGACAATCTTGATTATTCATTGTCAGTTGAGTAAGTCTTTCTTTCCTTGTTTCCTTTATCTGTACTGCTCTTGACTACTTGGATAACCCCTATACATCTATAGCACTCTAACCACCTCCTCCATGAACTCTTTCCTAATTCTGTGGGGGAGTTCATTAATTTCTCCATCATTAATCTCAAAGTATTTTGTATTTTTATTGTGTAGGTCAGTGGCCTTATGAGTTACTGTATCATTTCCTCTAGTAATAGAAAATAAACTTAATGATATAGAGAATTTTCTTAAGGTGGTAGAAAGATAATGGATATATAAGGATAGAGTGATTCTGATTTTGCTAATAGAACTTTCTAGCTCTACAGCTATTATTTCTAACTCATGTCATATTATTGTCATTCTTCCTTTTTCTATCAAGGGTATCCCCATCCTCTGTGTCTTTCTCATTAGTTTTTGCTGGAAATATATTGTTGCTTATTTGCACCTACCATATCTCTCTTAATTGCCCGTTAGTTTGACAGTAGCTCTCCTTTCTCAAAGATTATTTCTCTTTTATTTAATTTTTTTTAAGTTTAATTTTTCCCTACTAGACTTTCAACACTTCGAAAACAGTTAGTATGTCATTGTGTATAGCCTTCATTGGCTTGTACAGTAGATCATATAAGTGCTTAATAAATGTTTTAAAATGAATTAATGTGAAACAGTGGCATAGAATACATTATTAATTTGCATTTAGAAGCATTTTAAGGCTTCTTGATTAAGAGGCATGTAAGATTAAACAAAATTCCAATTAATGGTTTTGACAATAGATAGTATAAGTTATTCCCTTCCAATTTCTAGATGTCATTAAGAATAACTTCTGGGAGCCAAGATGGTGGAGTAAGAAGTAAGTACCCTCCCTTATAGACTTTGAAAAACTCAAAGAATATTGCTCCCCCCAAAAAACCTGGAATAGTGGAACCAGCTAAAAGACAGGGACAGGGTACAACAGTCTTTAAGCATAGGAGGCTAGGGCAATTAAGAGGAAAGGTCCCTCTTGCTGTGGCTGAGGAGTCCAGTACAGGACAAGAGGTGTCCTGGCAAGCCAACAGCAAGCCCTACCTCAGTAGATTAGCAGGTGATCCTGAGCTGAGGAGTGGTGGAGCAGGCAAGCACCAACACCAGACACACACCAGCCACCACCAGCAGTTCCAGCTTAGCACCAGATGAATTACCAGACCACTACAACACCCACCTGGCAGTGCCTGAGGCCCCAGCACAGAAAACCAGTAACCAGGTGCCTAGCCCCAGCACAAGAAGTCTGGGACAGTGCCCCCTGGGGCCAAGAAGCAGAGATCAAATTTAAAAGCTGTAAAAAAGTAAACAACATGACCAAGAATAATCAAAGACAAACAATGACCATAGAGAAATATCTTGTTGACAGGGAAGATCAAAACAAATATGCAGAAGAGGACAACGTGGTCCATATACCCACAACCAAAACCTCAAAGGGGAATATAAACTGCTCTCAAGCCCCAAAAGCCTTCTTGGAAAAGCTCAAGAAGGAATTTAAAAGTCAAATAATAGACATAGAAAAAAAATTAAACAGACAGTTGACAGAATGAAAAAAAAAGAACATTTAAGAAAACAACTCTTTAAAAAGTAGAATTGGCCAAATGGAAAAGGAGGTACAAACACTAATTTAAAGAAAACGTTTCATGAAAACCTGTAATTTGGCAAGTGAAGCTAATGACTCTATAAGACATTGAGAATCAGTAAAAGAAAATCAAAAGAATGCCTAAATAGAAGAAAACACAAAATACCTTATTGGAAAAACAACCGACCTGGAAAATAGATTCAGGAGAGAAAATTTAAGAATTATTGATTGAGAATTATGATGAAAAAGTCTGGACAGCATCTTTTGAGAAATCATAAAGAAAAACTGCCCCAAAGTCCTAGAATCAGAAGTCATTGAAAGAATCCACTTATCACTTCCTGAAAGATTTCCCAAATTGAAAATGCCAAGGAATATGGTTGCCAAATTCCAGAATTATGAGATGAAGAAGAAAATACTATAAGCAACCAAAAAGAAACAATTTAAGTCAGGATTATGCAAGACCTTGCAGCTTCTACTTTAAAAGATTGGAAGGTCAGGAATATGATATTCCATAAGGCAAAGGGGCTTGGATTACAATGAAGGATAAACTATCCAGTAAAACTGAGCATAATCTTTCAGTGGAGGAGATGGGCATTAAGTGAAATAGGGGGCTTCCAGACTTTCCTGATGAAAAAAACAGAGCTCAACAGAAAATTTGATCTTCAAATACAAGATTCAGAGAGGCATAAAAAGGCAAACAGGAAAAGACAAAAAAAAAAACCCATGTTATTCAGTAAGGACAAACTGTTTACACCTCAACATGGGAAAATGATACAACTTGAGAACCATACCTTTATTAAATCAAATAGAAGGGAAATACATAGACAGAGTGGGTAGATTTAATTTGATTTTGATGTGATTATAAAAAATTAATCAAGTGCTGAAAAAAGATTATAATGAGAGAAGAGAAAAGGAGAAGCACAAAATGAAGAAGCACAAAGACATATTAGAGAAGAGTGAAAGAAGAGAGGGTGATGGGCATTGTTAAAACTTTACTCTCATCAGATTTGGCTAAAGGAGAGAATAGCATACTCAGGTATAGAAATGTAACTTGCTCTATAGGCAGCTGGAGGAGCAAGTGGAAAGGAAAGGGAGGGAGGGATAGAAGGGAGGGAAGAAGAAGTAAGGGAAAGGGGAAAGAAAAGGGAGAGGGGCTGATAGAAGGGAGGACAGATTGAGGGAAGCAGCAGTCAAAAGCAAAACTCTAGTGAGGAGGGAAAGAGAGAAAGGAGAAGGAAAAACATAAATGAGTGTGAGGAGATATGACAGAGAGAATAACACAGGTAGTAATCATAACTGTGAACATAAATGGAATGAACTCTCCCAGAAAATAGAAACAGAAAGCAGAATGGATTGAAAATCATAATCCTACAATGTATTGTTTACAAGAAACACGTTTGAAACAGAGAGATACAAACAGGGTAAAGGTAAAAAGCTGGAGGAGAATATATTATGCTTCAACTGAAGTTAAAAAAAAAAGTGGGGCAGGGGGTGTTGGCTAGGTGGCATAGTGAGTAAGAGCACCAGCCCTGGAGTCAGGAGGACCCAGGATTGGTTCTGGCTTCAGATGCTTAACACCAACACAAAAAACCAGCCATGTAATCTTGGGCAAGTTACTTAACCCCGATTGCTTAAAAAAAAAAAAACAGGGGTAGCAATCATAATCTCAAAGCAAAAACAAAAATAGGGGGGTGGAGTCAAGATGGCAGAATAGAAGCAGGACCTCCCTATGGCTTCAGCTTCTACCTTCCCCAATCCATGTAAAAAAAGGTGACTCTAAACAAACTTTGGAGCTGTAGAACCCACACAATGACACAGAGAAGCTAACCTCCTGATGAGGACAGCATGGCAAGCCAGCAGGAATCAGCCAGCACAGTGCTCTGGGAGCCGAGCCCAGCCACACGCCAAGGCTTTAGCCCCAGGGCAGGCCTGACCAGCTGCCAGCAGGAGGGACTCCAGATCAGTCACAGCTGTGGCCGTTTCCAGATTTATCAACACATAGATGCGATGGACAAAGTGAGAGGTCAGTGCAGTCTGGACTTTGGGACCCAGTAAGTGGGATTGAATGGCTTTTGCCCCCCGCGGCAAGAAACCACTGAGATGCTGGCACAGCCAGCCAATGCTATGTGGCAACTTCAGCTCCTGGCCTGCAGAGTGTAGGGGGACCAAGCACCAGTCTGAGGGGTAATCGCTCTTGCTTTAACCTTCTGGATGTGGATTGCAGTCTAGGGTGGAGGTCCTGAGGTGTGTGTCCACGTTGCCAGAGCATGTGGAGACCTCAGAGAGGGCACCCATCTAATACCTCGGGAAGCTGAGAAAACCCCAGTGTTTGGAATGAAAGCTCCCCTGTCTGGTGGCAGAGTCCTACTGTGGCAAAAAGCCCAGGGGTCAAGTGACTGAGGGGTGACATGACCAGGCAAAGGAAACAAAGCAGACAGAAGATTCCAACATTAGATTCCTATTTTGGTGACCAAAGGGAGCAAAGCATGGAATAGGAGGAAGACAGTGAAGTCAGAACACCTGCACCAAAAGCTTCAAAGGAAAATACGATCTGGTTACAGGACATAGAGGACCTTAAGAAGCAGATAAGAGAAGTGGAGGAAAAATTGAGAAAAAAATGAGAACAATGCAAGAAAATTACGAAATGAGAGTCAACGGCCTGACTTAGGAAAATAACACCTTAAAAAACAGACTAACTCAAATGGCAAAAGAGGCTCAAAAAGTCAATGAGGAGAAGAATGCCTTAAAAAGCCAAATTTGCAAGATGGAAAAAAGAATCTCAAAAGCTCACTGAGGAGAATCATTGCTTCAGAATCAGAATGGAGCAAATGGAAGCTAATGACTTTATGAGAAATCAAGATGCTGTTAAACAGATCCAAACAAATGAAAGAATAGAAGGCAATGTGAAATATCTCATGGGAAAAACCACTGACCTGGAAAATAGATTCAGGAGAGATAATTTTAAAATTATTGGACTACCTGAAAGCCATGATCAAAGTAAGAAACTAGAAATCATCCTCCAGGAAGTTCTCAAAGAAAACTGCCTTGATGTTTTAGAACCAGAGGGCAAAATAGAGGTTGAAAGAATCCACTCATCACCTCCTGAAAAAGATCCCCAAAAGCAAACTCCTATGAATATTATAGCCAGGTTCCAGAATTCCCACATTAAGAAGAGAATATTACATGCAGCCAGGAAGAAACAATTTGAATATTGTGGAAACACAATCAGGATAAGCCAGGACCTGGCAGCTTCTACACTGAGGGATCGAAGGGCTTGGAATATGATATTCTGGAGGTCAAAGGAGCTGGGATTAAGACCAAGAGTCACCTACCCAGCAAAACTGAGTATCATGTTTCAGGGGAATATATGGTCATCAGTGGAATAAAGGACTTTCAAGCATTCTTGTTGAAAAAACCAGAGTTGAATAGAAAATTTAACATTCAGATACAAGAAGCAAGAGAAGCATGAGAAGGTAAACAGGGAAAAGAAATCATAAGAAACTTATCAAAGTTGAACTATTAACATTCCTACATGGACAAACAATAATTGTAACTTATGAAACCTTTCTCATTAGTTGAAGGTAATATATATATATATATATATATATGTGTGTGTGTGTGTGTGTGTGTGTATATATGTATATATATATATATATATGAGGGTTTATGGGCATATGTTTACAGGTATACATAGAGGGCACAGGACCAATTTAACAGGAAGGGATGATACTTAAAAGATGAAATTAAGAGGAGAGAGGGGGATATAATAAGAGGAGATGGGGAGAGACAGAATGGGGTAAACTATCTCATATAGAAGAGGCAAGGGAAAATGGTCCCAAAGGAGGGGGAAAATAGGAAGGCAAAAGGAAATGGGTCAACCTTATGCCCATTGAATTTGGTTCAGGGAGGGAATGAAACACACACTAAATAGGGTATCTCACCCTACAGGAGAGTAGGGGAGAAGGGGATGAGAGGGGGGATGATGGAAGGGAGGGCAGGCTGGGGGGGAAGGAAGTTGGAAATACCCAGGTTTGAAAAGGAATGGGATCAAAGTAGATAATAGAACAAGTGGGAGGTGCGATATAAGGGAGGGAAATATAGTCAGTCTTTTACAATATATCTACTGTTATTGTTTTGCATAAGCCACACATGAACAACCTATACTGAACTGCTTATCTTCCCAGTAAGCATGGGTGACAAAGGGAGGAAGGGAATGAATCAGGAATTCAAAGTTTTAAAACCAAATGTTTAAATATATATATATATATATATATATGTATATACATATATGTGTATATGCATATACATATATATGTATATATAAATAATACTATTTTACCTGTTATTGGGAAATAAGATATACAGGCACAAGCACTGGGGCATAGAGATTCACTGGAAAAGTTGAAAGGGGTATGGGAGAAAATATGGAAGAGAGCAGATTGGAGAAGGGGATATCCTGTGGGACTGCTGTTTTGGGGTGGTAGGTAGGGGAAAATGGGGAGAAAATTTGTAACTCAAAATTTTGCAGAAATGAATGATGTAAATCAGAAATTAATAAAGCATGTGAAAAAAAAAGCAAAATAGATCTAAGAGATAAGGAAGGAAACTATATCCTGGTAAAGGTAACCATAGACAATGAAGCAATATCATTACTAAACATATATGCATCAAGTGGTATAGCATACAGATTCTTAGAGGGGAAGTAAAGGGAGAAGAAATTGACAGCAAAACTATACTAGAGGTTGATCTCAACCTCCTCCTCTCTGCACTAGATAAGTCTAATCACAAAATAAACCAAAAGAAGTTATGGAGGTAAATAGAATTTTAGAAAAGTTAGATATGGTAGACCTCTGTAGAAAATTGAATGGGGATAGAAAGGAATATATCTTTTTCTCAATGATACATGGCACCTACACAAAAATTGGCCATATACAGTGACATAAAAACTTTACAACCCACTGCAGAAAGGCAGAAATATTAAATGCCCCATTTTTAGATGATGACAAAATAAAAATTACATATAATAAAGGGCCATGGAAAGACAGACTAAAAGTCAATTAGAAACTAAATAAGCTAATCTTAAAGAATGAATGGGTCAAAGACCAAATCATAGACACAATCAATGACTTCATCCAAGAGAATAACAATAATGACACAACATACCAAAACTTTTGGGATGTAGAAAAGCAGTTTTTATGGGAAGTTTTATATCTGTAAATGCTTACATGAATAAAATAGAGAAAGAAGAGATCAGAGAATTGGGCATGCAACTAAAAGAGCTAGAAAAAGAATGGAAAAATCCCCATTTAAATACCAGATTAAAAATACTGAAAAACCAAAAGAGAGATGAATAAAATTGAAATTAAGAAAACTATTAAACTAATAAATAAACCTAAGAGATGGTTTTATGAAAATAATGAAGCAGATAAATTTTTAAGTAATTTGATTTAAAAAAAAATAAAGATGAAAACAAACTTACCAGTATCAAAAATGAAAAAGGTAAATTCACCACAAATGAAGAGGAAATTAAAGTAATCATTAGGAACTATTGGAAACCATAATTTCCAATTACATGTCCATAAATTTGACATTCTTAGTGAAAGGGATGAATATTTACAAAAATGTAAATTGCCCAGATAAACATAAAATAATGTAAAATGCTTAAATAACCCCATTTCAGAAAAAGAAATTGAAGAAGCCATCAATGAATGCTCTATTTGTGTGTGTATGTATTTTTTTTAACATTTGATTTTAAAACTTTGATTTCCAGATTCTTTCCCTTCTTCCCTCATCACCCACCCCTACTGGAAGGAAAAGCAGTTCCGTAAAGGTTATACATGTGTAGTTATGCAAAACATTTCCATAGTAGATATTTTGTGAAAGAATGACTACATTTCCCTCCCTTTCCCGCCCCCACTTATTCTATTTTCTACTTTGACCCTGTTCCTTTTCACAAATGTTTGCTTCTAGTTACCCTCTCCCCAAATCTGCCCTCCCTCCTATCATTCTCCTTTTATCCCCTTCCCCCCTACTTTCCTGTAGGTTAAGATACCCAATTTAGTGTACATGTTATTCCCTCCTTAAGCCAAATTCAATGAGAATAAGGTTGACCCATTCCCTTTTGCCTTCTGTTCTTCCCCTCCATTATAACAGTTTTTTTATTACCTCTTTTACGTGAAGTAATTCACCCTATTCTATCTCTCCCTATCTGCTCTCATTATATTCCTCTTTCACCTCTTAATATTTTTTAGATATCATACCTTCCTATTCAACTGATCCTGTGCCCTCTCTCTATGTATACATGTATACATATATATAAACACTCACATATGTAGTTATATGCCCATATACGCTACCATATAGTCATATATATGTATGTGTATTGTGTATATACACAGCCACACACACACACATACACACACACATTTATATTCCCTTCAACTATTCTCATACTGAGAAAAGTTTCATAAGTTACAATTATCATTTTTCCATGTAGGAATGTAAATAGTTCAACTTTGATAAGTTCCTTATGATTTCTTTTCCCTGTTTACTTTCTCATGCTTCTCTTGCTTCTTGTATCTGAATGTCAAATTTTCTACTCAACTCTGGTTTTCTCATCATGAATGCTTGAAAGTCCTCTATTCCATTGAATTACCATATTTTCTCCTGAAACATGATATTCCGTTTTGCTGGTTAGGTGATTCTTGGTTTCAATCTCAGCTCCTCTGGCCTCTGGAATATCATATTCGAAGCCCTTTAGTCCCTCTGTGTAGAAGCTGCCAGATCCTGGCTTATCCTGATTGTGTTCCACAATATTCAAATTGTTTCTTCCTGGCTGCTTGTATTATTTTCTCCTTGATCTGGGAACTCCACAACCTGACTATAATATTCTTAGGAGTGTTCTTTTTGGGATCTTTTTTCAGGAGTTGATTGGTGGATTCTTTCAACCTCTATTTTGCCCTCATCTTGATTTCAAAAAGTCATTAGCTTCCATTTGCTCCAGTCTAATTCTAAATGTATTATTCCCTTCATTGAGCTTTTGAGATTCTTTTTCCATCTGGCAATTTTGGCTTTTTAAGGCATTCTTCTCCTCATTGGCTTTTTCAGCCTCTTTTGCCATTTGAGTTAGTCTATTTTTAAAGTGTTATTTTCTTCAGTCAGGTTGTTGACTCTCTTTTCATGATTTTCTTGCATCATTCTCATTTCTCTTCCCAATTTTTCCTCCTCTTCTCTTATTTGATTTTACAAATCCTTCTTAAGCTCCTGTATGGCCTGTAACCGATTCATATTTTTCTCGGAAGCTTTTGGTGCAGGAGTTCTGACTTTGTTGTTTTCCTCCTGCTCCATGCTTTGATCCCTTTTTGTCCCCCCAAAAGGAATCTAAAGTCAGATTGCTGTGTTTGCCCTGCTTCCCCTGCTTGCTCACGTTGCCACTCAACCACTTTATCCTTGAGCTTTTTGCCACTGTAGAACTCTGCTTTCAGGGAGGTGAGCTTTGTCCCAAATCACTTGGGTTTTCTCAGCTGCTGGAGCTATTAGTTGTGTGCCCTCTCAGAAGCCTCCACTGGCTCTGGCACACTGGTCACACACCCCAGGGGTCCAGATTCAAACAGGTTAAAGAGCAATTACCCCTCAGACTGGTCACTTGGTCCCCCTTCAATCTGCAGACCAGGAGCTCTGAAGCAGCCATGCAGAAGAGGCCTCTGAGCCCAGCTGCTTCTTGCCCCAGGAGCAGAGGCCAGACCCTCACTCCCAGAGCCCCTGTTCCCCAAATCCCCTGACCTCTCACTTTGTCTTTGGCTTTTGTGATTTGATAATTCTGGAAATCACCACAGCTGCTGGTGATCTACTCTCAGGAAGTCGATTTAGATGTGGCTGCTCAGGGTGCCTGGAGGCTAAAACCTTGGGCTCATGTGGGGCTGGCCCCAGCTCCCAGAGCATTGTGATGGCCCCTTCCTGCCTGCCTGCCAGTCTGTCTTCAGTGGGATATTAGTTTCTCTCTGGCCTTTGTGGGTTATGTAGCTCTAAGGTTTGTTTAGTCATTTTTACATGTATTGGAGGAGGTAGAAGCAGGAGCCCTGCAGAAGTCCTGTTTCTATTCCACCATATTGGCTCTACCCCCATAAAATTTAATTTTTTAAAAAAAGAATACAAGTCATTCCCCAATTGATAAGTGGTTAAAGATATGAACAGGTGGTTTAAGAGAAAGAAATTAAAGCTATCAATAGTCATGTGGAAACATGCTCTAAATCACTATTGATTAGAAAGATGCAAGTCAAAATAACTCTGAGGTACTACATCGCACCTATCTGATTAGGTAACATGATAAAACAGGAAAATTATAAATGTTGAAGAAGATGTGGGATAGTTGGAACATTCATTGTTGGTGGAGCTGTAAGTTAATCCAACCATTATGGAGAGCAATTTTGAAGTATGCCTAAAAGGCTATAAAAAATGTGCATACCCTTTGATCCAGCAATACTACTTCTAGGGCTATATCCCAAAGAAATTATAAAAATGGGAAAAGGAACCACATCTACTAAAATATTTATAGCAGATCTTTTTGTGGTGACCAAGAACTGGAAATTGAGGGGATGCCTATCAATTGGGGAATGGCTGACCAAGTTGTGATATATGAGTGTAATGGAATACTAATGTGGTATAAGAAATGATGAACTGGTAGACTTCATAAAAACCTGGAAAGACTTATTTGAGCTGATGCTAAGGGAAGTGAGCAGAACCAGATCATTGTACACAGTGGCAGCCACAGTGTGATGACTGATATTGATAGACTTAGCCCTCTTCTGTAATGCAAGGACCTAAAACAATTCCAAAGTACTCATAATGAAAAATGCCATCCACATCCAGAGAAAGAACTACAGCATACTGTTTTCTTTGTTGCTGTTGTTTTTTTTCTTTCTAATAGTTTCTCCTATTCATTATAATTCTTCTATGCAACATGATTAATGTGAAAATAAAAATGTATATATAGAACCTATATCAGATTGCATGCCATCTTGAGGAGGAAGGAAGAAATGGAGGGGGAGAAAAATTAAAATTTATAGAAGTGAATAAAAAATGAAAAATAAATAAATTGACTTACAAAAAAAGAAATGATAAGCAGACAGACTTCAGAAAAATCTGGAAATATTCATATGAACTGAGACTGCATAAGGGGAGCAGAACCAGGAGAACATTGCACACAGTTACAGCCACATTTTGTGATGTCTAATTTAGATAGATTTGACTTCTCAGCAATGCAAGGTTTTAAGTCAGCTCCAAAAGCCTTATAATGGAAAATGCTATCTACATCCAGAGAGAGTATGAATACAGGTGGAAGCATACTATTTTCTTTCTCTTTTTCATTTTCTTTTGTTTCTTCTTTCTTGTAGTTCATTACATTGGTATAATGCCAATGCGATATTCACAGTGCCCACTGTGGCTATGAATATGCTAGTGTAGTTCTGAATTACAAAATATAACAGACCCTCCATATGGAAGACAGAATCAAAATATTTATTCAAACACCAGAAAGCCAAATTCACCATAGCAACCAACAATATGGTACACATGACCAAAGCAGTGAGCACCAACATGCCTAAGCATTCCCTCCATCAGGCTTTCAAAACAAAACAGTCTCCCTTAAGAAAAATGCCCTTCTCTCACTCATGCTAACTGCTCTTGCCTCCACACTTCTTGCTTCTAGCTCTGCTCATGCTCTCCTTTGTCCTTCCTGCTATATTCTTCCTGTTTCACTCTTTCAGCAAGCTCCTCTCACCATGGGCACCATGTGATTACATTTGGCCCATTAAGGGGGCAAAGAAGATCTTTAAATTTGCATTACCTTTACATTTGGTTATAAATCTTCTTTACAACATGACTAATGTGAAAATATGATTTATATTAATGTTTATCTAGAGCCTATATCAGATTGCTTGCTGTCATGGGCAGCTGGGAGGAAAGGAAGGGAGAGAAAATTTAAAACTCAAAAGCTTGTGGAACCAAATGTTGTAAACTAAAAATTAATTAATTTTCTTTAAAAAAGGAGAAGAATGATTTTGGATAACAATTGCATACATACTAGGGTCACCAACATAATCCTTTTTAAAGGTTACACATATTATATCCAAAGTTCATATTGATCTCAAAAACTGATCAATAAAACATTAGAATACTTTAGCTATAGAAAGCAAAAAAATAAGAAGACTGAAATAGGAGAAATCTAACTTATGAATTTTATATAAAATTTTAATCAGGCTCAGTATTTTTCTATTCATTTCTACATTTTTGTTTACCATTAGTGAAGAATGGGGCTGGATGCATGAGTTCATGCTTGGGAAACTAGCATTTGCATCCAGGAGAGAACCATCAAAAAGTCAATTTGCAAGTGGAGCTTCACAAACAATACCAAGAGAAGTGCAGAGATTATTTTTTTTCCCGAAATTTTATTTTAGACTCAAATGCCACAACACAAATAAAGGGTAGAGAAAAGAAACAAAAACATATCATAAACTTAAATATTGGAACTTAAATACAATGATAGAAAGAAATAAAAGCATGTCATATGCATAGCAGAACATGAGAGGATTCAAAATATGTAACAATGAATTTTCATTTTAAGAAAGCCTATATGATAAATAATACTCACTGTATTAAGAATTATCCATCTTTGCTTCCTTGTGAGTTTTCTTTTGTTCTCTGCTGTGTACTTTTTTACTTTGTTCTTTTTTTTTCACTCCCCTCAAGCCCCTTTCCCCAGAAGCCACAATAAAGTTTAGATATATTTCTCTATAGCGATTCTTATCAAACCTACTATCCTGGAAGCATTCATTCACAACTTCCCTTGAAACCTTATTAAAAATGGAATATTTCTTTCCTTTAAATGTGCGTTTTATCCCCAAATCTATTTCTGTTGAGTATTCCAGACATTCAAACAATAAATATCAATTGAAAGTCATGGAGTAGTAAATAAGGAGCTGACCTCAGCCAGGAGGACCCAGGTTAAAGTTTCACTTCTATCACATACTGACTGTATGACTCTTGCAAGTTAGTGCTCTAGGCAACCAAGACTATAAATTACAGAGAAGAGAATCAAATTGCATTTGTAAAAGGAGTTTCCTCATCTGAGGCATCATCATGATCATGATCATCATCTAACATTTAGCTAGTGATCATTATGTCAGTCACTGTGTTAAGCACTTTACAATCATCTCCTTTGATCCTTACAACTCTGAGACATAGTCACTATTATCACCCCCATTTTATTTTTTAAATTATATTTTATTTATTCATTTTTACCAATTACATGCCAAGATAATTTTAATCTTGCATTTTTACAAGATTTTGAGTTCTGATATTTTCTCCCTACCCCCTTCCTAAAATTTGATATAGGTTATACATGTGAAATTGTGTAGAACATTTTTTCCATTTTAGTCACAATTGTGAAAGAAGAAAGAAATCAAAATTTAAAAAAACAATAAAGAATAAAGTAAGCAAAAAAAATATACTTTGATCTGCCTTCAGAGTCCATCACTAATGGATGTGAATAGCATTTTCCTTCACGAGTCTTTGTACATGTCTTGGATCATTGCATTGTTGAGAAGAGCTGAATCATT
Organism: Petaurus breviceps papuanus; assembly: GCF_028583685.1. Classification (NCBI taxonomy): domain Eukaryota; kingdom Metazoa; phylum Chordata; class Mammalia; order Diprotodontia; family Petauridae; genus Petaurus; species Petaurus breviceps. Next base: position 15,984,435 of record NW_027187419.1, on the reverse strand, counting down.
CATAACTGATCATTACACAATGTTGCTGATACTATGTACAAGGTTTTCTTGGCTCTACTCATTTCACTTTGCATCAGTTAGTACAAGTCTTTCTAGGTCTTTTTTTCCCCTGAAATCTTCCTGTTTATCATTTCTTGTTGCCCAGTAGTATTCTATTGCATTCATATACCACAGATTGTTCAGACATTCCCCAACTGATGGGTATCTTCTCAATTTCAAATAATTTGCTCTCACCAAAAGAGCTGCTATAAATATTTTTGCACATATACATTCTTTGTTCCTTTTTATGATCTTTTTGGGATACAGACCTAGTGGTGGTATTGCTGGATCAAAGGGTATGCACAGTTTGGTTTTTCTTTTTTCAATAGTTCCAATTTGCTCTCTAGAATGTTTGGATCAGTTCACAACTCCATCAACAATGCATTAGTGTCCTATTTTTCCACATTCTATCCCACATTTATCATTTTCCTTTTTTGTCTTATTAGCCAATTTGATAGGTATGAGGTGGTACCTCAGAGTTGTTCTAATTTGCATTTCTCTAATCAAAAGTGATTTAGAGCACTTCTTTATATGCAAATAGATACTTTAATTTCTTCTTCTGAAAACTGCCCATTCATAGCCTTTGACTATCCATTGGGAAAGGGCTTACATTCTTATAAATTCAGTTATCTATATATTTAAGAAATGAGGCTTTTATCCAAGGCACTTACGGTAAAGATTGTTTCCCAGCTTTCTGCTTTCCTTCTTATCTTGGTTGCATTGGTTTTGTTTGTACAAAAGCTATTTTTAATTTAATATAATCCAAATTATCTATTTTACATTTTGTAATGTTCTCTCTTTCTTGTTTAGTCATGAACCTATAACTCACCTAACTTTTCCTCTAAGAATTTGGATGGTATAACACTTGGAGCATATATGTTTAGTACTGATATTACTTCATTGTCTATGGTGCCTTTTAGCAGGGTATAATTTTCTTCCTTATCCCTTTTAATTAGATTTGTTTTTGCTGTTGCTTTGTTTGAGATTTCTACCCCTGGTTTTTTTGTTTGTTTGTTTGTTTGTTTGTTTTGTTTATTTTTACTTCAGTCAAAGCATAAGAGATTCTGCTATAGCCCCTTACCTTTACTCTGTGTGTATCTCTCTGCTTTGAGTGTGATTCTTGTAAACAATATAGTGTAGGATTCCATTTTTTTAATGAACTCTGCTATCTGATTCTGTTTTATGAGAGAATTCATCCCATTCACATTCACACTTAGAATTACTGTTTATTTATTTATTTTTACTATTTGTTCTCTCTCTTTTCTTTCACTTTTTCCCTCCTCACCAGTGTTTTGCTTCTGTCTGCTGCCTTCCCTGATCTGTTCTCCCTCTCCCTTTTTAATGAATCTTCTCCATCCCTATGTCACTGTCAAGGTAGATAGATTTTTATATTCAACCAATTGTGTACATTATTCCCTCCCTGAGACAATACTGAGCAAATAAAGTTCAAGTGATGCCTATGCCTATCTTTCTCATCCCTTAGTTGTTTTTGATGTCATTCACTCAAATTCACCTTGTACCATACCCTCTGTGTAGTTTCCTTCTAGTTGTACTATTAGTGGTACAATTTTTAAAACTTACAAATATTGTCTTCCCATGTAAGGATGTAAACAGTTCAGCTCCACTGAATCCCTTCACCCCCCTCCTTTTTAAAAAAATTTTTTTAGGCTTCTCTTTGGTCTTGATATTGAAGATCATAATTTTTGCTCATTTCTGGCCTTCTCCTTAGGAACATTTGAAATTCTTCTGCTTCATTAAATTACCATTCCCTCCACCCCCTTGAAGTATTATGCTTGATTTTTCCAGGTAGGTGATTCTTGGTTGTAGTCCTATCTCCTTTGCCTATCTTCCCCATTTTAGAGATGAGGAAACTGAGGCAAACATGGATTAAGTACCCAGAGTCATACAACTAGTAAATGTCTGGGATAGCATTTGAACTCAGGTTTTCCTGACTCCAGACTGGGTGCTTTGTCCACTGTACCACCACTGTACCACCTTGCTGCCCACCTATTGCTGTACCCACTGCAACATTTAGAAATGACAACATTTAGAAATCTCAGATCTAGTATCTATCCATTTCCCCAATTACCAGCCACTGCAACTGCCACTAATGGTCTGAAGTACTCAGTTTCTTTAAATTTTTTCTACTCCATATTACATTGCAGGGTAATATATAGTTTCTTGTGATAGCACAAACCGTATCTACTAGGAATTGCAGAAACTATTGGCATTTGTAAAAGATGAGACTGATTCAGAAAAAAAGAAAAAAGTGAAGTAATGGGTAAGCACATTGACTGAGCATATACATCAAATGGAACCTGGACCTTATGTCAAATGGCTTATTACCAATGTTTATTTGCTAATTTCTAAGATTTACAAATAAAATAATAAGAACATTTATGTATACTAACATTCCTTCATGAAAGGAATGTACCAACATATATTTCATATAATATTTTGGTTTTTAAAAGTTCTGATACAATATTTCTATCAGAATATCATTTTGTCTGAGGAAAAAAAATTGTACTACTATACACCTTCAGAATGGGGTGGGGTTGGGGTGGTGGTGTTACATGTGGGGAATAATCTGCTTCATAATGAGGGGGATGGAAATTACATGAGAAATTTCATTAGGAAGGTACAAACTGTCTTCTGTGTCTGTCACACAGGCTGTTCAGAAGGAGACAAAACACATTTATAGACAATAGGAGCCTTGGGAGACTGGTATTAGGAACTTCTAAGCGGTTAAAATCATTACCTCTTTGTTCTTTTCTTTTCCCACTAGTGCTTACATGACAGACACTCAGGCTTCTAAAAACCCATCAAGAAGGGCAGAAGGGGATGGGCATTTTACAACCATGCAATAATTAAATGAGATTTTCTATCTAGTCCCTAAATGCCCATTATTAAAAGGGAATAACCACAAAGGACCAAAATATATTAAAATTACCACAAACCAAATAAAAAGTTATGAGCTGAAAAGTCTACCATTTAAGTTAGTAAAAATAAAATAGTTTTGAAATCTTACCTTCTTACAATGACATTGTCTAGTCCTTTCAGTTTGAAGGTCATCTCCAAACTTAAAGAATTCATCTATGTCTTTCCTAATGGCTTTTTACCATACATATAATTTTAAGCTACTTCAGTTGAAGTCAAAGCACATAGAAGATTCTCACATATTACTTCCTCCTTCTTATAGCCCCTCCTTCTCCACCACAGTCATCCCAAACATCTGGGTCCAATTGAGAATAAGGTAGGGTAGTACTTCTAAAAACTTTGCTATTTTTTATGTGTGAAGTCATGCTAACCATATTTCCACATTAGCCATGTTGCAAAAGAAACCCAAACAAAATAAAATAATAAAAATACATTTTTAAAGTATTCTTCAATTGTTTTCAGAGTCTACCAGTTCTCTCTCTGTAAGTGGATTGTATTTTTCATCATGGATCCTTTGGAATTGTGTTGGATCATTGTCTTGATCAGAATAGCTCCCTTTCACAGTTGATCTTCCTCAAAATATTACTGTTACTGTTTATGATGTTCTCTTGGTTCTGCTCACTTCGTTTTGCATGAATTACTGTGATCAGACTGGTAGTGCTCTAATCTTATGAGACCTGATACCCCATGTTCCTTGAACCATTTTCCTAGGTAAAGGACATGATCCCTCACTTGCAGTCCAAGGAATACTTTTTTCTTCCAGGTTCCTAGGATTTGAGCTTTTCAATTTGTCCAGAGATTTTAAAATATTTGAGTTTTGTTTTGTTTTGTTTTTCCTAACTGCCACCCTAATCTCCCTATCACATGAAAGAAATACCATGCTTAAGCTCCAGGAAAATGTTAGAAGCCTAATTTTGTTTTAATTCCATTCCACTTTCCCTTCAGGTTTATAAATATTCAAAGATAATGAAGTTTGTTTTTACCAGATACAAAAACCAATAGATTTTTTTTGAAGTACTGAAATTTATCTTGGTAGTACAGGAGGTGTTGGGATGCATTCGTTTAAAACCGATCTTGAAGAAGGTGTTTACCCTGGTCTGGGAACAAATGGATAAAGAAGAAGATTAGACTTTTGTTGACAATTCATCCTTTTGAAAGAGTAACACAATTACAATTCTCCCTTGGCTGTATGTGACTCTAAAGCTGGTGGGTAGCAGTGAAGGAAGGATAAGGATGAAAATTGCTTCCTTCCAAATTTTCTGGAGGAAGTCTGCCCAGTGTAGTGTATCTCAGGGTGTACTTGACAGCAAAATGACAGAAATGCAGCCATGCTCAAAATCTTATACACCTGCCACTCCATAGTGAGATGAAGAAAAACAAACTGCAACTGGCAATATTGATAGCAATTTTTAAATGGTTCTTTGCTGTAGTTACATGGCACAGTGGATGCAGCATTAGGTCTGATATGAAGGGCTGTACCTGAACTTTGATTATGTCATTTACTTCTTAAGTTACCCCCACCTTGGGCAATCTATTAAAAAAATTTATCCCCATCCAAATCTTAATAGAACACAATGGCTGTCCAAACTGGGTAGAATCAAGATAGAACAGAAGGTTATCTCAACCTTCAGAGAAGGAGGTCTTGAAATGAAGATAAAAAAGGAGAATCTCAATCTCTCCAAATCATTAATCATTTTCTCATAATGCAAGCTAAAGAAGAGTAGCCCACAATCAGTTTTTATTGTATAGGATCATAAGTCAAAGGATCCTAGATATAGATTTGGATGAGATCTTTAAGGGCATCTGTAGCAGCAATCACACTGGCATACCCAAGATTGCTGCTGGCACAGGTTCTTAGATCTGTTTTACAAGGAAAGATAGCTCTTTAAGGGGTCAGAAGTCTTGTTAAAATTATATTAACTAGTTGAGGAGAAAAATCAGCACCCTAAACTTCAGAGAAAATACAAGCACAGAAAAAAGACCAACAGACAGGCTTCTGACTTACTGAATCAACTATACACTTTACATACAAATCAATGGATCAAAATATCCTTTACATCTCATCAGGTAGGGAGCTCTGAATATATGGCCACTCAGAATCTTTACTAGGAACCACAAGATCCTTCTCATAAACAAGCCCCCAAAGTAAAATACAAGCTCGAAGTATATATTCTTCTCAGAGTCAGAAGGCATCACAACCCTCATGACTCAGTGCCTAATTAGAAATTAGCAAAAGATGTGAAAGCTTTCCTACACACAAGCCTCCCCTAAGCAAGCTTCTCTTAATGGGCTCCAACTGAGGCCTATTAACGGACAAGGAAGATCTTAAATCCCATTAACATTACAGCATCTTAGTCCAACTTCTCATTTTGTAAAGAAAGTTAGGCTAAAATATGCAGTATGTATTGGAGCATAATCAAAAATGAACATGGGCTACCCTAAGTATGTGGTCCTGGACATTTGACTTGTAAGGTAGAAGCTCCAAGTGCCATCTGTTGAAAAGGCTATCTAACCATATGCTAATGCCAATTAGTGTCCATTCATATGTAGGACACTATGCAAGAGATTTAATTCAGTCAGCAAGAGAGTGAAAAAGTAATAATAACAAGAAACAATTCACTAATGATAAGAATTGCTAATACAGGAAATGAGAGTGCTAACTTCATCTACAAGCTAAACAAAGCACCATCAACATCAGTTGAATGAGAAGAGTTTGAAAAGAAATCAGACAAGTTCTTTAATATTTCATCCACAAACCAATTTGATGCTTTTTGAATTGAATAGCAACCTACAATATTTAATTTGGCTTTCCAAAAGTTAATATATTACTAGTATAATTAAAGATGTTTTATTTTAAAAGTAATAGGAATTTTTTTCAAATTAAATTTTCTTCCCTACTCCAACTCTTGTAGCATCACTCCCAAGTAAATCAGGGTTATGCTACCATACATTTATCTCAGCTGGCCCAATTAGTAGTACTGGAAAAATATGTGAATTCCTCAGAGATACCCAGCCTTTATATCATCTTAGTCTCCTTTACACATCCTATGTTCCTGCCAAGCACACTTATAATCTGTTCTCTGAATATGGCCTGTACTTCCCTGTCTCTTTGCACTATTTCTTATGTCTAAAATGTCCTCCCTCCATCTTCTCACCTGCTGAATTTTTAATCATCCTTTAAAGTTCAGTTCTAATACTGCTTTCACCATGAATTCTTCCATAATTGCCCCCTCCAACAGTAATTCTTTTCCTTCTCTGACATCATATAGAATTTTATTTGTATTTGATACCCCTTTAATACAGTTATCATGTAATATGCACTTTAATTATCTACATCATTATTCTAAAGGGATTGTATTACTCATACACATACTTGCATGCCTAAAAGAATATTGGTATTAAAAGGATGGATTTTTTTCAGGGGGAAACTGGGGCTCATTAAAAATCACTATGCAATTTTCAGAGAGTAATATTACCTGCTCTCATTTTTCCCATTCAATTTTCATTGTTAATTTCCATTGTCCAAGCTATGGATATCGATAGATAAGCACTGCAGGTTGTCCATCTGACTACGTATCATCATCTAAACAATAAGTATTCTTCATGTACTTGCTTTTTCCTGGGTGGATAGATAAACTCTTACAAATAGTTGTCAATCTCATTAAATAGGCTCAGTAGTTTTGGGAAGAGTGGGTAAAAGAAGGGTAGATAAGAACATCACAATGTAAACTGTACATAGGACCATCCAGAGAATTTTAGGATCTGTCAGTAAACCTATTTGTATTATATGCTAAATATCAGAGTTATGGGTGACACAAAGGGGAATGAAATCTAATGGTGGACATAAATAGACTTCTGCACATTATCAGTGTGGGTTTGTACAAAGAAAATGACATAGAAGATAACACTGAGGAAACATGGTCAAGATAAATGCTAGAATGTTCATGTAAGAAAAGCAAGGGAGAACAGTTGGACAGCTAGGATATAAACCTAAAAACCCCGGAATAGTTTTTTTTTTGTTTAAATTTTCTTGATATATTTTTTCTTAAAGTGACCTCTATCCATTAAATTATCCCTTGTAAAAACAACAATAAGAAGAAAGAGAAAGGGCACAAAAAAAGACATTTTATCAAAATTCTTCAGTTTGTCAGAGAAGTCCAAGACATGAAACATCCCATACCCACAGTTCCTAGTCTCTACAAAGAGGTAGGTGGCTCATTTTTTCCATTTTATCTTAGGGGACAAATTTGGTCATTACAATTATGTAACATTTGGGGTTCTTTGTTATTCTTTTCTTTTACATTATTTTATCACAATTATTTTTTGATTCTGCTTTCATCATCCTGTATCACTTTGTATGCCTTCTCATACTTCACTGAATTCTTCATGTTCACAGTTTCTTATGCTGCATATTCTACAAGTTTATTTATTCTTTTTTATGTTATAATCTACTTTTGTTTCTAGTTCTTTCCTATAACAAAAGGTGCTACTTATGAGTATTTCAGTACCTACGGTATCCATGTAATGTTAAAGCTTAGACCTAGAAGACGACATCCAACATTTTTGGAAGATCCTTTCTGAAGGATTAATTGGAGAAAGAGTTCAATACAATGTAAAGATGTGGACAGATTGTGCTGTGCAACAGTATGACCTTATCAGTGAAATCATGATTATGTTGACATATTTAAGGAAATGTATGTCTCATTCCCCTAATTAAAGGTAAGCTCTATGAAAACAGACACCATGTATTAATCACATCATTCTTCTACAATGCTAAAAAAAAGTTCTGCACATGGAAAGTGCTTAATAAATGTTAACTGAGTTCAGTTGAAGTGGACTAAAACGTAAGGGTTGATGTTGGTTACTCTGGTTCCTTTAACCCTGGCCTTAGGGCTGTTTTACTTTTCCCTCTGTCCCATAGCTTTTAATAATCCTGACAAATAGCTGACTGCTAAAGCTTTCTCCACTTATTTCTGATTCACTGAGAAAATTAAAGTCTTCCAGCATGTGCATCTTTATCTAACCTCATTTTTACCTCAATGTATCTCTGTCTCCATATCTCTCTTCTTATCTTCTAAATCTCAGAGGAAAAGATATGTCTGTCTTTTCACTTCATCTGAGAAGAAAGATTTTACAGTTGAAGAGCCCTTAGTTGAGATTCAAGAGAACAAGGTTTTGGTCTCAACTTAGCCAATAACTTCACTCCCTTTAGCAATTGTTTAATCCTCTCTAAGGTTTCGTTTTTTTACGTGTAAAAATAAATTTAAAACAAATATAGCATTAGGACTACCTGTTCTAGAGTTCTGTGATGAAATCAATGTCTCTTCTCTCTAAAGTTCATTAGGGTTGGATCCCAGAATTCCTGTGGAATCTGCCTCTATTAGTTTATAATGTCTGCTGCTAAATGAATTAGCATTGTTTCTTCCCTACTAATTCCCTTCTCTTCCCATATTGGAAGTAGAGGGATTATAACATAAGGAATACTCAAAACTACACTCTCAGACACAAGGTTGGCCAGATTAGTCTGAGGATGATTTTTATGTAGGACCATGGCTCAACAAATTGAATAGTTCAGCTAAGTAATCCCTCCACACTCCCTCATGCTACCCAAAGTAAAAACCATTCCTACTAAAGTTACACCACCACCACCACCACCATTCTCCAATAATACCTGGTTACCTTACTCCCGTGCCAGAGGGTCTGAGACAAAGAGAGATATAATGGCTCTGCATGCTGTGATGGGAATCTCTTCATCAGAATATAATCTCACAGGTGACTGAACACTGATGGGGACTGATATAATTCCCCTGACTTCTACTGTAGATAGGGAATATAGACACTGACAAAAATATGCTCCCTTTTTTGTAGTTACTTTGCATCTTCTCTGGATGTGTTTTGCATATACCTGCTATATCTGCCATTAAAATGTAAGTTCCTTGAGGGCATAGATAAGTTTAGTTTTGTCTTTGTATCTCCAGTGCCTAGCACATATTAGATGCATAATAAATGCTCGCTTCCTTGATACCATCATTTTAATTAAAAAGACATATTTCTATAGCATTTTGACATTTGTCAAGAATTTTTATCAAATTCTTTGTGTTGAGTAACTGAAATCCTCAAATGACTCTGGGATCTCATTGATGTAAACAACTCCTTCAATAAGGCAGATCCCAACCCATTCATGCTTTTCCCTTTCTGAAGGACTGTTTTCTGTACCCTAGTAAAAATTCATCACAAGGGGTTCATGTGCTGTGTAAACTTCCTTGCCTTTTTATGACATTGCAAGGATACCAAAGAAGCACTCAAGTGTCCATCAGTTATCTCTTGCTCTTGCCATATGATAAAGCCAGCTTCTTTTTCCTCCTCATCCTCTTCCCCCTCCTCCTTCTCATCCTCCTTAATCAAACTATTCTTTGATAGTATCCTTTATAATGGTTCTTTTTCATACTACCTTATTTGTGATTTATTCTAGCCTACTCATACCCAGAAGACACTTGTCTATTGTTCTCTATTTTCACTTTTAATATTTTGAAGGCTTTTACCCCATGATTTAGAGCCACATATCAATGAAAATATAATGTTGGTATGGATCTTTTATCCCATCTTGCAGATGAGAAAACTGGTTCAGAGTACTTAAATGATTTGCCTATGGTCCTATAAACTTTGGAGGGCCAAAACCAGAAAGTATACTGAGGTTCCCTGTCTCAGAGCCCAGCAGTAATTCCACTATGTCACAATATACTATATAGTTGATAATTAATGTATGCCTAGTTGTTTCATATCTTCTGGTCTTATCTTTTCCAAAGGACTGAAACATCATTGAATAAAGGGAACTTCCTTTCTTATCCCCCTCAGTGCCCAGTATATGTCGAGGCACATAGAGAGCACTAAATAATATTTACAGAGTTGAATGAAAGAAATGCTAAGCAAATATGTAAAGTAGGTAAAATTTATCATTGGCACCCCAACATCTCCACTAAAGTCCCAAGAAACTTTGAAGAACACATCTTTCCCAAAAGAACCTATTGTTTTCATGATATTTTGGGACCATTCATTGTCAGGAAACTAAAATGATCTTATTTAGGTATTTATGATTTTATGCATTGTTGCCATACTCAGGTATATTTTTAAAAGAAATCAATACTTAATAGAAATATAAATTGGAACTATAATTTCATTCATATAGGGGATTTCCAAATGAGGAAACTTTATCTATGCAGGTTGGAACTTTCTAAATTTATAGTCTTAGAGAATAAAGAACATGAGGAGGTCAAGTGATTTGTCCCAGGTAACAAAGACAATATGTATCATAGGTAGTACTTAAACCTAAGAATACTTGGCTTCAAAGTTAGTCCTCAGTTCTCTCTATTCTACTGCTTGCTTCTCAATTAATACTTAAACCCCAAATTATCAGTCTTTTGCAGTGAATTTCTATCCACTTTATTATCTAGCTAGAGAACACATTTGGGTGCAGTAAGATTTTCCTAGCCTTCTAATATGAAAGCCAGCACCTATATGGTATGCTGGTCCTGAACTCTTTTCCTAGAATCTCCTCATGTTTCTATTTCTCCATAGAGGTATCAGGTATTTATCTTGCAGACAGGCCTTGGGACAGCAGCAGTCAGAATCAAGGCTACCTTAGGACTGACCAGACAGGGTGGTTATGTGAGAGAATCTATTTAAAGAACAAAACTGAAGGGAAAAGATGAGTATTAAAAAAAAATAACAAACAAATCCAAAGCAGGGCCTGATGGATTTAAGGAAAATCAAGTCAAATGTCACTGGAGAGTTTTGTTTCAAAAGAAGAAAATGAAACTTCCAGAAAGTGAAAAATTTAAACACTCACCTGCTTTCTGGTTTACTTCACTACAATTTATCAACTGTGGGTTAACTTTACCACCACTGGTTTGTTTTTTATGTACTTATGGACCTGCTTTAGACTCTTGCATTTAGGCATTTCAGCTATCTCTCCCCTGAAGGCTTTTTTTCAGGCTCCTGTCAATCAGCATTGTGTAAGGTAATATAAACATCTACACAGGCAGGAGATAGACTTGGGGAATTTAGAGCATTTATGCTCCAAAAAAGACAACAGAACTAAAATGCAGGTGGAGGGTAAATGATAATAGTCTGTCTTTTGTTCCTCTCCTTGTCTCTACCTCAAGCAGTATAGTTGTGCAGAGGTACATGGACACTTAAAGGAATCTAGGGAAAACGTAGAATATTTATGGAGGGGAGTGAGAAATTCTAATTCAATCCCTGGGATTGCTGGAATAAATTGAGTTTAATCTGCATAGCTATAGCAAGCCTAAGGTCACAAAGGGATTAAGAAAAAATTCGTTTTCACACAATTCCTTAAAAAAAAAGATGTGACTTATTTGGGGTTTTCCCCTTACATTCACTATAGAACTTTGCTTTATCTCTCTCTTGGATTGTACAGAATGCTGCTCTTACAAATATTGCTGCAGAAGCATCATGAAATGCTAGATAAAGAGCTGACCTCAGTGTCAGGAAGTCCTAGGTTCAGGTCCCATTTCTACCAAACACTGACTGAGTGGCCTTGGCAAGCCACTCCTCTAATTGATCTAGGCAACTCTCTAAGATTATAAATTGCAGAGAAGGTGATGGTAAAGATAATTTCCTCACTAGCAGACCCTGATATGAATGGAACTACAGTTTTAGTTCTTATACTTATCCTTCCATGTTCAGTATCATGTCTATTGTATAGAGTTACAGAATTTCATGATGGAATGAGACCTCAGAAATAATCTACCACAACCTACTCAATACAAGTGTTTACTAAGTTTCTCTTATGTGTAAGACAAAATAGAGCAGAGAATGGGGAGGCCAAAATTAATAATTCCCCTCCCTTTGCATGTGTGTAGGTGTACACACATACATATATACTTATATATGTATATATACACACATGCATATATTTATACATACATATATACTCACATACACACACGTGTCTATGAAAGAGGGGGAAATCACTAACAGGCAGAGGTCAGAACAAGCTTCAAGTAGGAGTGGAACTTTCTGTGGGCCCAGAAGAGAGGAAGTACATTGCTGGAGTAAGGGACAGCTAGTACAAAAGCATAGAGATGGCAAATGTAATGGTGAGACCCAGGGACAGCTGAGGTGGTGGATTAGTTTGTCTGGGGTGTGTTCTACATGAGAGCAGGAGTGATGTGAAATCAAGTAAGTCTGGAAATGTAGAATGGAACCAGATGGATAAGGGCTATAAATGTTCAACAAAAGAATGTATAGTTTATTCTTTTTTTGTATAGTTTATTCTAAAGGCAATAGTCATCCCCTCATTTTTAGAGATGAAACTGAATGAAGGAAAGAGAAATACCTCACCCAACTCAAGCTCAATTTGAATATAAAAAGAAGTTGTATTTGAACCCTGGACAAATGATTCCAGATCTCATGTTCTTTCTGGTACATTGGTTTTCCAATTAATTATAACCTTCCTCTCTTTAGTTAAGTTGAGGACTGTGTCTATTTTTCTATACTTTTCTATTTACTTGGAGGTTTTTAGAGTGATGGTAGACACTGGAAGCACAAAAAAAATTAGTGGCCAGCTAATTCCCCTGTATACTCTTTAGTCATTTCAAACTGTATACTCAGAGTCCAATTTCAGAGAATGTCTACTGGATGGAAGTTTTTTTTTTATTACCAAAAAGATTGATCAGTCACCAATAAATAGTTTCAGTATTTCAGAACAGGAAAGAAACAGGACAATTGTAGAATATAATCAGAGAGCCAGTACAGATCCCCTTTGAAATTATCAGAGAAGGGGCAGCTGGGTGGTGCAGTGAATAGAGCACTGGCCCTGGAGTCAGGAGTACCTGAGTTCAAATTCAGCCTCATACACTTGACACTTAATAGCTGTGTGACCTTGGACAAGTTACTTAACCCTAATTGCCTTGCCTTCCCCACTCAAAAAAAAAAATGATCATAGAGGAAATGAAAATTCCTTTTAAAAAGGAGCTCTTCAGCAAGAGCAGAGAATTCAATGAAAGCACCTTGGAGCAAAATAGAAGCAAGAGCCAGTGTTGATGAGCAGTTATCTCAATGACTCACAAGTTCCACCATATTTAACTATAGTCACTCCCTCTTCCGCATCTTCACTTTGAGCTGGCAGATGCACTTCCCTTGAAAGCCTTTCTCCAGAGTCTTTCTGACACACTACATGCTGGCTTGTAGCCATTTCTTGCTATTCAAACTCTTACTATATTCAGCCCTCTTCTTCCTACAGCAAAGCCCAATAGTCTCTCTTCTGGCAATTTAATTGACTGCCTTTGTTATAGAATTTCTTTTCCTCCGCCTCACCATCCTTACATGACTCTAGGGTTTCTAGTTCCTTAGTTTCTTATGCTATATTTCCTCTGTTTTATTGCTGTCCCCTACACCTCCATCTTAAGACCCCCTGCATACTCTACATTCACTGTGAAATTCTATTTGTAACTAAATACTAACCCATCATTGCAATGCTTATTATTCCCAAATCAACTTTTCCACACCCATTCTTTTCCCCTCTTGTCCATCTCTCAATTCAAGCCATGCATTGGTTTCAAGTCAAAACCAATATTACCTTTCAAACTTGATGTTAGAGTATTTAACTCCAGGTCCATTTTTCTCCTAAAACCTATTTTATGATGCAGTGTACAGAGTTATTATGACACATACTGGAAAAAAAAAGTCAGTGACATTTATCAACCTTGGCAGCAGAAAAGGCCTGATTTACTGTAATTAAGGTTGGGCTATACCGAAAATGCGTATGCATTTTTTATATAGAGGATACACTTAACTCTGCTATTAATTCACAAACATTAGGTGCAGAGTCAGATATGTGAATTTAGGTGTTTAAAGAGAGTGTGAATTTAAAACTGGTCAAGATTTATGGGCAATAAAGGGAAATATGCTCATAATTCACAACTGGACTGTTAGACCCTGGCTCAGCATCAGAGGAATACAAGACAGACCATTAGTTTCACTAGACAGCACTGGAATTGAAATAGAATGGTCAGGCATCACTAATGTGATTAAGGCTCTTGATTTCACAGTTTAAAAAAATAGATTAGTTGTCCCAAATGTGATTTCAGAGCTTTCAGGGCATATGCATCAGAGGTCAATAACCAGTTGTTGACAAGGGATAGCATAACCTTGAAATATTAGGAACTGAATAAGGTTAGAACTCCAAGCAAGGCTTTGTGTTCTCTTTTTCAAGCAAGATTCAAAAAAGTTTTCTTAATGGAATATTCAAAACAGGTGTCTGGGATAATGAAACCATTCCATTTTTTTTTAAGGCAGATGGCTTTCATTTCCACTCCATGAATCATCCTCTACTTTTGCCACCTCTCAAATATATTATGTGGCAACCCAATGGAATTTAATGTACTTACATCAATTAACATCCACTCTATGCATCTAGCATCACTGGGAAAAGTTTAACATGAAAAGACAAAAGAAAGAAAAATTGTTGCAAGTTTTCCACAGAAGATTATCAGTATTCTTTGAATAAGAATCCCTAATTCTCTGTTCACATAAATTATTTATTCATCTACTGGACTTAAAACAGAAAATAATCCCCATGTCATTCTGGTTTAATGATTTTATATATTTCTAGTATCATAACAGGATTGAATATAACAAGATAATTACATTTTGCTTATTTAACTGATGTGATATACAAATACACACACATATATGTATATATGTGTGTATATAAATATACACATAAATGTATATATACACATAAGCACATACATACACACATACTTTTTAGAGAAACTATCTTTTTATATTTGAGGATTATTCTTGGTCTGTGTTCTCTGGACAGTCTGTCTGATGGGAATTGAGTTAATTAAACCTGTTTCATTGAATTTGCATGGCCCTAATCTTAGCATACAGTAAAATCTCCTTAAAATAAATGCTCATAGGGGAAATTATTTCCTATGAAATTTTAGTGGATGACTCAAAAATCTGCTACTTCACCATGTTACTAATTTTCTAATTTCCTGAAAGTCAGTGACAAAATCATGAAATTAAGATTAAAATAATATACTTCTTTATATCTTAAGAGGGTGATAATACAATTAAATATTCTTATTTTGCATATGAGGAAACTAAGAACTGGAAAATTTGAATTATTTTATTAAGATTAAAGAATTGTTTAGAGGCAGATCCAAGTTCTCAGTTTTCCTGATATGATCTCTTTTAACTATTCTTTCCTACTTTTATTTTGCCCTCAAATAACCTTTATTTATAGGTATGTTCAAACCACCATATTGTAGTATAAAAAATACCAAATGACAAATCTAGATGTTATGACCATCATGGACATAGGTCTGTAGGAAACATTTCATTTTAATATCATGATTTCACCTAATAAAATGGGTGATCACATAAGATGGATAATCATGATCACATAAGAAATAACTAGGCAAAGGAGGTAGAAATAGGCAAGGGACAGATTTTGAAATATTTGGGTCATTTATTGTCTGCATTTGCTGAACGAAACTGATATGACACCAAGGTGAAAAAAAACTGCTAACTGCTGACAACTATGATATTTCCAAACTTTAGTAAGGAGGGGATGTGGACTTGATGGATTGGAAGTTCTTTGCTTATCAGATCCTTATTTAATATATGGAAAAATGGTTAATAGTAGTAGGAAAGTGACCTTAGGGCAGTCAGGTGGCACAGTAAACAGAGTGCCAGCCCTAGAGTAAGGAGGACCTGATTTCAAATCTGGCCTCATTTATTAGCGATCCTGGGTAAATCACTTAACCCTATTTGCCTCAGTTTCCTCATACATAAAATGAGCTGGAGAAGGAAATGGCAAGCCACTCTAGTATCTTTGCCAAGAAAACCTTAAATGAGATCACAGAGAATCAGACGTGACTGAAGTAAATCAATACAACAAAAGTGACCCACTCAAGTTCATATAGCTCATAAAAGTCAGAGGCAAGACTCCAAGGTCTTCTGACAAGGCTTAATGGTTTTCATGACACTACTCTGCCCCCATCCTTACCTTTAAACTCCATGTGACAAAGAGCTGGATAACAGAGATTGTATATAAGAAGTTTACTGAGGCAGTTTGCTGGGGGAAGATACTGGGTAGCAACAAAAGTGTATAGATTAAATTTAGACACAGTATTATAAACATGAAGGACACATCCATTGACTCTGCTATATTTGGCTGTCTGCCTGAGGCACTCACTGATTGTTTTCTGTAAATGTAAACTAGTTTCCCTGACACAGACGAAGGTGGAAAGACTTTAACACCTCTCTAGTGTGCTGCTTATTAGAGAAGATGGAAGAAATAGACCAAATATACATGATGATGATGATATGTTAAAAGACTTGGATCAAGTATAATCTTTGTCACTTAATATTTGTTTAACCTGGAAAAATCAATAGACTTCCCTAAAACTTAGTTTTCTCATCTGAAGATGGGCATAATACTACTATTAACACTATTTTTTTCTAACAAAGTTGTTGTGAGGAAAGTATTTTGTAAACTTGAAAGTGCTCTACTTGGGGGATGAAGGGAGCTCCTTGATTAATTTGATGAAATTACAAAGTGATGAGCCTTAGTTGGGGACCTTGATATTATCAAACCATGGAGGGAATAGACACATCCCTTTATACCCACTGGGACAAAGGTGTCAAACACAACCAGCAATATTCCCAAGTGTGGCCTGAACCAGAGTAAAATATAATTGGAAATATTCAATATGCTGAATACAAATAGAGTAAAACATAGATAATATTACATGTTAAAACTAAGTCAGTACATGGCCAGCAGAGATACTGATGTACAGTCGAGTAGCCCCTGTTTCCATTTGAATTTTAGACCACTTCTCTGGAGGATGGGGCATATTGGATCAACAGGGTATATTGCCACGATGAATTGGTTTGGTTGGCTTACAATGTTGCAAGGTATACTGTATTATTTTGTGAGGAGAGACTCCTTTGTGCTACCTTATAAAAGAGAAACTACTGACTCTTCTTGCCCTTTTGGCTATTGTTTTTCCAACAAAGGTAAAATTACCTGAGGGCCCTTGGGAGAAGAAACCCCACCCCTTAGAACCATTTATATTGTAAACCAGAAAGCAGCAATGGAGAATAGAAACACACAGTCCAACTAGCTAGAGTTCTTGAACTTCACCATCTGGAGGTGTGTTGAGAGTCTTCTCTAGGTATTTTCTTCTAGCAATTCTGAATTCAAAAGCTCAACAAAAGCTTCAGTCAAAGAATGGTAGTTTTCCGAGTTCCTGAGCAGTATAGCAGTCTTATAGAAAAGAGAATCACATATATAGTTCCTGAAAAGGTATAATTGAAAAAGGCCTTTTTCTTCTATTACCATGATGTTTTTGACTTAAGTGGTTCTAGAAGGGAGGAAGTGGTTACTACTTAGCAAACAGATTTTTTTTTCTTTCTTGATAAAATCCAATACATAATATGGTGCAAATGAATCTAGAAGTTACATGTGGGAAATGGGACTTACTAAAATATCCAAATGTGCTACAAGGCTAGCAATCCCAAGTTTGTTTCCTTTCCGAGGAAGCTCAAACTAAAGGATTGTCTTGAGGACTTTTTGGTCCTACAGTAGGTTGGCCTTCCTAGAAAGGGAAAAAAAAATTTATATATATATATATATATATATATATATATATATATATATATATATATATATATATATATATATATATAATGTGTGTGTGTGTATAGGCTATTTGTGAACCATTGTGGAGATTTTATATGTTTTTGCCGCTTTGTCTCTGGGCAATTGTGAGCCCTGTCATTTGCTTATGCAATTTTTTTTTTTTTGTGAGAGGAAATGAAGGTTATCTATACCTAAAATAAATATCATAACATTGGGTGTTATAGAATCTAGGGATCTTTTTACCCAGTGGAGATCTAGACATAAGCCAGATTTGTTGTTTTACCAGAGTAAATTCTAGGCATTGTATCTGCATAATGAGGCAATTAATTATTATTTGGAGAATGGACTTAGTCCCTCAAATAGGACGCATCCCAAATAAACTTAGAGCTTAGGGTTAATAATGTGTGATTACTAGCATCCTGTTTGATTCTGAGGAGGCTAAAGGAATAAAAATCAGAATCAAAATGTTGATAATTAGAGGCATATGATGTAATGAAGGAGATGAAACTCTATTAGAGTAATAAGGCAAGTACAGAAGAACATTTTTATCATAACAGGGAAGATAAAATGAATGTATGCATGGATAGGCTAGAATGATGCATAGAAATTAGTATGAAATTGAGAAGCAGCAGAGTTGTAGTAGCAAGCACCCCAGCATCCCCAGGGTGGCTGCCAACACAGGTTCTTAGATATGCTTTGTTAAAGGAAAGCAACTCAAAATGGGTTAACAAGCTTACTTTAATCAGTCAAATATGTATAATTTACCTAGTTCAGGGGAAAAAGGTCGGCACCCCAAACTTCAGAGTATACAGACAGAATTATCAAGACAGAGAAACAGATCAAGTAGACAGGTTTCCAAACTGTCCAACCATTACATCCATACCAAATCAACATCTGGGTTTTTCAAAGCTGGGGGGCTCTCAACAATGGCTTCCCAGAGTCTCATCTGATCAAATCACAGAACATTTCTCAAAGTGAGCCCCAAAGCAAAGCTTCACATCACGGATTATATAGCCTTCTCCTGGATCAGAGAATGTAACCACCCTCTTGACCTACTGCCCAATCACACAGCATCAAGATGTGGGCATTCCTGAAAACCAAGCCTCCTGCCACAGGCTCCATGTGACCACATTCAGCCTATTAGGAGGCAGAGTATATTTTCAAATCAAGGAAGGTTCTCAGAGTCTCTTAAGCCTATCAAAGGGCCTAAGGGCAGGGAAGATCTTTAAATCTGCATTTTCATTACAAGAGTGTAGTAAATGGAATATTGAACTTAGAACCAGGAGACCTGAGTTTGAATCCTGATTCAAGCAATTGTTTTATGTATAATTATCTAACCCATCATTTGAATTCAGAGAGCTTCAGCTATCCCATCTGTAAAATGGGGATAATGATCTCATTTACAAGGGTGGCTGTGGGGATGGTATTTCCCAAACCTGAATGAGAAGATGAGAATATAAAGGATGAGGCAATCAGATTTAGCAGGACCTCACGAGAAAGAAAAACAAAAACCTAGTAGTTATAGTTAACAACAGGCAGAATGAAAATCAAAAATATGTTGTAGCTACCTAAAAAGAGAATAGAAATTTTGGCAGAATTAATAGGAGCATACAGATTATGGATGCTACTATGTTTCCCCGATAATAAGACACTGTCTTATTATTTTTTTTTTTTTGGAAAGAAAAACACCAGAGGGCTTATTTTCAGGGGAGGACTTATGTTGTCCTGCCTCAGCACTTTTCCGCAGCACTGCTCTCAATGGCACCAGCAAGCAAATCACTGGGGAAGAACAGGATGACGCGCTCACTGCTGCAGCTCTGATTGGATGCAGCTCGGAGGGTGGCGTGCGTTTCACCTGGGGGTGGGGGGGACGGTGCATACAGAGGGTACCGTAATGTAGTGTGTAGCACAGGGGATCACCTTCACTACAGTAGCAATCTCAATTGGGCTTATTTTGGGGGGAGGGCTTATTTTAGAGGAATCTTACACAGTAAGGGGAGGGCTTATTTTCGGGATAGGTCTTATTATCGGGGAAACACAGGTAATTGTCCTATTACATAACAAGGTCAAATGAATATATCATGTAATATGTTTAATTCTGGTTTAATAGAGACATTGATAAAACTAGACAGTGTCTAAATGAAAATGACCAGGACAAAAAGTAATCTAGAATTCATTTCATTGTGAGGAAATATTTTTGTATCTCTTTTCATATAAATATAAGACTATAAGCTTGGTCATGTTAAAATTATAAAAGCAATTTAAAGTAATTTGACTGCTTGTCAGGGTTTGTTGGTAGGACTAAAGGGAACTTTGCAGAAGAAGATGAATTAGTTAATAGTGAAATAGTCCTTTTAATTTGGAATGTTAAATGGAAGGTCACGTGACAAAACACCCAAGGGCAGCATGCTAGGGCAACTTGCCAACCCTCTTGTCTGGGAAGCAGAATCACTACCTCCAAATTAGGAAAGTTCAGAAAAGCAATAAAATCAGGGAGGTCACCAAGAAGATTCAGGCACAATGGCATTCAGGCTCTGGCATGAGGAAGGAGTCCACTGCAGTTTTGCAAGACATGCATACACTTGATTCATGGTTTCACCAACCACTTTCTAATATTTTAGAGTCTAAATGTGAAGGCAGCTGTTATGTGAGAGACACTTAAGTGTATTTTTTTTTATTTAAGGGAGGGGAGAAATCATATTCAGAGAAATCTGAATTTCCTCTTACAGAAAAGGATATATCAATTTTCTAGAAAACTAGAAGTTTCTATCCTGGAAACAAAAATTCCAGGTAAGGAGAAAGAAGGATGCATCAGCTAGGAGGAAAAAGTGTGCCTCGTATATAGACAGCTTATTGAATTTAAAAAGATTAGGTCTGAAAAATCAGAGGATTTTCTGAACTATTATAGTATTTAGTTTAAAGTTTGGCTTTGGGATTCCTGAAAGCTAATTAAGACGGAAATCAGGAAGCAAACAAGCATTTACTTCATGTTAGCTATGTGTCAGACACTATGTTAGACTCTGAGAATACAAAAATAAACATCAAATTGTCCCTGCCCTCAAAAATTTAAATGTTTTTATTGGAGAGAGATTGTGATGTATATATCACCCCCTTGAGTACTACTTCCCCAACTCCCACTTGCATTTTCAGGCCAGGCCTCCAGAAAGGAACTTACTGTTACTATCCTTCGGAGTTCTACTGGTAACTCTGAAGGTCTAGTATCTAACACTTTCACTTAAAACTGCTGACCATTGTATTCATTATTAACAACTCACTAGTTATTTTTACTAGTTATGTTTACTTAGTTATTTCCTAAGATTGTAGAGGAGGAACAATTTTTTCAAAAACCTTCCTCCAAAAACCATTTTTCCATTCTCCCCTTGCACACATGTTTCTGGGAAACTGAGCTCGAACTAAAAGGACTATGGTAATGAAAAATAAAGTGTTACCTGACAGTTCCTTGTTACTGGAAGTCCAGGTTTTCCTTCATAGGGTCTTCATGAAGTGTTCCTTATGCATGGTGTACAGTGGAACTGTGAGTTTTAGTTCCTCTGTTGAGTCCATGGCCAACATTTTTTTCTCTGTGCCATGATAAATCTCACTCCTTGAAACTGTCACCATTGTTAGGTTACTTTCTTTCCAGAGCTGTCTATAGATACTTCCTCTCCATCAGCTTTCATTGTGCTGGCAGTGACTACTACTGTTTATTCACAAATTGGATCTCTTATGGGGCCTCTAAATTCCCCAAATTTATATGGTCACTCAGGATGGGAAGTGATAGAGAAAAATACTCTTATCTTTAAACCATGCAATTCTTTCAAAGTGATTTCATTGGAGCATTTCTACCATTAAACTGCTGCCACTGAACTACATGGTTTCAAATTGGCTAGTTGTTTTTATACATAGATCCAAATGTGTGTCTGATTCTTTCAGTGAATTGTAAGATACTACTTTTGTGCCATCATCTACATTTATCCAATGATCAAAACATATTAATCTTCTCAAAATGATTAGATAGTTGTCCATACTTAAACATTTAATTTATTCAACTGAGGCCTTCGCTGATTACATTAACTGGAGTAGTATTTTACACACACACACACACACATATGTAGATATGCACACTTATATATTATATATACATATGCATATGTGTGCATGTTTGTATTTATATTTATCATCTGGGCACACTTTAATAGATATGAGAAAGTGTGAGCTTCAAAGGCAGAATCAGGAATGCAATTCAAGTAAATTCCACAACACAGGATATCCTTATTCAGTTCACCTTTCTGATTTGTACTGTTTCTGGGTTCAGAAGCATCACAATCAAGTATCTGTGGACCACACAGAAAGCCAGCAAGTACATATATGTCTCGTACTTGCCAATGGTTCATTCTATTTACATACAGATTTTATTTCCCAGTGGAAGGTCAGCCTCTCAATGTTTGTCTTGTAATCTAAAGGACCATATAGTAGCACTTAATAAATTGTTCCTTCATTGAATTGACAGGGTTGAGTAGATGATTTCTAAGGTCCCTTTAAATTTTACAAGCTATGATAATCTCACAGAGCCAAGATGGTGAAGAAAAGGTAGTGACTCACCTGAGCTGTCCCTCAAACCCACTCCAAACACCTATAAATAATACCCTAAAAGAAATTCTGGAGTAGCAGAACCCACAAAAAGATGTGATAAAACAATATTCTAGTCCAAGACAATTTAGTAGGTCAGCAGGAAAGATCTGTCTCACCAGGTAGAGAGTGGAATGCATTCTTCTGTAGGCTGTGCCAGTGCAGACCAGGCCCCAGAAAACCAGGAACAGATCTTTGGAGCAACTGAATCAGCAGGGGCAGTGGTTGCTTCCAGAGATCTCAACTCACAGATGGTAAGAAGGTAAGAAAAGCTGATTAGGAGGAGATTGCAGGGGTCTCTTAGCTGGCATAAGGGGCAGAACTCTGTTGCTTTGATCACATTCAGATCCAGGTCTTGGGTGGCAGTCCCATGATGAGAAGGAACAGTAGTGCACCAGAGCTTGTGACTCCAGTGGAGCCAAGGACCTTCATCACAATACCAGGACAGAAAAAAAGTGCTTATGGTCACTAATTGAATAACTGAAAGTGTAGGTCCCTAGAAGTACTCTGAAAATAGCTGCATGAAATGCTTGAAACTTGGGACAGTGCCCTTTCTACTATGAAAGCAGAGTACCACTTTAGCATAGAGTTAAACGTTTTAAAAAAATGTTGTAAAAATGTGCAAACAACAGAAAACATCTGACTATAGAATGCTACTATGACCTCCATTTCAAGGATAAAATATTAAGTGCAACAAGAAAAAATGAATAAATGTGATGGTGCCACAATTAGAATCACAGAAGACCTACCAGTGGAGACATTAAAGGACCACAGTTCTTGGAACACTATATATCAAGGAGCAAGAGAACAGAGGTTTCAGGTGAAAATGTCCTATCCAGCAAAGAAAAGCATAATCCTGAATGGAAAAAAAAAGATGGACATTAGATCAACTGTCAGACTTTCAGGGCTTTGTTAAAAAAAAAAAAACCTGAAGTTAATAGAAGGTTGGACATAGTTGAGCCAAGAGAAACATAAACTACATACCAAAGATTGATTATAAGGGATTTAATAAGGACAGACTATTTACCTTTTATTTATATAAAATGTAAAAACAGATGTATAAGATTGTTATTAATATTTGGATAGTTTGTAAGGAAGATTGGGGTAGACCTGAGTATGATATGATTTTAAAAGGAAAATCATTTAGAAATAGCTAAAAAGAGTAATTGTTTTATATGAATGAGATACAAGAGGAAGAATCAATACAGAGAAATTAGATGGTACAGGAGGGCTGTTAGTTCTGGTAACCTACTTTAATAGGGAATGGGTTCAAGAGGGAACAATGCATATATCTCTAGAAGAGTATAGAAGACTTCTAAATTCAGAAGAAATAAAATGATAAAGGGATAGGAAGGGAGGAGAGGATAAGGGAGGGTTTTTTTAGAATGAAAGGTGAGGAAATAGGTTAAAGGGGGTATAGAAGGTTATTTACATCAATGAGAATGGGAGGATTAGGGAGGGATCTCTGGGAGGATAAGGGAGGGATCTTTAGAGTGGAGGGTGAGGGAATAAAAAGTAAAGCAGAGGAGTTACCATGTTTCCCCAATAATAAGACACTGTCTTATTATTTTTTTTGGACAGAAAAACACGAGAGGGCTTATTTTCAGGGGAGGGCTTATTTTAATGAACATTGACAGAAATTTTAATAAACAGGTAAATGTGAACAAAAAAATGTACCTTTATTCAATAAGCAAATCACTGGGGAAGAACAGGATGACGCGCTCACTGCTGCAGCTCTGATTGGATGCAGCTCAGAGCGCGGCGTGCGTTTCACCTGAGGGGGGACAGTGCATACAGAGGGTACCGTAATGTAGCATGTAGCACAGGGGATCACCTTCACTACAGTAGCAATCTCAATAGGGCTTATTTTCGGGGGAGGGCTTATTTTAGAGGAATCTTACACAGTAAGGGGAGGGCTTATTTTCAGGATAGGTCTTATTATTGGGGAAACACGGTAGGAGGAATAGGAAATAAGAGATATGCACAAATATAAAAAACAAAGATCAGGAGTAGAATTTGTTAAGGAAAGTATGTCTATATATGTACATATGGATGTATATATGTATATGCATATGTATATATCTATATCTACATAAAAATATATCCACACTTAATTTTAGCCTTTTTGGGGTGTGGGGGAGAAGGGGGAAAAAGTGCAAAGTAAAAAAAGTGCACAGGAGAGAACAAAAGAAAACTTATAAGGATGCAAAAAAAAAAAAGTGGACAGCTCTCCATACATTTTGTACTGTTTATTATACATGCTTTCTTGAAATAAAAATTCGTTGCTATATATTTTGAATTGGCTCTTACGTCCTATTGTGCACATGTGTGCATTTTTTTCTTTTCTTACTATCTATTTAAGTTTTATTATTTAAGTTTATGATATGTTTCTTTTTCTTTTCTCTATTCTATATTTGAGTTCTGGTGTTTGAGTCTAAAATTAAAAAAAAGAAAGTTACTATGGTGACAAGGAAGACAAAAACACAAATTCAGAATACAACAAAGTGAAAATTCCTACAGTCAAAGTCTCAAGGGAATATATGACTTGGTCACAGACCATGGAAGAGCTTATAAAGGATTTTCAAAATAAAGAAAGAGAGGTGGAGGAAATAATCAGAAGAGAAATGAGAGGGATGCAATAAAATCATGAAGAAAAAAAGAATTAACAACTTGATAAAGGAGGCACAAAAAATACTGAAGAAAATAACACCTTCAGAAACAGAATAGGTAAAATGATAAAGATTTACAAAAACCCAGTGAGGAGAAGAATACCTTGAAAAGCAGTTTTGGCCAAATTGAAAAGGAGATACAGAAGCTCACTGAAGAAAACAATTTTTTTAAAAACTTAGAATTCAATAAGTGGAATCTAATCACTCTATAAGACATCAAGAAACAATCAAAATCAAAGGAATTTAAAAAGATAGAAGGTAATGTAAAATATCTCATTAGAAAAACATCTGACCGGGAAAATAGATTCAGGGAAGGTAATTTTAAAATTATTGAACTTTCTGAAACCCAAGATTTAAAAAAGAGCTTAGACATCACGTTTCAAGAAATTATCAAGGAAATCTGCCCTGATAATCGAGAAACAGAGGGTAAAATGGAAATTAAAATAGTCTTCTTTTTTTTTAAATGCTTTATTAACTTCTGCTTTACATCACTCATTTCCACCAGATTTTGAGTTACAATTTTTCCCCTGTTTTTCCCTTACCCACCACCCCAAAATAGCGGTCCCACAGAATATCTCCTCCTCCAATATGCTCTCTCCCATACTCCCTTTGACTTTTCAGTAAGGCATGGTGGATCGCTATGCCCCAATGCCTGTATATCTCATTTCTCAATTACATGTAAAATAGTATTAATAACTGTATATATATATATATATATATATTTTTAAACATTTGATTTTAAAACTTTGATTTCCAGATTCATTCTCTTCCTCCCTTGTTACCCACCCTTAGTGGGAAGATAACCAATTCAGTATAGGTTGTATATATGTAGCTATGAAAAACATTGTCATAGTAGAGATATTGTAAAAGACTGACTATATTTCCCTTCTTCCTATCCCACCTACCACTTGTTCTATTCTCTACTTTGATCCTGTCCCTTTTCAAAAGTGTGTGCTTCCAATTCCTCTCCCCCCCCCCCC
>NW_027187419.1:15881723-15958401 GCF_028583685.1 Petaurus breviceps papuanus | reverse complement strand
CCCCCCCCCCCAGCCTGCCCTCCTTTCCATCATCCCCTTCCCCACTACTCTCTTGTAGGGTGAGATACCCTATTTAGTGTGTATGTCATTCCCTCCCTGAGCCAAATTCAATGAGAATATGGTTTTGCCTTTTTGCCTTCCTATTCTTCCCCTCCATTGTAACCATTTTCCCTTGCTTCTTCTATATGAGATAGTTTACCCCATTCTGTCTCTCCCCATCTCCTCTCATTATATTCCCCTCTCACCTCTTAATTTCACCTTTTAAGTATCATCCCTTCCTGTTAAATTGGTCCTGTACCCTCTATCTATGTATACCTGTAAACATATATACACACATTCACATATGTATTCATATGCCCATATACCCTCCTATATATATATATATATATATATATATATATGTTTCTATTCCCTTCAACTATTTTCATACTGAGAAGAGTTTCATCAGTTACAATTATTGTTTTTCCATATAGGAATGTAAATAGTTCAACTTTGATATGTTCCTTATGATTTCTTTTGCCTGTTTACTTTCTCAAGCTTCTCTTGCTTCATGTATCTGAATGTCAAATTTTCTATTCAACTCTGGTTTTTTTTTTTCATCAAGAATACTTGAAAATCCTCTATTCCACTGAATGACCATATTTTCCCCTGAAACATGATACTCAGTTTTGGTGGGTAGGTCATTCTTGATATTAATCCCAGCTCCTTTGCCCTCCAGAATATCATATTCCAATCCCTTGGATCCCTCAATGTAGAAGCTGCCAGATCCTGTGTTATCCTGATTGTGTTTCCACAATGTTCAAATTGTTGCTTCCTGGCTGCTTGTAATATTCTCTCCTTTATCTGGGAATTTTGGAACCTGGCTATAATATTCCTAGGAGTTTTCGTTTTGGGATGTTTTTCAGGAGGTGATCAGTGGATTCTTTCAACCTCTATTTTGTCCTCTAGTTCTAAAACATTAGGGCAATTTTCCTTGAGAATTTCTTGGAAGATGATTTCTAGTTTCTTTCTTTGATCATGGCTTTCAGGTTGTGCAATAATTTTTAAATGATCTCTCCTGGATCTATTTTCCATTTCAGTGGTTTTTCCAATGAGATATTTCACATTGCCTTCTATTCTTTCATTTGTTTGGATATGTTTAACAGCATCTTGATTTCCCATAAAGTCACTAGGTTCCATTTGCTCCAATCAAATTCTGAAGGAATGATTCTCTTCAGTGAGCTTTTGAGGTTCTTTTTCCATCTGGCAAATTTGGCTTTTTAAAGCATTCTTCTCCTCATTGCCTTTTTGAGCCTCTTTTGCCATTTGAGTTAGACTATTTTTTAAAGTGTTATTTTCCTCAGTCAGGCTGTTGACTTTCATTTCATAATTTTCTTGCCTCATTCTCATTTCTCTTCCCAATTTTCCTCCACTTCTCTTATTTGCTTCTTAAGGTCCTCTATGGCCTGTAACCAGCTAGTGCTTTTCATGGAAGCTTTTGGTGCAGGAGTTCTGACTTCACTGTCTTCCTCCTATTGCATGCTTTGCTCCTTTTTATCCCCAAAATACGAGTCTAATGTTGGATTGCTTTGCTTGGTTTGCTTCCTTTGCTTGCTCATTTTGCCACTCAATTTCTTGACTTTTGGGCTTTTCACCATAGTAGAACTCTGCTACCAGACAGGGGAGCTTCATACTAAACCCTGGGGTTTCCTCAGCTTCCAAAGGTGGTGCCCTCTTTGAAGCCTCCACATGCTCTGGCAAGCTGGTAACATACCCCAGGATATCCACCCTAGAAAGCAATCCAGATCCAAGCAAGTTAAAGCAAGAGCAATTGTCCCTCAGACTTGTCACTTGGTCCCCCTATACTCTGCAAGCCAGGAACTGAAGCTGCCACAGGGTGGCTGCATGACTGGCTCCTCAGTGGCTTCTCCCCCCCAGGAGCAAAAGCCAATGCACTCCCAACTACTGGGTCCCAAATTCCACACTGCACTGACCTCTCACTTTGTCCTTAGTATCTATGTGTTGATAATTCTGGACTGCCACAGCTGCTGATGATCTGGAGTCCCTCAGCAGGCAGCTGGTTAGCCCTGCCCTGGTGCTAAAACCTCGGTGTGGGGCTGGGCTCCCAGAGCTCTGCACTGGCGGGATTCCTTCTGGCCTGCCAGGCTGTCCTTATAGGAGGTTAGCTTCTTTGTGTCATTTTGTGGGTGCTCTAGCTACAAAGTTTGTTCAGAGTTCCCTTTTACATGAATTGGGGGAGGTGGAAGCCAGAGTCACACTGAAATAACCTTCTGATCACTTCCTGAAAGAGATCTGAAAGTAAAAATATTATGAAAATATTTGAAATATTATGGCCAAACCAGACCTCCCTGGTCAAGAAAAAAATATTGCAAGTAGCCAGAAAGAAACAATCCAAGTATTATGGAGCCAAAAAGTGGGGGTAATATTTGTGATTTCAAAGTTAAGATAGATTTATTTAAAAGAGATAAGCAGGGGAAATATATTATGTTAAAAGGTATACATAATGAAGTGATATTATCTCAATACTAAACATATATGTACCAAATGTAATAGCAGTCAAATTTATAAAGGAAAAGGTAAATGAATTACAAGTAGAAATAGCTATCAAAACTATAATAATTTTAATTACCTTCCCTTCTGAGAACCAGATAAATCTAACAAAAAATAAGGAAGTAAATGAGATCAATAGAATTTTATATAGGGTAACTATGGTAAATATCTATACAGAATTGAATTGGAATAAAAAGTAACATACCGTTTTTTTCTCAACTCAAATTTTTCAACTTTACAATAATTGACCATAAATTAGGACATAAAAACTCTATAGTCAAAGACAGAAAAGCTGAAATATTAAATGCATCTATTTCAGATCATAAAGCAATAAAAACATTTAATAATAACTATGGAAGCACAGGTTTGAAATTAATTGTAGTCTAAATAACCTAATCTTAAAGAAAGAGTAGGTCAAACAATAAGTCATAGAAACAAATAATTTTATTGAAGAGAATGATAATAAGACAACATACCAAAATGTATTAGATGCAAGAAAAACACTAATCAACAGAAACTTTATATATCTAAATGCTTACATCAATAAAATAGAGAAAGAGTAGAGCAATTAATGGGTCATGCAATTAAAAAATAATTAAAAATCCCCAATTATACATCAAATCGGAAATCCTAAAAATTAAAGTTGAACTTAATAAAATTAAATGCAATAAGAGCATTAAATTAATAAATAAATTAGGATCTTGTTTTACAAAAAAGAAAACTAATAATAACCACTGGTTAATATACTTTTAAAAAATAGAAAACCAAATCTTTAGTATCAAATGAAAAGGATGAAAACACCACTGATGAAGATGAAATTAAAATAATTATTAAGTTATTGTGCCCACTTATATGCCAACAATTTTAATAATTAAGTAAAATATGATAATATCTACAAAATATCAACTGTGAAAATTAAGACAGGAAACAGTACATCTAAATATATGTATTTTAGTAAAAGAAACTGAACAAGCAATGAATGAGCTTTTTAAAGTGTATTTTTAATTCATGGATTAATATAAGCATTTCCATGTCACAGTAGAATAAAAGAGATGATTGTACATGAAACTGCACATGTACTATGCACAGTTTCCTGTTCCTTTCAAATAAACAACAAAATTATCATGTAAATTCTATTTTTTTCTTTCTTTCTCCCCACCCTCTGTCTTAGAGATGGCTACCATTAGACACAATTGTGTGTGTGTGTGTGTGTGTGTGTGTGTGTGTGTGTGTAAAATTATTCCATACATTTATTTCTCAGTTTTTTTCCCCCCTCTGGATATAGGTAGCATCTTTCTTCATATGTCCTTTGTAGTAAATTTGGGTATTTATAATAGTCAAAATAACATTCACTCAAAGTCATTCTAAAAACAACATTGTTTGTCACTTCCTCCTTCTATCATTTTAGTCAGTCTCGTAGGTATTAAATAATATCTCAAGGTTGTTTTAATTTGCATATCTCTAGTCAATAATGATTTACAACATTAATTTTTCTTCCTGATCATAGCCATAGACCATTTATCAATTGGGAAGGTCTCATAATCTTGTAAATTTGACAAAATTCTTTATATATTTTGGATATAGGACCTTTATCTGATAAACTATCTACAGAAAATTTCACCTAGTTTTGTTTCTTTCTGGTCTTGGCTACATTTGTTTTACTTGTACAAAACCTTTTTAATTTAATGGAATTGAAATTATTCATTTTACACCTACCTTTCCTCTCTCTCTTGTTTATATATAACTTCTTTGCCTATCCATAAGTCTGATAAATAATATGTTACATGTTCTACTTTTTTATAAAATCTCTATATCCAGGTCATGTATCCATTTTGACATTATTGTGGTAAATGGTGTAAGATTTTGGTCTATGCCCAGTTTCTGCCATACTGCTTTCCAATTTTCCAAACATTTTTTAGCACATAAGTAAATCTTATCCCCAAATTTCAAATCTTTACACTTGTCAAATACAAAATTACTGTCTTTATTTGCTGCTGTAAATTGTAAATCTACTATATTCCATTGATCAGACTTTCTATTTCTTAGCCAGTACCAGACAGTTTTGATAATTACTGCCTTGTAATACAGTTTAGGATCTGGTACTGTTAAATGTCCTTTCTTTCTACTTTTTTTTCTTTATTTTCTTTGATATTCTTGACTTTGTTTTTTCTAAATGAATTTTATGATTTTTTTCTAATTCACATTCAAAGTTATAATTACTATTTATGAATTACCCTCCATCTTATTTTGCTTACTATTGTCCTTCTCAGTTTCTCTTTTCACCTATCCCTGTTGCCTTAGTCTTGTCCTTATCCTCTTATTGCTTATTTTAGCCACCCGGCTAAAAGTTCTTTCCTGATCTATTCACCCAACCCTCCTACTCTTAATCTATATTTCTTCTAAAAGTTCCTTCCTCACCCTCTCCACCAGTTTTATGACCTCTCAAGAAGTTTGGAAGATTTCTAAACCTCTTTATATGTATCCCTTTTTTGCTCTTCAACCCAGATGAGTTACATTCACATATTACCAGCCCTCCTTACCCCCTTCTTTCTATATATTAATTCTTCCTTTTGCTCCCTGTTTTCATGAAATAATTTCTCCTTTTAACCTATTTCTACCTAATTTTATTTTTAGAATCACCTCATCATACACAAATTGATCTCAAAATTTTGTTCAAACTTAGTAATGATAACAGTTTTAAGAATATTATTACTAAAAATTATCAATATCAGTAACATTTCCATATATCATAAGTAAATAGCTTGATCTTAATAATTAGTCTCTAAGGGGGCAGAGCCAAGATGGCTGAGTGAAAGCAGGAACTTGCTGGAGTTCCCCCTCCAGCCACCTCCAATACCTATAAAAAATTACTATGAACAAACTTTAGAGCTACAGAGCCCAGAAGGTGAAAGAGAGAAACAAATCTCCTCCTGAATGCAGCCTGGCAGACCGACAGGAAGGGTTTATAGCACTGGGCGAGGAGCCAAGCACAGTCCCCCGTGAGCTGGGCTAGCCCAGACCCAGGATGGCCCAAAACCAGTGGCACAAACTAGACAGAGCATACTTTAAAAGGGTGAATCACCAGCAGCTGTGTTGGTTTCCAGATTTCTCAACCCATAAAAAAACAAAGACAAAGTAAAAGATCAGTAGGGAACTCTGTTGGAACTGGGTTATTGAAGAGAATGGTCTGGCCCCTGCCCCCAGGGCAAAAGAGGTGGTGGTAGTACAGTGGCTGCAGCTTCTGCCATGTCGCTGCCTCTGGAGCTCCTGGCCTATAGACCATAGGGGGTCGAAGCAACCATTCAGGGGTAATAGCTCTTGCTTTGACCTGCTTGGATCTGGGTCATAGTCTTGGGTGGTAGTCCTGGGGTGAGGAATTTCAGTGTGCCAGAGCTTCTGGTAGCTGAAGAGAGGGTACCCTCCTCATAGTTCTGACAACAGCTTTGACAACTGCAAAATCTCCAGCAATTTGGGACACAGCTCTCTCCACTTTGGAAGCAGAGTCCTACTGTGGCAAAGAACTCAAATGTCAAGTAATTGGCTTGCAAGATGAGCAAACAGATGAAGCACAATCAGACTATAGAATCCTTTTTGGGGGACAAAGAGGATCAAAACATAGAATGAGAAGAAGACAACAAAGTCAAAACGCCTGCAAAGTTTCCAAGGAGAATATGAACTGGTCCCAGGCCATAGAGGAGCTTAATAAGGATTTTGAAAATCATGTAAGAGAAGATGAGGAAAATTGGGAAGAGAAATGAGAATGATACAAGAAAATCATGAAAAGAAAGTCAAGTACCTGACTGAAGAAAATACCTTAAAAAAACAGACTAACTCAAATGGCAAAAGAGGCCCAAAAAGCCAAAGAGAAGAAGAATTGCTTAAAAAGCAGAATTGACCAGATGGAATAGGAATTTCAAAAATTCAGTGAAGAGAATAATTCCTTCAAAATTAGATTGGAGTAAGTGGAAGCTAATGACCATGAGAAATCAAGGTACTATAAAAAAACAGATCCAAACAAATGAAAAAATAGAAGACACTGTGAAATATCACACTGGAAAAACCACTGACCTAGAAAAATAGATCCAGGAGAGATAATTTAAAAATTATTGGACTATCTGAAAGCCATGATCAAAAAAAAAAAAAAAAAAAGAGCCTAGAAATCATCCTTCAAGAAATTCTGAAGGAAAATTGACCTGATATTCTAGAACCAGAGGGTAAAGTAGAAATTGAAAGAATTCACTTGAATTCTTGATAAAAGGTCCCAAAAAGAAAACTTTTATGAATATTATAGCCAAATTCCAGAGTTACCAGGTCAAGGAGAAAGTAGCAAGGAAGAAACAATTTGTGGAAACACAATCAGGATACCGTAAGATCTAGCAGCTTCTACATTAAGGGATGGAAGGACTTGGAATATGATATTCTGGATTTAAAAGGAGCTAGAATTAAAACCAAGAATCACCTGCCCAGCAAAACTGAGTATAATGCTTCAGGGGACAATATAGTCATTCAATGAAATAGAGGACTTTCAAGCATTATTGATGAAAAAAAAAAAACAAACCAGGGCTGAACAGAAAATTTGACTTTCAAATACAAGTAGCAAGAACAGCATGAGAAGGAAAACGGAAAAGAAATCATAAGGAACTTATTAAAGTTGAACTATTTACATTTACTTGGCTGTCTCTGGGAATGGAGACTTTCACCTCAGCAATGGGTAAATAAAGCTTCAGCTCTTCTGGGACCCCCCCTAGTGGTCATGTGGACTCCAGAGGGGTAGGCCACTTAGGGGCTGCTCCTCGTTCAAGACATTAAGGTATCGAGGCATCACAAGACAGTCACTGGGTTCACCTCAATGGTTCCTACTCAAATGGGTTACCTTATTTTCCCAAAGGCTTCTCAAATTCTTATTATAGAACCTACTCTTATTTGTTCTGCTCTGTTAGCCTGAAGGGACATCTGGACATCCAAAGGCCCTTCTCCAAACTCCTCAGTCTCTTCCTCCTAATTCTCATCTTCCCCACTCCCATAATTTGTTAAAGCTTGTGGAAACACAGACACATTGAACCTCATGTTCTTAGGTGCCTTAATCATAAATGAGCTTCTTAAGAGAAAATCATCAGAACCAGATGGATTTACAAGTGACTTCTGCCAAACATTTAAAGAGCAGCTAATTCAGTATTAAATAAATTATTTAGAATAGGCAAAGAAGGAATCCTGTTAAACTCCTTTTATGAAACAAATATGATGTGATAACTAAACTAAGAAGAGCAAAAACAGAGAAAGAAATGTATAGATCACTTTCATTAATCAATATTGATGCGAGAATTCTGCATAGAATAAAATACTATCTAGGAGACTGCAACAATATATCACAAAAATCATACGGAGTGGCCAAGTGGGATTTATACCAGTAATGCAAGGCTATTTCAACATAAGGAAAACTATTAACATAATTGATTTTATCAATAACAAAATCAACAAAAATCATATGATTATCTCAATAGATTCAGAAAAAGCTTTAACAGCACTCTTTCCCATTAAAACAAATACTTGAAAGCCTAGGTGTAAATGGATTTTTTCAATTAAATGATAAGAAGGAGTTACCTAAAACCATCAGCAAATATTATCTGCAATGGGGATAAGCTAGAAGCCTTCCCAATTAGATCAGAAGTGAAATAAGGATGTCAATTATCCCAAAAATTATTCAATATTTTACTAGAAATGCTAGAATAGAAATAATAAAAGAAATTAAAGGATCAGAAAGGATGATGAGGAAATAAAAGTTTCTCTTTTGCAGACAATATGAAAGTGTACTTGGAAAATCTTAGTGATGCAAATAAAAAATATTTGAAACAATTAATAATTTTAGCAAAATAGCAGGATATAAAGTAAAGCCTCACAAATCAATAGCATTTCTACAGAGTACCAACAATGCTCTACAAGAAGTCATAGAAATATGTTACCTAAAATAACTGTAGACAATATAAAATGACAGGAAGTATTCCTGCCAAGAAAAACTCAGGAACTATAGGAGCATAATTATAAAACACTTTTCATACAAATAAAGTCAGATTTAAACAATTGGAGAAATATTAATTGTTCATGGATGATTCAAGCTAACATAATAAAATTGAGAATTCTACTTAAGCTAAATACTCAATCATTGCCATCCCAATTAAACTACCAAAAATATTTTATTGAGCTAGAAAATAATAGCAAAATTCATTTGAAAGAGCAAAGATTTAAGAATATCAAAGGAATTAATAAAAATGTAAAGGAAGGAGATGAAGCAATATCAGATCTTAAACTGTATTATAAGGCAGTATTTATCAAAATTTTCTTGTACTGGCTAATAAAACTGGTAGATCAGTGGAGGAGAGTAGGTATACAATATGTGTTAATAGATGATTATAGTAAACATTTCTGATAAAGTAAAGATCTAAGTTTTTAGGATAAGAATTCACTATTTGATGAAAATTGATGAGAAAACTGGAAAACAGTCCAACAGAAAGTACATATAGATCAATATCTTAGATCATTTATAAAGACAAGGTCGAAGTTGATACAGGATCTAGAAATAAAGGTAGATACAATAAGTAAATTAGAAGAATATATATGTAAGTATGTATATGCAGTTTCTCAGGTAAAGGCTTCACTTCCCAGATGCATGGAGAACTTTGTCAAATTTGTAACAATATGAGTCATTTCCCAGTGGATAAATAGTCAAAGGATATGAACAGGAAGTTTTAGAATAAAAAATCAAAACTACATATCATCATATAAAAATTCTCTAAATTATTATTGATTGAAGAAATGCAAATTAGAACAACTTTGAGGTACCATCTCATACCTAATGGATTGGCTACAATGAGAGAAGGATGAAATGACAAATGTTGGCATAAAAATTGAGACTCTAATCCACTGTTGGTGGTACTGTGAACTGATCCAACCATTTTGGAGGACAATCTGGAGCTATACTAAAAGAGTTATAAAACTGTATGTATCCTTTGACACAGCTATATTTCTATTAGGTCTGTTTCCCAAAGAGAACCAATAAAAGAGGAAAATAAGCTATATATTCTAAAATGTTTATACCAGCTCTCTTTGTGGTGGCAAAGAATTGGAAATAGAGGGGATGCCCATAAATTGGGGAATTCCTGAACAAGTTATGGTATATAATTGTGATGGAATATTATTGTTCTATAAGAAATGATAAACAGGTGGATTTTAGGGGAAAAAACATGAGAAGACTTACATGAAATAATTAAGGGTGAAATTAGCAGAAGTAAAAGAAATTTGTACACAGTAAGAGCAATATTGTTCTAAAAACAACTTTGCACAACTGTCATTTTGATTATAATACTCAAATCAGCTACAAAGGACCTCTGAAGAAAAATGCTATCCACGTGCAGAGAAAGAACTGATAAGTAGAAGTATATATAATAATGTATTCTTTAGTTGCAAATCTAATGAACTTTTCTCAGTCTTATTCCTTCTTAATCTGTCTGTATTTGACACTGTTGCTATCTTCCTAGTTATTCTGTCCTCTCTGACTTATTGTGATTCTTCTCTCCTGCTATCTGTATAACTACTCCTGAGTCACCTTTGCATGTTCTTCATCTCTGTCATGCCTCCTAACTGTAGGTCTTCCCCCAAAGGTATTTCCTAAAGCCTTTTCCCTTTTTGTTTTATACTAACTTACTCGGTGGTCTCCTATGGATTCAGTTTTCCTCTCTATGGCTATGACTCACTGATCTACATATCCAAAAATAGTCTGTCTCCTTTGCTCATCTTATATCATTAACTGCTTATTTAACATTTCAAACTGAATGTCTTGTAGGTTTCTCAAATTCAATATCTAAAAGAGAAATGCTTTGTTGTTAAAGGTACCATGACCACTTCTTCCTATTCATTTGGGTTCACAACCTTTACTTTATACACTCATTCATCCTATTTATCTAGTCTGTGGCCATGCTTTATCACGTATGCTTTCACAAAAACCTCTCATATATTTCCCCTTAACTGCATTCGCACAACCATCAATTGAGTTCAAGGTCTCCTCAACTGTTATCAAATGACTGTAATAGCCTTGTAATTAGTCTCTCTGACCCAAATATCATTATTAGTCATCTCATCTTCCATGCAGTTGCCAACATGGTTTACCAAAAGTGTAGATATGAAAATGTCACCTTTGGGGATGAAATATAAAGTCCTTTTTTGGACATTTCAGGTTCTCTCAACTGGGTCTCT
Organism: Petaurus breviceps papuanus; assembly: GCF_028583685.1. Lineage (NCBI taxonomy): Eukaryota > Metazoa > Chordata > Mammalia > Diprotodontia > Petauridae > Petaurus > Petaurus breviceps. Next base: position 15,947,604 of record NW_027187419.1, on the reverse strand, counting down.
TCCTGGATTTTTAATATATTCACACTTGACTCTGCTCCATACATTATATAATCCAGTAATACAGGTCTACTTGCTTTTGCCTCTACCTCCTGTTTCGCTGCCTTTACATTGATTTTCCCCAGTGTAGAATTCATTCTTTCTTCATCTCCAGTTCTTGACATCCTGAGATTCCTTCAACACTTAGTTCTAATAAAACCTTCACAAGAGGCCTTTCTTGGTGCTCCCATCCACCTGACCATTCTCACACTAATGCCACCTTCCTTTTATTCTCTATGTATCTTGTATGTATATTATTTACATGTTACCTCACGAATCAATATGTTAGCTCTTTAAGGTTGGAGATTTTGTGGTTGTTGTTTTTGTCTTTGTATTTCTAGCACCCATAGTGTTTGGTAGTATGGCACATGTTTAATAAATGTATGCTAATTGATTGACTGCTTGATGACATATGTAGTCAGAGACTAAATGTTAGAGTTTTTGGTTATTTGTTTTACTGTTATTAGCACTGCCAACATGACAGTGGATTGGGGATTGAGTGAAGTGAAGAATTTTGTGCCCAATATAGTCATTTCAGTTGGATGTTAGCTGAGTAGTGAGTATAGGGATGAGTGTCTCTAGTTTGTTTAACATGAAGCTGAGTCCTATTGCCCTATTGACATAGCCTCATTAATATGATGGGATAGTGTGTACATTAGAGAATGCCAACATAAAAACCTTTTTACAAGCAGTTGACAGGCACAAAGGCATTTTCAAATGTATCAACTGTGTTTTCAACTTCCTAGTAATCACTTCCTTTAGGTTTTAAATTTCATTTACAATTTCCATATTACCATATAATTAGTTTTAAATACAGTTTGCAAAGATTCACAAATCTAAGAGGGTAGTAAAGTTAAATAATTGTGAAAATTAGGAATGCAATTTCAATTTTTTTGGTGTTATTCCAAGGAAACCATACAATTCCTCCCTCCTATAAGGAACAGTACCTAACATAGATTTTGATTTGTTTTAGTCTTATGAAAATATTTCCATCCTAGGGTATCTAATTACTGTTTTTTTTGTAGGGGAAGTGAACCTTTCCTTTGTACATAAATACCATTGTATATTATAGTTATTTATATGAATGTCTTACCTGATTTATTAAGATGTAAACTTAATAAGGGAAGAAATTATATATAATTCACCTTTCTAATCCACAGTACCTCACTGAGTGTTCTGTGTATAGTAGGAGCTAAATACATATTTGTTCAACTGAAAGGAATCAATTTTTTATAAAGTGATAGGTTCATTTTTTAAAGGGTAGTGTATACAGTAAAGTTGAAATATTTGGTTACTTTAAAACATATCACTGCAGCATACATTAGATGCCTAGGATATTGGTGAATAGACAAGAATGATTCAGGATAAGTGTATGTATATGGATTGGGGTGTGCAAATGAAAAGGAAGTGTCCATTCTGGTGACATGAAAGATCTACTGAAGTATCAATAATGAAGAAAATCTTGGGGCAGCTAGTTGGCTGAGTGAATAGAGCTCCAGCCCTGGAGTCAGGAGGACCTGAGTTCAAATCTGGCTTCAGATACTTAATACACAAAAAACTAGCCATGACCTTGGGCAAGTCACTTAGCCCCAATTGCCCTACCTTCTCCCCTCCAAAAAAAATCTTATATATATATTATAACTTACCAATGAACCTCTATGCTATTCCTCATTCCATCAAAATTAATAAAATGTATCTTTTTTTAGTTTTCAAAATTTGTGATCAAGATATCTAATAATTCAACTTTCAAATATAAATTCCATGATCAATAACAAAAACACAGCCAAATTCTTTGAGGGGCTCTGCTCTGTCCTTAGTTTGTGCTATAGCCCAGTGATTTAGGATCATAGCAAGAACTCATAAACCTCCCTTGTTGAATTTACTGTTTATTATTTCTGTTGTATACTTGCTGTTACTCCAGGTATGGACAGCACACTTGGACTGCCTTATACCTTTGAAAAATATATATATCCCAATGACATTACTACCTGCACAGTTTCATGAGTCATGTTCTGGAGAGGTTTGGGGTTGTTTCCTGCTACAAAATAATGGTGACAATTTTGAAGTCATTGATTAAAGATAACTGTTCTTCCCAGAAATCACAGAATTCTGTACTGAATTGCATCAAAAGGAAGTGACAAATGTACTCTTACCACCAACATTTCCATGCTGGAAATGTGTCACATTAAAATAATGCTAAAATAGGAAGCCTTATAATACTTCATCCATTGTTCATCAAACAAGTATAGTGACACATTCAAATTAGTAAAACCTGTAAGACTATGTATCCCTGAAATTCGGCTGGTGTTTATTAACAGTATATGCATGTGTACAGAAAAGGAGCAATTTGCCAATCATCAATCCTTTCTTAAGTACCTATTATGTTCAGTCTACAAAAATTTATTCAGTTCTTACTATATGCCAGGTTTAATGTTACATAGTGCAGATACAGAGACCAAAATAAAATATTCCCTGATGTCTAGGGGCTTATGAGAAGAAGAAAAAGAAGGAAAGGGAGGGGGAAAGGGGAAAGCAGGATGGCAGAAAGGGAAGAGAAAGAAGGAAGGAAAGAGGAAGGGAAATGGGATAAGAGAAGGAATGAGAAAACACAGATATGTAGCAATACACTTCTGTAGTTCCTGTAACAAAATGCATGAATCCTGTGTTTGTCAAAGTAGGTTAAGTATTTTTCCAGCTCATATCTACATAATATTATGTTGCAACACTAATGAGATATACTCACTGAAGAAATAGTGAATAGGAAAGACAAAAGATCAGAGGTTGAAGGAAATCTGTTAACAGAGCAGGAATTGTTATCTAAAGATCCTTTTCTCATGTGAAAGGCTTCAGAAGTCATAAAAATGATACTAAAATGAGTTAGGCTCTCTGTATTATACAGGTGAGACTGAAGCTGTAATATAAGGGTTAAGGTTATGATGCTCCTTTACGTGACAGATATAAGTGATGGAGTGGGGAAAATGAGTTCTCTCCAAGATGATTGAGCAGAAGCTAAAAGATATACATTGAAACCTGAAACAATGTCTGAACAGTATCACACACTAAAGAAAAAAGAATAGAAACAAATAGAGGTGAGAACAATTTCAGGTGAAGGACATCTTGAAAACTAACAAAATTAAAGTAGTAGGAAAGAGAAATAAATTGCATTTCTGTCAAAGCAAAGTCCAAAATGGTACATTCAAAGCCAGTTCCAGCAATGATAGAGGATTGAAGAATCATCATTTTCTAGGACTCTGGGATTTCATGTACCTTATAATAATGGAATTTGTATCAAATTGTATATTTTACTGATATTGCACTGGTCATCAGCAATATCAAATCCTACAAAATTAGAATGAATAGGAGGAATATCTCTTTTGTAAAATGCAACATACATATTTTTAAAGGACAATTTAAAAAAAATCTCTGATACTTAATGATTCTACAAATCTTGAAAGGCAATGTGATGAAAAGAATAATGGACTTTAAATAAAGACCTGAGTTCAAATCTTGCCTCTGATACTTACTAGGTATATAAATAAAACATGTAAAAGAGATAGTGGAGAGCACTATTGTATAGAGGATATGCATTCAATCAGTAAGTATGTGTATGTGTGTTTGTGTGTGCACACATGCATGCATGTATATGGAATTTCCAGGAGAAGTTGACATTTAGAAAGATGTGCAGAAAACTTAGAGTTTTAGTTTTGTCATCAGGTCACATAACTAATATATTCAGAAGAGTGACTTGAACCAAGATCTTTCTGGTTTTGAGACTAGCTTTTTATTCTTGATATGATTTCTTTTAACATAGTGTGTTATGAAAATATTCCTGTGAAAACATTTACTCCTTTAGGCAGGAGAAAGGGAGTAGAGAAGGTAGAAGTAAATGGAGAAAATTTAATTTCAACTGAGATAAAAACAGAAATTGTATTATTACCTGCACATATAGATCTCCTGATCAGAATGAGTGAATAGGTGAATAATGGAAACATTACAAGTTCAACATATAAGCATAATAGCAGTAATAAGAGACTTCAATTGCCCATTCTCTCTGTGAAAAACAGAAGAGCTAATACATCTTGGCTTGCCTTAATGAAAATTTAATTCTTCTAACAGTTGAGCAAGCCATAAGGGGAACTTCTATATAATTCTCACCAACAAGGGAGACTTTGCTGAAGTGGAAATGATATGAACATTAGAAGGAAATGAACATTCCATCTGTTTTGTTTAGAAATGTTTTATTGATGCTTTTTATTGTTTCCTACATTGCTGTCACTTCTTGCTACCACCCTTTCTCCATATTTTGGAGAAATAATCATGTAAAAAAGGAGTAGAGATAACTAGAACAGACATAGTGAACAAATCTGATCATACATTCCACACCAATATACCAAAACCTCCATACTGAGGAGGAAGTCATGCCTGGAATACTACTCATTTCTACCACCTGGCTTCTTTCAAGTCCCAACTAAAATCCCACCTTCTATAGGAAGCCTTTCCTGATCTACCTTAATTCTAGTGCCTTCACTAAGTTTGTTGGTTATCTTCAATGTATCCTATATTTAGCTCATTTGTACATAGTTGTTTGCATATTTTCTCTGATTAGACTCTGAACTCCTTAAAAGTAGGGACTGTCTTTTGACTGTCTCTTTATAAAGGGCTTAGAAAAAGAATAAAATAAGAAACACTTAAAAATGTTTATTGACTAACTAAGAGTCATGATTGGGTATGGAATTCATAAGAATAATGGCACTTTTAGTGTTGTTGTCTTAAATATTAGTAATGAATGATCTATTTTAGAATCTGGTATAGAGAGAGAGGCATGCCAGTTATGGTTTGGCATAGAGCTTAGTTTGGGGGACAAGAGATTTCAAAGCTTTCTAAGAAAGTATATAGAGGATCCTATGAACCTTTCTAAAACTTAGGTCTGACAATGTCACCCTAACCACATTCAATATATTCCAGTGACTCCCCATTACCTCCAGAATAAAATATAAAATTCTGCTTGCTTTTAAAACCCTTTAAAACCTGGACCCTGTAAAGCCATGCATGAGCAGCTTTCCAGAGGACAGCTGCTGTGAACAGCTTTCAACTTTCTGATTACATAGTATAGTGAACTGTCTATTCAATAACATATCAGAGCAAAACATTCACAGATAATCAAGGTACAGCATTCACAATATTATAATTTATCATAGAAAATCAAAATACAGCTTTCACAATGACATAATAACTTAACAGCTTGTCACTAAAATGGCCACATAGTTCCACCAAAGTGGTCACATAGTTTTGAACAAAGTACAGTCATTTAGTGAATCAATCATTTAGCACCCCAATCATTCAATTACAGAGTACAAAAGTTGAAAGTCCTCCACCCATGGAGTTTACCAACTTACAAATCAGTCACTATTCAGTCATCAGTCACTATTCAATCATCAGTCACTACTCAGTCATCAGTTAATACTCAGTACCCTCTTAAGGGGTAGTGGCAAACACACAAGCCATCTATCCCTAAGTCACTAGTATATTACAATTTCAGTCACTACTCAGTACCCATGGAGAGGCCTTTTCATCTTGACTAAGGACAGGCTTTTAGCTTCCATGGCTCCTCTTCCATGATCCCAGCTTCCACCCGAATCTAACCAACTGCTTTCTGAGTTCAAAGGCAGACAACTCGCAGTTCCTTGTCCAGCTCTCCAAGAAGTTCCTGCTCCACATTGGAGCTCACAATGTCCAGCCCATCTCAAATCCTTCACAGTCTCTGTTCCTTGGAAGATAACACTTACCAAATCCACAAGAACATCCATACACATTAACAAAGCCACAACAACATTTGTACAAAATACCATCACCACAGTTATGCTTCCTCACTCTTCTGTAGCTCCAGCTGGCCTTTGGAAATTCTCAGCAGCTCCAGCTAGCCCTTGGAAATGTTCAGCAGCTCCAGATGGCCCTCAGAAGTCTTTTGCAGCTTCATTCTCAAAATCAAAATCACTTTCTCCACAGAAGTTCCAGTCCAGCAGCAGCAGCCCAGCCTTCATGTGCTCATCCCAAGAAGTTCTGACTTTCCCAGCTTGTGCTCTTCATTATAAACAGTATAGCTCCTCCCTGTTCAGACCCTTCCTGTTATGTCAGCAACAGGGGTTCATACCTTCTGTTTCTTTAACAGATGCTTAATTTGAAATTAGGTGTGAAGTACCTGTGAGCTTTCCAATACAAAGGGATCTTCAAATTTCATTACCATTACAGACCCTACCTTTCCAGGCTTCCTTCCATCTTTCTTCCCTTCCACATGTACCAGTAAATTGTCATCCTTGCTGTTCCTCAAATTATATGCTTTATGTCCCTTTTCCCTGCATTTTTTGGGGTATCCTCCATGTTTGGAATTCCCACCTCTTGACTTCCCTGGCTCCCTTCAACCTTCACCAAGAAGGTTTTTTTTCTTTTCCTGGTTGTCCTTAATGTTAATCTCTTTCCTCTGAGATTACTCCCAATTTATCCTGTATATATCTTTTTAATGTAGTTTGCTTGTTGCCAATCCTATTAGAAAGGAAGATTTTTTTGAGGACAGGAACAGTTTGTTCATTTGTTCTCCAGTGATTAGCATGATGACTGGAAAAAAGCAACTACTTAATAAATGTTTGGTAATTGTCTTATGGAACAAAATTATGCAAGAAATGCCAGCTAGGCAAGGAAGAAGAACTCCAAAAATAAAATCCTGGAGCTAAGAGAAAATATTAAGTATTCTTACCCTTTGGCCCAAAAATCCTATTTCTGGGCATAAAGCACAAGGTGATTAAAGTCAAAAAGAAAGGTCCTATGTGTACCAAAATGTTCAAAGAAACACTTTTTACAATAGCAAATAAATGGGTGAAAATATGTACATAATTTGGAGAATTGCTAAACAAGCTGGTATATGGATGCAGTGGAATGTTATTGTGTTGTAAAAAAAAACAGCAAAGAATGTTAACAAGTCAGAGAAACATTCATGGTAAATTAAAAATAGTTACTCTTTTGTTTGTTTATGATTTTGTTTTCTTGTGTATTAAAAGGAAATAAATGGATTATATTTCCATTGCATTAAAAGGTATATTTAGAACCATGGCTTTTTTTTGTTTATTTCTCTAATGTGATTAACAAGGTCACAGATATAGCTGAGTAGCCTCTCCAAATTGCACAATTATTTTGCAATTCATTTTTTATTGATTTATTCTTTCTTGCCCTGAAATCTGGAAAAAAAATAGGACATGCTATCCACCATTCTGAGTTTTCAGAATGCATTGTACCATATCTTAAACTAATCTAAGCCTTTAAACAAAAAAGGAAACAAAAACAGAAAGAAAAAATACAAAGCAAGAATTTTATATTTGATAGTTTATGATTATTATTAACAATTAAAATTAGTTCAACAAATATTAAGTAAATATTATGTTTAGGTTGGCAATATGCATTTGGTTGAGATTGTGGACTGAGTTGTATTCTGGGCTCTATTAAAAGAGATGTGTTGAAAACAGTGTGTCTTTTTTTCAAATTTCTAACATTTAAAAATAAATCTAAAGATTTTTTTAATTTTTTCTATGATGATTTATTATTTTATTTATTTATATTATATAATATTTATTATTAATAATAAATAATTTATTGTTTATTTAATTTTTATTTTATTTAATATTTATTATTAATTATTTATTAATATATTATACATATATTATAATATATTTATTATTTTATTTTACTTCAATTCATCAACAAACATCTTCTAATGACCTACTATATTCCAGATACTCTTTTAGAAGCAAGGGATTGAAATATAAAAGCAAGACATTCCTTGTTTTTTTTTGGGGGGGAGGGCAAGGCATTTGGGGTTTAATGACTTGCCTAGGGTCACACAGCTATTTAAGTTTCAAGTGTCTGAGACTGGATTTGAACTCAAGTCTTCCTGATTTCTGGTGCTCTATTCACTTTTCCACCTAGCTGTCCCACATTCCCTGTTTTGAAGGAGTTTATACTCTCCTTTGTGTTTATGGAGGTGGGTTTGGGTTTGGGGTGTATATAGAATTACATTATGTTCATCTATAAATAAGTACTTTAAATACATGAAATTCAATGCTAATGGATTTAAGTAGGATTAAGTGGGGGAAGGGACAGTGGAGAGTGAAATTATGAAAATTCATGTGATGGATTTGGCACTTGAGCTGAGCCTTGAATATAGTGAGTTAAGGCCTTCAAAAGGCAAAGGAAAGGAGAGAGGAAAAGAATTCCAGGTAGAGTTCTCTGGGAAAAAGCAGAGAGGCATGCAACAGAGTATAATGCTTAGGGAACAGTAGATAGGCTGGTTTGAGTGGAACATTGAAGTTGTGTAGGGGAAGGAGGAGTAAAAAATAATCAGCTTAGGAAGATAAGCAATAGCCAAACAGTAAAGTACTTCAAAAATGCACAAATGATATTCCAACATGAAGTCTTTCCTTATCCCTTAAGCTAATGATTTCCTCACTCCAAAAGCCTTTCTTTTACTTATTTGGTAAGCCTTTTGTGTATATACTAATTTATCTATATGTTGTCTTCCATGATGGAATATAAGCTCTAAGGGAGCAAAGAATATATTAGTTTTGTTTTTGTATCTCTAGAGTTAAGAATAATACATGATACTTAGTAGTACTTGAGATAGGCTTATTGGCTAATTAGTTCATTCACTTAAGTTTCAACTAGATGAGCTTATATATTTTCCTAGGAGCAATAGGGAGTTTGACCATGTTTGACCATGGGAGACAGGAGGGAAGACCTATGCTTTAAAATTATCAGTTTTATCATCACATGGAAGGGAGGAAAGGGAATGGATACAGGTAGATCAGTTCATAAGTTGTGATAATATAAGAGAGAGAGAATGAGTACCTTAATATTATTGTTGGGATATGAATAGAGAAAAGGTGAAGAGTGAGAGAGATGCTGGAGTTAGAAACAAGAAGGCATGTGAGCTATTTGAATAGGGTTAAGTGGGAGTGAAGAGATGAAGATAACTTTCGGGATGTAAAAATGAATAATTAGAAGATTGGTAGTACATTAAAAAAAATTGGCAAGTTAGTAGAAAGGGCCATTTTAGGGAGAAAGTTTATTAACTCAATTTGTGGCATCTTAAGTTGGAGATGTCTACCAGGTGAAAGTTGTACAAAGATATTTGGACATGTAAAACTGGAGAGAGGTAAGGACTAATTAGATAGAGTTTGGAGTCATCTATATAGAAATTATGTATTAACCAATGACAATTCTATCAAGGACATATTTTTATAGAAAAGAAGTAGAAACTAAAGGGTTACCCATCTCTTGGAAACTCAACAAGCTGAACAAATTATGCTTTATGAATGTAATAGAAAATTATTGTGCAATAAGACACATGTTAGAAAAAAAAACATTCAGAGGAATCTGGGAATACTTGTATGAACCAGTACATACTGAAGAACTAGGAGAACAATCAATACAATGAATACAACATTGTAAAGAAAAACAAATTTGGAAGTCTTAAGAACTCTGATAAAGACTAAAGAATACAATAACCAACCACAACTCCAGAAGATTGATGATGAAGCATGTTATCCAATTCTTGACAGACATGATAGATTAAAGGTACAGAAATTGGTCCCTGCACTTTTTAGAGAGGGTGAATATGTGAATTTGATGTGCTTAACTAGGAAGGAATGGTGGAGATGTATTTGGGAAATTGGGTTTAGTGAATGTGATGTCAAAAAGAAAGAAAAGAAAAAGAGAATTAAATTCTTTTGAATGCTTAGTAAAAAATAGTAGGACTTCCACAAGGGGACTCAAACCAGGAGGATAGTTTTGGAACTAACAAGATTAATTTGTTTTATACTTGAAAATTGTATTAGTAGATATTTGAAATTACACTTACAATCCTTTTGTCTGTTCTTTAACTATGGGAATGTTCATGATTAATAGTGACATGGAAACTGTTCATATACCTGAAGGTCCGTGTATATGATCTTGTTAAGAGATGAAAATGATTTTGTCAGACAGAGAGGAAAAGGACCAGGAAAGAATAGTGTCACAAAAAATCCTGTAAGGAGAGATTTTTCAGAAAAAAAGTGATGACAAAAATTTTCAAATTATTGCACAGAGGACAAGATGATGAGAATTGAAGAACAGACTATAGGTTGAATGAAGAACTCACCAGTGACTTTGAATAGAGAGACCAGTTTTAGTACAGAAGAAGACATGTTGTAAGGGACTAGAAAGTCAGTTGAAGGTTTGAAAAAGCAGAAAACATGTAGCCTGCTTTTTTAGAGGAGTCTGGTGATGAAAGAGAGGAAAGATATAGATGATAGTTTGAAGTGAAGATTTTTTTTAAAAGATGTGAAAAATCCAAATATATACCTAGGCAACAAGGAAGAAGGAAATGAATAAGGTGAGCTTGACACTTAAAAGAGAGATAAGGCATGATCAAAAGGACAAACTCTCAGAATAGAAAGGAAGAGATAAGACAAAGTGCACAAGTAGAGAATATTGACATATTATACTTTTAAAAAATTCTATTATAGCAAATCCTTGACCTGTAAAGAATTTTTAAGTAGTGGAGGAAACATGGCACATTTGGATCAAGGGTCAGGGGCATATATTCAAATCATGGCTATTTCATTTACTGTGAATGATCTTGGCAAGAAAACTCTCAATTTACTTCATTTTCTTCATCTATAAATTGAGGAAGTTGTAAAATATTACTTCTCAGTATCCTTCCAGTTCTAAATCTGTGATTTTATGACATGGGCATAATCCAATGCTATTGGACATGGATTTAAGGCTGATAAAAATTTTAGCTCAACTCCAATCTATTTGCATAATGGAAACTAGTTTACATACTGTACTTTTGCCTCAGTTTATCTAGGAAATGCAAATATATCTCAGTCAACACTTACCAAACATTTATTGAGCACCTACTATGTTCCACGCTCTGTGCATCTGTTCCTGAAAACTAGAAAAGAGTTTTTGAAATTCATTTCACTTCAAAGTATTTTATTCCAAATGACTCTATTGGAGCAAAAATATACATGAAAAATGTACCAGTAAAATCAAACTTTATCTGGGTAATATAGAATTGTATTTGGGAAAAAAAGGTATATTAGAGAGACAAAAGGAAAAGAAGTGGGTGGGGGAAGGTATGTTTGCACATAATGTTGAACTGATGAGACCTGACAAAACAATTGTCTTTCTACCAAATATGCATCTGTTCCCCTCTGGCTGTAACAGTAGAAGTTTTCCCTGCATGCAAACTTGAAAGTATTTTGTAATCATACTTTCCATTTTAGTATAGGAGACAGTGATTGGAATTTTAGATTAGTTAGCATAGGGAGCTTCAAGTGAAACATCTTTTGCCCATGCTGGTCAACAACTTGTGTTCAATATAAAATTTTAGAGGTCTGATTAGAGCATTGGGAAGTTAAGTGGCCCAATATTACACAACCAGTATGCATCAGAGGCAGACCTTGAACCCAGTTTTCCCTGGATTCAAAGCTAGTTCTCTACCCAATAGTCCACACTGCTTCACAGCAAATCTTCAGTCATGGGGGGAAAAACAAACAAACTATAATTTGACACTAGAATTAGAAATAAATTATAATTTTCATAAGTGGCAGCTAAAGCAAACCCAAATTACCATTGACTTTGTATTGCTGGGAAAATAATTAAAGTTATATAGAGTGACTAAAGCAAAATTTTCAGATTGAATAATTACCATCTATATTTGATATGACTGTGAACTTTTAAAATCATTTAATAGGTATTTCTTTAAAATGCTCATATTTTACATATGTCATGATCCACAAAGCTCATCTAGACCTTCCCTTCATCTATAGAGAGAATAAAACTTGGTCTTTTTCATATTGATGTTCTCAAAGTTCATTTGTACATGAATTGTTTAAAAGTGGAATAGTGTTTCCCCACAACTGTCTCTCCCTCAAATTCCAGGCTTTCCAGGCTAGCCCACTAAAAATTATGATACATGAGGTAGCTAAAAATTCTATATTACAAAAAATAAAAGAAAGCTGTATAGTAGAAAGAGATTTAAACTTATACTCAAAATACTTGGATACATCTCATCTTTTTTTGGTGGGAGGAATTGCTTGGGCTTTAGCAAAACATAACCTTTTTGACCATCCTTTTTTCCTTAGAAATAAAATGAAGAGGAAGATTTGTTATATTGCTATTTTAGCTGCATTGACAAGAAAGGAGTCATTTGATAATGGGCAAAAAACTTACCTTCTCTAAGTACCCCATAGAGCAGCTAGGTAGAATAGTGGATAGAGTTCTGAGCTTGGAGTTAGGAGGACCTGAGTTGAAATCCAATCTCAGACACTTACTACCTGGGTGACCCTGAAGCAAGTTACTTAACTTGATTACCTCAGTTTCTTCATCTATAAAACAAACTGGAGAATGAAATGGGAAAACACTCCAGTATCTATAACAAGAAAATCCCAAATCCGATCACAAAGAATCAGAAATGACTGACACAACTGAACAATAACAAGTGCCCCATATCTGTTTTAGTGTTTTTCTTTTTCAATTGTGAGAGGTTAAAAATTCTTCTCACCCTTCCACTATGTTATTACAACCCTAAAAAACATTTAAGCAAGTCTCTTAAATTTTCACTATCCATACTTGATTTTTTTTTTGCCCCTGGGAATGAGGCTACCCATATTTAAAAAAATGAGGTATAATGTTTTGAAAATTCTTGTTAGGAAAGTTATTATTGCAAAACTTCTTTAGAATAGATCCTTTTTTCCTTCTCACTACCACATGCCCACTGCTTTCCTTTGAGAATTCAGAGACAAAATTTCAAGAAAATAAGCTTGTATCTAGGCTTCTTTCTTGACACTATGGGTAGAGAATCAGAAAATTCATATAAGAGAAACTCAGAAGCTCATTAAAGTGACTTTAAAGTACATTTAATTATTACTTTAGCTTATAAATTGTACTTTAGTAAGGTTACATATGGTGAATTCCCTCAAAAAGATACCTAGATGCATGACTATAATATGGAAAAAAGAAAGACTTCATTTTAAAAAATCAGCATAGAGACTTTAAGCAAATCAGAGTCTCAGAACTTGAAGGGATTGTGAAGGTCATTAGAGTATAATTTGAAAGTCATGAAAATTAGGCTTTTATTTGATATGAGACGGTGCTTATATGCTACTTTTGTCTCTGTAACACCATAATTTACCTCAACAGGCCAGCATGGTGACAGAAACAAAGTATGCTCTAAATTGAGAAATGACTTTTTTCATCTCCCTGAGGGCCTTTTAAGGACATCAGATTGCCAGGAATTATTTTCTCATTCCTTGAATCAATGATACTGCTCAGCTCTAATTTTTTTCTCCTTGTATGCTTGTCCTGTCCTGATAACCAAATGAATAGCACAGGAGGGTTAAACTAAGAAGTACCTAATTATTTTGAAAAGGGGGAACATCTTTCCACAGCCTAAGTATTTGCTCCATGCACCTTTATCATTCTCCACCAACATAATTTTTTTGTCTATTAAGCCCTTCCTTTTTTTTTGTTTGTTTGTTTATTGTTGCTTACCAAGGCTTAAGTTTAGTCCTTGAAAGATGTCCATATTCCCAGACCCACTCACCCACCTTTTTCTTTCTAACTCCTTTATGACCTTTGAGAAGAACCTAGAACCTACATGACAATATAATCATCTTTCATTGTTTGTTCTTTTCTCTGGTTTTTCAACATAACACATGACCAAGATTTCAAACTTTTGTTTAGGAGATGTAATGGGTAATTTTATAGGATATGATTGGAGGAGCATTTGGAAGGATTCTATCCATTTAGGACTGCTTCAATTCCTAAGATCCCTACTCTAAGGTGTTCCTCTGAGTCATGACAAAAAAGCAGCTATTAGAATGCAAAACTTCCTGGGATAGTTAAGAACTTGAAAGTCTAAACCCTTATAGCATAAACAGGTAGAATGAGTGACTCATAGTCAGGAAAAATTGAGTTCATTTTCAACCTCATATACTTATTTTCTATATGGCCCTGCACAAATCATTTAACCTCTCAGTCTCCATTTCTTCATTTGTATAATGGGAATAATAATAATAACACTTAAATCAAGGGGTGTGTTGTTGTTACTGTTGTTGTTTTTGGACAATCTTAGGAGACAATATATATACTTCATAAATTTTAAAGAACTAATAAATGTTATTGTTAATTCATCTGCAGAGAACTATTCTTAAGAGGATGGGAACTTAGTGGCATACATTTTTATTAGTAGAAGGAAGGGGATGTATTAAATTGCTGGCCATTTCATTAGGGAGTCCTAGGATGGCCAGGAAAAGACAGCATAGTACCACGATGATACCTACAAGGGTCATATAGTCATATAATTACTAATGAAAGGGGGTCATCTAAGCCCAATCTGTCATTTTATACATGAGGAAACTGAGACCTACAGATGCTATGTGATTTACTGAAGATTTCTCAGGTAGTAAGTACCAGGGACAAGATTCAATTCTAGGTCCAAAATGTGTGCATTACATGATCAACGCTTTTTTTTTTTCACTATGCCACTCCAAAATGTTCATTCTACAGATGAGACTTCATCTTAGTTTAGAATTTCAGAAAGGGCACCAATAAAGATATAGGAAACTTAAGCAAGCAAAATATACCCTTTGTTATATAAGGTATATGATCGTTCATGATTACTGAATTGTGACATAGTAAGCAAATGAACTTTTGCGCTGTGCAAATGATAAGAATTATTTTTATGAAGCAGATCTTAGTAAATATCTATAACAAAAATAATAGCAGTTAACATTTATATAATGTCTACAATGTGACTGGTACTATGCTAAATGCTTTAAAAAGATTATCTCAAATGATTCTCACAACAATCCTGGGAGGTGGGTGCCATTATTATCACCATTTTACATATGAGAAAACTGAGGCAAACAAGAGGTTAAATGACTTTCCCAATGTCACACAGCCAAATTTGGACTCAAGTTTTTTTTTCTGACTATAGGCCTAGAGCTCTATCCACAGTGTCATCTAGCTATAATTTCATTGACATAGGGAACTCTTGCTGTGTAAGCTTCCCTCTACAAGATCATATTAACAACTGTTGTGCCACTTACAATCTCAGATAATTACCTAGGTCACCAACAGTTTAAGTGACTTGTCCAAAGTCACACAATCAATATGTATATTAGAGGTAGACTTGAACTCAGGTATGTCATATCCACTAATTCAACTTCATAAAAAAAGTAAGGAATGCAAAATCTGGAAAAGAAATGATAAAGAAAATTTCATCCAAGAAGTACATGGAAAATAACGAAAATACATTTTTAGATCAATTTTTCCAGAATAGAACTCATTATCTTTCCTGTCTAAACCCACCCCTTTCCCTAACTTTCCTATTTCTATTGAGGACTCAGATTCTCAACCTTCTAATTATTTCTTATACTTTGCTATTCCACATTTCCAATTAGTTGCCAAGGTTTGTCGATTCAACTTGTGGAACATTTCCCCCATAGGAAATTCCCCCCATATTTTCTCTCTACTAGAAAGGACATGATCTTTTTCCTTATCTCTAATGCAATGGATTCTTCAACCCACCTTTCACATCACCAATAAATTTATATTTATAAGCACAATTATGTCTGTGTCACTCCATTGTTCAAGAAATGAGGGGAGGCAGAGTCAAAATGTTGGAGTAAAGGCAGAAATTCCTGTGAAGTCTCCAAAATTGCCCTGCAAACAACTCTAAAATAATGCCTCAAATCAAATTCAGCAATTTAATAAAAGGTTGTGGTGAAACAATTTTCTAGTCCAAGGTAATTTAGATTAGCATGTATAGTCTGTCAAACCAGTGTAGTAGTAGGTCCAGAGCAGGGTACATAATGTGTGGGGTAATTCCAGCAGGAGACCTTAGAGATGTCTGTAACAGCAGCAACAGAAGCAGCAGCAGCAGCTTTGGGAACTCTCGGTTCACAGACAGTAATGGGGTCAGAAAAGTGATCAGAAAGACACTACAAAGGACCCTTTCCTGGAACTGGGTACAGGATCATGTTCCATTGCCCATACACAGTTGTGGGCTGCAGTTCTAGGACAAGGAGGAACAGTAAAACTTACAACTGTAGGGGACTAGGAATCTGGTCACAACTGCAAAGTAAAGAAGATTGTGATCTCTCACAAGGTAGAAGTTCTAGTCTCAGTTGCAAGTTAGAAAGGATCACTAGTACTTGTAGCTACAGGAGATCAGGGGACTAAGTTATAGTTCTAGGGTAAGAAATAGCAATGGCAATTGCGGCAGGAGGGGCTGTTCCAAGGCAGAGGAGAGAATTTATTGTCACTTACATAGGAGAAGGGGCCCTGGTCTCAATCCCAAAATAGAAAAAAAAAACTAGTACTTGAGGAGGGCAGGAGGCCTGGTCACAGGTCCAAGGTTAAGAGAAGCAGTAGCAATCATGAGTACAGGGGAAAAGAACAGAGCACAGTCCAGGAAGGCAGTGACCATCATACCATGTTAGACATAAGGAAAACTTATAGATCTCCAAATGAGTTCTGAAAACAGTAGCACAAACCCCCTAAAAATTGGCATTGTGTCTCCTCCACACTAGAAACAGAGCCCCACTTTGGCATAGAATTAAATTGCCAGAAGGGGGTAGAAAAGAATATACTTTTTTTTTTCTCAGCAGTAAATGGTACCTGCACAAAAACTGACCATGTAGTAGGGCATAAAAACCTCATACTCCCAAGTAGAAAGGCAGATATATTAAATGCATACTTTTCAGATCATGATACAATAAAAATTATATGTAATAAAGGTCCATGAAAAGATAGGCTAAAAATCAATTGGAAACTAAATAATTCAATCCTTAAGAAGAGTGGGTCAAACAACAAATCATGGAAACAATCCATAATTTCACCCAAGAAAATGACAGCAACGATATAACATACCTAAACTTATGTGTTGCAACAAAAGCAGTTCTTAGGGGAAGTTTTCTTTCTCTGAATAAATGCATGAATAAAATAAAGAGGAGATCAAAGAAATGTGCATGCAACTAACAAAAGTTAGAAAAAGAACAAATTAAAAAACCCCCAATACCAATTTAGAAACACTGAAAACCAAAGGAGAGATTAACAAAATTGAAATTAAGAAAACTATTGAACTAATAAATAAAGCAAAGAACTGTTTTTAGGAAAAAAATAAAATACATAAACCTTTAGTTAATTTGATTTTAAAAAAAAGAAAGAAGAAAACCCAATTTCCAGTAGTAAAAACTGGGTAAATTCACCACCAATAAAGAGGGAATTAAAACAATCATTAGGAACTATTTTTCCCAACTGTAGGTCAATAAATTTGACCATCTTAGTGAAATGGATGTATATTTACAAAAATGTAAATTATCCAGACTAACAGAAGAGGAAACAAAATACTTAACTTCATTTCAGCAAAAGAGATTGAACAAGCCATCAGTGAACTCCCTAGGAAAAACTCTCCAGGACAGATGTAAATATAATTGAATTCTATCAAACAGTTAAAGAACAATTAATTCCAATCTCTATAAACTATTTGGGAAAATAGGTGGAGTCCTGCCAATTTATTTTTGTGATACAAATATGGTGCTGATACCTAAACTGGGAAAAGCCAAAACAGAGAAAGAAAATTATAGACCAATTTCCCTAATGAATATTGATAAAAAAAGTTTAAATAAAATATTAGAAAAAAAATTACAGCAACTCTATGTAGGATTTATACCAGGAATGCAGGGCTGATTCAATATTAGGAAAACTATCAACATAATTGACTATATCAACAACAAAACTAACAGAAACAATATGATTATCTCAATAGATACAGAATTTTTTTTTACAAAATACAACTTCCATTCCTATTAAAAACACTAAAGAGTATAAGAATGAATGGAATCTTCCTTAAAATGATAAATAGCATCTATCTAAAACCATCAGCAAGCATCATAGTTAATAGGGACAAGCTTGAAATATTTTCAATAAGTTTGGGAGTAAAAAATGGATGTCCATTATCACCATCAATATTGTACTAGAAATGTTAGCTTTAGCAATAAGAAAAGAAAAAGAAATGTAAAGAATTAGAATAGGCAAACAAGAAACAAAGCTATCACTTTTTAAAGATGATATGATGATATACTTAGAGAATCCTAGAGAATCCAATAAAAAAACTGACATAATAAAAAACTTTAGCAAAGTTGCAGGATATAGAATAAACTGGCATAAACCATCAGCATTTCTATATATTACTAACGAAGCCAAACAGCAAGAAATAAAAAGAGAATTCCATTTAAAGTTACTCTAGACAATATTAAATATTTGGGAATCTACTTGCCAAAACAAACCCAGGAACTATATGAACATAATTACCACTTTTCACACAAATGAATAAGATCTAAATATTTGGAAAAAATCAGTTCCTTTTGGGTAGGCCAAGCTAATGTAATAAAAATGACAATTTTATATAAATTAATTTTTTATTCAGTGCCACAACCAATCAATCTACCAAAATATTTTTACAGAACTAGAAAAAATAATATCACAATTCATCTGGAAGAACAAAAGTTTCAGAATATCAAGGGGATTAATGAAAAGAAACACTAAAGATGGTGGCCTAGCCATACCAGATCTTAAGTATTATTATAAAGCAGCAATCATAAAAACTACTTGTGCAGGCTAAGAAACAGAGTGGTGGATCAGTGGAATAGGTTAGGTACATAAGACATAGTAGTCAATGATATAGTAATCTACTATTTGATAAACCCAAAAACTCCAGCTTCTGGGATAAGAACTCACCATTTGACAAAAACTGCTGTGAAAATGGAAAATAGTATGGCAGAAACAAGCATAAATCAACATCTTACATCATAGGCCAAAATAAAATAAAAATGGGTACATGCTTTAGATATAAAAACTGGTACTATAAACAAACTGGAAGAGCAAGAAATAGTTTACCTGTGAATTTTATAGAGAACAGAAGAATTTATGACCAAACAAGATATAGAGAACATTATAAAATGCAAATGGATAATTTTGATTACAAATTGAAACTTGGTTTGTTTGTTTTTTTGTACAAACAAAGCCAATGCAACCAAGATTAGGAAGCAAGCAGAAAACTGGGAAAGAATTTTTACAATTAGTGTTTCTGATAAAGGTCTCATTTCTAAAATATATAGGGAACTGAGTCAAATTTACAAGAATACAAGTCATTACCCAGTTGATAATTGTCCAAAGGATATGAACAGGCAGTTTTCAGATGAAGAAATCAAAACTATCGTCGTACAAAAAAATGATCTAAATCACTATTGATTAGAGAAATGCAAACTGAAACAACTGATGTATCACATCATACTTATCAGATTGGCTAACATGACAAAATAGGAAAATGATAAATGCTGGGAAAGATGTGGGAAAATTGGAACAATAATGCATTGTCGGTGGACTTGTGAATTGATCCAAAGATTCTGGAGAGCATTTTGTAACTATGCCCAAAGGACTATAAAACTGTGCAGACCCTTTGACCAAGCAATACCATTTCCATGTCTGTATCATAAAATAATCATTGAAATGGGAAAAGGACCTCCATGTACAAAAATATTTATAGATACTCTTTTTTTTGGTGGCCAAGAATTGGAAATGGAGGAGATGCCCATCAGTTGGGGAATGGCTGAACAAGTTGTGGTATGTAAATGTATAGAGTACTATTGTGCTATAAAAAATGATGAGTAGGCAGATTTCAGAAAAACATGGAATTATGTATATGAACTGGTGCTGAGTGGAGTGAGCAGACCAAGGAGAACATTGTATACAGTAACAGCCATATTGTGAGATGATTAGCTTTGCTAAACTTATCTCTTCTTAACAATGCAAGTACCTAAGACAACTCCAGAAGAATCATGATGGAAAATGTTCTCCACATCAAGCAAAAGAACTATGGAGTCTGAATGCAGTTCGAAACATAATTTTTGGGTTCTCTCTCTCTCTCTCTCTCTCTCTCTCTCTCTCTCTCTCTCTCATTTTGTCTTTCTTGTGGTTTCTCCCATTGGTTAATTTGAATGTGTATAGAGAAACTATTTCAAATTACATGCTGTATTGGGATAGGGGAGAAGAGAAATGGGAAATAATTTGGAATTCAAAAATCTTATGGAAGTGATTATTGAATAAAAAATTAATTTATAAAAATAAAATGAAAAGTTAAGAAATAGATGGTTAAAATGAGAAAACAATCATAAAAGAACCTGACCATAAAAATTTGCTATGGTGGCAGGAAAGATCAAGACACAAACTGGGAAGAAGACAATTCTACAAGTAAAGCCTTAAAGAAAATGTGAATTGTACACAAGTCAAACAGGAATTGCTGAAAGGGGTTGAAAAGGATTTTTAAAAATCAAATAAGAGATACAGAGGAAAAGTTGTGAAAAAAAGGAGAGTGAGTCAAGAAAATTAGGAAAAGAAAGTCAAAAGCTTGATAAAAGTGGCACAAAAAGTCAAGAAAATAACACCTTTAAAAACAGAATTGGCCAAATAATAATAAGGTGCAAAAAGTCACTAATGAAAGTAACTCCTTAAAAAAATTAACCAAGTGGAAAAGGAGATACAAAACTCATTGAAGAAAATATTTCCTTAAAAATTAGATTGGGGCAAGTAGAAACTAATGAATCCATGAAACATCAAGAAACAATATATAAAAGGAAAAGAATCGTGAGGAAAAGAAAATGTGAAATACCTCATTGGTGAAACAATTGACTTAGAAAATAGATACAGGAAATATACCTTAATAATTATTAGAATAGTTGAAAACCCCTATTAAAATAAAGAGCTTGGACATCATATTTTAAGAAATCATCAAGGAAAATTGTTCTGATATTCTAGAGGGTAAAATAGAAATTGAAAGAATATGCCATTCATGTTCTGAAAGAGATCCTGAAAGAAAAAAAAAACTCTCAGGAATATTATAGCCAAATTCTAGAACTCCCAAGTCCGGGAGATAATATCACAAGCAGCCAGAAACAATCAAATAGCATGGAAATATAGTCAGGATTGCACAAGATTTTTAGCTTCTAAATTAAGGACCAGAGTCTTAGAATATGATAATCTGGAAGTCAAAGTAACTCAGAATACAAGAAAGAATAACTTGCCCAGAAAATGAGTATAATCCTTCAGCGGTAAAATGGGCAATTAAAGAGATAGATTATTTCAATCATTCTTGGTGAAAAGACCAGAGATATATAGAAATTTTAATTTTAAATGAAAAAACTTGGGAGCATAAAAACCTAAACAAGAAAGAGAAATCATAATGAATTCAATAAATTTAAACTGTTTACATTCCTATATGGGAAGATAACTTTTGTAGCGTCTGTTAATTTTATCATTATTAGGGCACTTAGAAGGAATATACAAAGACAGAGAGCATGGGTATGAGCTGGCCATAATAGGATGATTAAAAAATAAAATTAAGGGATGAGAAAGAGGGATGCATGGGGAGAAGAGGGAAGGAAGAGAAAGAATGGAGAAAAATCATCTCATATAAAAGAGTCACAAAAGAGCAGACTTTTAAAGTAGAGGAGAAAATAGTGGAAGTGGCAGACAATGCTTAGATCTTACTCTCATTGGAATTAGGTCAAAGAGAGAATAATATATGTACTCAGTTGGGTATATAAATTTCTCTTACCCTATAGCAAAATAAAAATGAAGGGGATGGGGGAAGCTAGGTGGCACAGTGAATAGAGCACTGGCCCTGGAGTCAGGAAGACCTGAGTTCAAAACTGGCCTCAGACACTTGTCACAAAAACTAGCTGTGTGATCTTGGGCAAGTCACTTAACCCCAATTGCCCTCCAAAAAGCAAAAACAAAAAAATGAAGGGGATAAGAAAGTGGGGAGGAATGACTGAGAGAAGGGAGGGTGGGTTGAGGGAAGCAAGACAATCTTTTGAAAAAGGACAGGGTAAAAAGAGAAAGATAATGATTAATGGGGGAAAATAGGATGGACAGACATATACAGTTAATAATCATAACTGTGAATGTGAATGGGATGAACTCACCCTAAAACAGAAGTGGAGTGTAAAATAGTTTAGAAATGAATTTAAAATGCTGTAAACAACATGTTGTTTACAAGAAACATGCTTGACAGAAAGACAAACATAAAGTAAAAATAAGGGGTAAGAACAGAATCTATTATGCTCCAGCAGAGGTTTAAATAAAAGCATAGGTACAATAATGACCTATGACAAATCTTCCTAGGGCTCAGATACCCCTGACTGGGGCTGAGGAAGCCTCTTCAACCAACTAACCCCAGGGCTTGTCTCTTGTTGCTTAAGAGGCTAGCTACATGCTGTTAAAAATGAAACCTAACCCTCACATTTTAACTCTTCCCAGGGACAAAACCTCATCCTGGGATTTTTCTTCTGATCTTCTCATATTTTCCCAAGAGGACCCTGGTTATGCCCCTGTTCTTATTTATCTGTACCTGCACTTTGTTCACCCTAAGGTTCTGTTTTAACTCTTTTATGAGGGAAAATCTTGAGAGCTGCTATCTTCTCAGAATCCTCTCTCTTGGGTATTTTAGAAATACTTGGTATATAAAATACTTGGGTATTTTAGAAATAATTAAGTCCAATACTATATAAAGTATTTTGAAAATTTTGCGAAGGATTCTTACCAATTTCCTTTTATGACACATATAGTGCTGTTGCCTAAATAAGGAAGAACAAAAACAGAAAAAGAACTATAGACCAATTTCCCTAATGAAGATTGATGCAAAATTTTTAAGTAAAATAATAGCAAGGAGATTATTGGTCATCTATGTCCTGAGTGTATACTATGTATACTACTAATCAATAAGATCATTGCAGAGAATACTGGCACTGAGGAAGCTGTAGAAGAGAATGCAACTGAGGACAGAAACAATTTCCATTTTTCCACCCCAATTTTCCTTCTTTATTCCCTTCCCACTGTACTCTAGACTACACAGAGTCATTCATCTTTTCCACCTAAGACCATCTGAAGACTTTGACTCTCTCCCTTTTACTGACCTCTACAGCCCCCTGTCCTACCAATGACTCCCAAGATTCTGGTCTTGGATTATGAGGTGTCCTAGTCCTCTCAGACTACTTTAAAGAGAAAAAAAAGAACAAGAATAGGAGTCAAAACCCATTTTAAGTTTCTCTTTCTACCATTTTTGTATTGCTGTCTAAAAGAAGATGGAGACAGTCAACCTGTTACCTTGCGGCTACCTGCTCCAAATTGTTTATTTTTTTTAAACTTTATCTTCCTCAAGGATAGGATTTTGTTATCTGTCTGAAACTTCAGCCAAATTTTGTTCTTCATTCAAATCTGTCTAGCTTAAAAAGGGAATAGGGGTCTATCTGCCTTTGCCTATTACATATTTAAATTCTTGTGTTGTAGAATCCTTTTCAAATGTAGTTTGTCTGGTCATATTCCTCCTATTTTCTAGGAGTTGGAACCTGTAATTCTTTTGGGATTCTTTTCTGTTGCATTGATACCCTTTATTTTTTTCAAGAACAAGATTAGTGGCATGCTTGTAAATGTTTAACAACTAGCCCTCCAGAAAAAGCAATACACACTTTTAAATTTAAACAATATAATTATTCTTTTCTATTACTTTTTAAAGTCTAGATACACAACAAAATAATAAATCAGGCCATGTTTTGTAGTGACCGCTGATTTCTGAGATATAAAAGTTTGTACTAATATTTATGCTTGATTTTGATGCTATGAGGATCATGCCTTTCCCTGGGGTAACCCTATCGCCTGAAATTGTAACATTATGGAGACTGATCCAATTTTGATATTTAACTCCCCATGACTGGATGATTGGAAGGGTTATAAATAACTTCTCTTAAAACCTTTTTTTATAAAAGGGTTCAGAACTTTCCAGCTAAACTATATTTTCTATCACCTGCTCTGCTTAGTTTGGACTCCATGAATATCATGTTCTGGTGCTGGATACCCTCTTGTGGCCATGTCCCCACCTTTCAGCTTCCCCTTGTGTATTGTTTTTCCCATTAGATTGTAAGCTCCTTGAGGACAAGGACTGTCTTTTTCTCTTTGCCTTCCCTTCACTTACTACAGTGTCTAGAATATAGTAGGTGCTTAATAAATATTTATTACAATTCATATTATTATTGATTTTTAACTGAGTCTACCATACTCTTGAACAGGATCCATTCATTTGCTTATAAATCTATAAAGAAATTACTCTTCTCAAATCAACTTCCTTCTTCAAATTGCCCATAGTTCACAAAGTAAAGCTCATATCCTTATCTATCAAATTGGTTCTTACATGTAATGTCCCTTTCCTGAGAAAAAAGACAGAATTTAGGAGAACAAATTTATTCTTAATGAGAGGATTTCTCAACATTCTCATTTTCTGAAGGTTTTGATTGAGAATGTATTGATTCTTGGAAGTTTATGGATTGCTGTAGTGGGGGCTGCATTTATGACCTGAGTTATTGTCTTGAAGTTCCAGGACTACCAGTACCTCATGAGTTGGTTTTTTTTTTCTCTTTTTTTTAATCTATTGAATTTTATCAACCAAAAATCAATTTTAAAGGAGATTATTTAAAAAAGATGTAGGAGAGACAGTGATGGGCTTGATAATTCATTGGACATGAGAAATGAAGGAGAAATAAGAATCATAGACAAAGTCAAGATTATGAATTTAGAAGATTGGATGAATGGTAGTATCACAAAGAAAATGGGTAAAATTGAAAAAAAAAGAATAGGCTTGGGCTGAAAAATGAGTTGAAATACCAATTAGATATCCAGGTGGAAATGTCCTCTGGGTATCTCTAACTCTGGAGAACAACCTGTGTGAGATGGATAATTAGAGATCATCTTCACAGAGGCAATAGTTGAACCCATGGGAATGAATTACATTGCCAAGGGAAAGAGTATATATAGAGAAAGGAAAGTTAAGAATAGACCATTAAGGAGTATGCCCATTTAAAAGTTTGATAGAGGAGCAGTTAGGGCAGAAAATAGCAAAGAAAATGTTGGTTTTCAGAAAAGAACAAAGGAAAAAGAGAAACAAGACTGATAACAGTAAATAATAGCTTCTCTTAGGTGCTCAACTATATCAATATCCCAAGAATTCTGACTGAAGTACTACAAGGAAGGTGGGAAGGAGAGAATATAATTGTTTATTAAATGTTGGGGAGGCAAGAGAAGGGAGAATGCTAATACAAACTACCAAAATCAGTTTACACATTGAAAAACCATATGATGGACAAATGGCAAAAGTGTATTATAATTTTGAAAAGAGAAGACATTAATAACCATTTTAAATGTACAGCCACATTATCAAAGAGATGTAATTTTAAACAACTTTGATGTACTACCTCAAAATCATCAAATGGTAAAAGTGAATCAAAAAGCAAAGAAACTTAGTGGTGGTGGGATTAGAGAAATGGACCCATTCATCCAATTCCAATGGTGTTTGGAACTGCAAACTTGAAGGTTAATTTTGAAAACAATTTAGATGTCTTTAAAAAAAGTTATAAAAATATTCATACCTTTTGATCCAAAAATATTTTTAAAGAATATAACCAGAAATTGATACAAAAGAGATACTGAGATATTTATTTAGAGACTTTTGAAAATGTATAGCAAAATTAAGCATACTGAAAAAAAAACACATATAAACCACCACCAACAGAATACTTAAGTAGATTTTTGTGTATTACTGTATTTGAATACCATAATGTACTTTAACCTGAGAAGTATAAGGGGCATAGAAAAATCTAGAAAGACCATTATGAAACAATGAAGGCCAAATATTTATATCATCAAAAGATGTAGAATGCTAATTATAACCATATTAAAAGAAAAAAATGGAATTAGAAGAACAGAAAAAAAAGAATCCTGATTATAACTGAGAGAGGATAACTTAAAAATATTTGTCATATATTATTTCTGGAAATTAATCAATTAAAGTATAAATAGTTGCTAGATGACTAGGTGGTGAAGTGGATAGAAAACTGGGCCTAGAGTCAGGAAAACTTGAGTTCAAATGGTCTCAGACACCTTCTAGCTATATTACCCTAGGGAAATTATTAACCTCTATTTGCCTTGGTTTCTTCCATTGCGAAATGGGGATAATAACAGTATCTATCTCATAGGGCTTTACAAGCATCAGGTGAGATAATACTTGAAAAAAAGGCATAGCATAATGCCTGGTGCATAGGATAATACAGATGTTTATTCCCTTCTTTTTCCCTAAGCAAGTTTAGTTGCTTATATTGACATTCCAAATAAAATTGTAAATAAAATATTTAACACATAAAAGCAAAATATATGTGTCCCAAGAATCCATATTGAGCAAATTTACAATGCAGAAAGTAAAATATTCAATGAGAAGTCATATCATATTGTAGCGGCAAGCACCCTAGCATCCCCAGGGTGGCTGCCAACACAGGTTGTTAGATCTGTTTTTCTAAAGGAAAACAACTCAAAATGGGTTAACAAGCTTACTTTAATCAATCAAACATATCATTTACATGTTCAGGGAAAAAAGTCAGCACCCCAAACTTCAGAGTATACAGACAGAAGTTACAAGAAAACAGAAAAATGTATCAAGCAGACAGGCTTCCAAACTGTCTGACCATTATATACAGCCATACCTAATCACAGTTACCAGAGGGGGAAGCATCAACATCTTGGTTTTCAAAGCTGGGGGGCTCTCAACAGCTTCCCAGAGTCTCATCTGGTCAAATCACACAACACTTCTCAAAGGAAGCCCCCAAACAACACCTCATATCAGATATTATATAGCCTTCTCCTGGCTCAGACAATGTAACAACCCTCTTGACCCACTGCCCAGTCACAAAGTATCTCCTGAGAAACAAGCCTCTCACCACAGGCTCCAGGTGAACTTAAGCATAGGGGCTAGGAAGATCTGAGAAATTTACATTCCTGTAACACATATCTGCTGTTAATTGAGAAAATATTTACACTAAATGCAGACAGAGGAAATTATTTTTAAGAAAAAAAAATTCAAATGAAGAAATGTACAAATTTATCCTCACAAGAAAATTTAAAATTCAGAAAGAAAAAAAGAGAACCTAATATAAATATACCTAACCAATTACTAAAATTTACAGAGAACATACTATAGCAGCAAAGTGAGACAATGTTCTCCAAATGAAAAGTAAATGTTTCCTCAATAATGCACTATATCATGGGGAAGAGATGATAGTGAAAAAATGACCTTACTATGTAGGAAGAACTGAAAAATCAATGAGGTTCTGTGATATCTGAGTAATTGAACTCTACCCTTTCATGAAGTCTTACAAAAGTTGGAGGAAAGAAATGTGCCTAATTGTAATGCCAAGTGCAAGCAGCTTTCCCGAGGACTGCTGCTGTGAACAGCTTTCAAGGTTCTGATTACATAGTATAGTGAATTCTCTATTCAACAACAAATCAAAGCAGAACATTCACAGAAAATCAAGGTATAGCATTCACAAAGATACAACTTATCAGAGAACATCAAAATACAATATTCACCATGTCACAACTCAACTTATCACTAAAATGACCACATAGTTTTCATCAAACTGGTCACATAGTTTTCAATAAAGTACAATCATTTAGTAACTCATTCATTTAGTAACTCAATCATTCAATCATCCTCAAGGAGGCTTGCCTCCTTAAGGGACACAAAGTACAAAAGTCAAAGTATATTGATCCTGGATAGTATATTCATTTGATAAATCACAAAGTCTTAAGTCTTCAGTTCAATCACAAAGTACAAAAGTCAAAATACTCTACCCCTGGGTAGTCTCAATTGGAGATTAGTTTCCAATCATAAAGAAAGTACATTCATTTTTTTTTGTTCACAAAACACAGAGGGCTTCCACCCCTAGGTCACAACTAGGTTACAATTTCATCACAGCATTCAATACCTAAGGAGAGGTATTTTCTTCATTTTGACCCAAGGCAAGTTCTCAGCAGTTTCTTTTCCTGGGAAGATAAGGCTTAACAAAGACACAACATAGATACACATTGCAGGCATCCTCATAAATTCACTCAACCTAGACCCAACAACAAGGTCTGAGAAATTAGCACAAATCATTAATACATTCCAGGACCCCTGAAAATATCAACAAGACTCTCCTCCAGGATTTCTGTATACATACAAAAAGAAAATCTTCTTTCAGTACTTCTGAACCAATAGCAAGGTCCCAGAACTTCTGCAACAACAGCAACGTCCTCCATCAAATCTGACAAAGTAACATCATAATAGACAGACCAAATGCTGGCACCACAGTCATGCTTCCTCTCAGTTCAGTCCTCAGTTCTCATTTCTCTCTCTCTCCAGCAGCAGCAGCAGACTCCAGATGCTGATTCCCAGAAGTTCTTCTGGCCTCTCTTTGCTTGGTACTCTCTCTCTATCCAAGGCACCAGCTCCTCCCAGTTCAGCCCCTTCTTGTCACATCAACAAGTTCATCCCATTGTGGGGTTCAAATTCCATTACTATTACACTAATTGGTCATAGAGAACTTAGTGACTTCATTAATCATTTAATGGCATTTGGAAAACCAGACTAAAATAAGAAGGGCTACATAGATAGACAGCACTGGCAATTATTTTAAGGAGCATTTTTAGGAAGTGATCAAGTTATCTATGGTGATAAAGAATGGAATGAGACTGAAGGGATAGTATAATAATAGTCTATGTAAATAGGACTCCATTTGGAGGAACTATAAGCTTTGTTATTAAGCCTAATCTCTAAGCAGAGTGTAAGGAGAAAACTATCTTCTGCTAGAGAAAAGATTTAGGTTACAAACAAGGATGAGTACACTATTTTATTTATCATTTTATGTGACTCAAAATCTGCCATATTACATTACATCTATATGAAAAAAAGACATTTTATAATTTGGGCAGAGGAAATTTATGTGGGAATTGAGCAGGCAGATCCAACCATTTCTGACTTGGTTAAAAAAAAAGTCCCAGAGATTTTATCTGAGGAATTTGGAAGTCAAGTAATCTATCCATGATCACATAAGTTAGTAACTATGGTTGACTAAACCATCACTCTTCACTGTCATACTGCCACTATTGTATGAATAATAAGCACTTAGGAATTTGTTTTGTTAAATAAAAGAATGAATGAATTTGAATGAATACATTTATTGAACATAACATACTTAATTCATATTACTCTGTATTCTACATTTCTATTCCAGTTTAGCTACTCTGCGAATTGTTCTACCTATACAACATTCTCCTTTCTACTTCCTTGCTTCTTTGGCCTCCTACAAGACTCAGTTTAAGTACCTCCTACAGAAGCACATTTATAAACTATTCAGCTACTAGAACCTCCACTTCTGAGCTTCCCTTCCATCTACTATGTACGTATTTTTTATGTACCTATATCTGTACTTGTTGTCTCCATCATTAGAATGTAAGCTCATTGTGGGATGGGACTATTTTTGCCAGTTTTGTATCACTAATCCCTAACTGGTACATAATAATCACTTTAAAATTCTTGGATATTGATTGAAGTGGTTGCTTTTGTCTAAATGGTCCCTACATCTAGAATGAAATCTTCCTCACCCCTTTTGCAAAGAATTTCTGATCTCCTTCAAAACACAGTCCAAGTGCTATCTCCTTTTTGATCCCCCAATTGTAAGCACTGCTTCTCACTTAAAAGTATTTACCTTTTATGGAGTTAATTGCATAAATGCAGTATCACTTCAGTATAATAAATAATAATACAATAATAAATAATTTCAGCTTTGCCTATGTATCCCTGCTACCCAACACAGTGCCTAACCACTATTATAGGAATAAATTATGTATCATGCAATTATATTATATCACTCAAAAATATAATATATAATAAAGTAATGAGTTAATATTTGAGTTGAATTGAATGTAAGAAAATGAAATACAGCATATGGTCATGTAAAAAAAGCAGATATTAATGTCAGGACAACCCTGGTCTAAGTCCTATCTCTGACACATACAGCCTATGTGATCTTAGGTAAATTTGACTCAAGTTCAAGTGACTCAACTCAGTGCCCAAGGCAACTTTCTGAGATTATTTATTTCAAAACCAGTGCTAATCTATATTAACAGGAGCTTCACTATAGTGATCTTTCTAATCCAATGAAATCACATGTACATACATATATGATGATGATGATGGTTAATAATAACAAAATAGTTAATAATAACAAAAACTATTAAAGATTATTATTAAAAACCATCAGATTACTTAAGAGAAGGTAGATGAATCTTCCCTGGAAGCCTTAGAATGTATTCATGAAAGCACATTTGTTTAGTTGTCTTTGTTATGGTACTTTCCAGTCTTCTAATAAATGGAGTTAAGTATTTTGAAAAATGCAATACTATAATGAAGAGTCCTAAAGAAATGTGAGAAAATCAACATTATCTCATTAAGGAAATGAGAGGAACAAAATCCCACACCTTTGTAACAACATACAATCTATTTCTATCATTTATGAGAGTTAAAATCATTCAGTGCTGGTTACTTTGAACCAAGCCCTGGATCAGGAGTTAGAACATGGAGGTTGGAGTCCAAGCTCTGGTCCTGGATGAATCTGAGCAAGCCAATACAACTGTTTTGTACTTTTGTTAAGCATTCTAATTTCTATACTCCACTGCACATGGCTGTAGTAAAACCACATATTAAAATTACCTCCTTTTCATTATATTTTCCTTATTTTGTTAGATATTTCCCAATTACATTTTAGTCTGATTTAGGCCACGCTGGGGAATGTTGCAGGGCATGTATTTGTACGTCTGGTCTAGTAAGCCAGAGCCTATGCAGTATGTAAAATGTCAGTTGATATTTCATATCGGTCACTATGTGCCCTTTCTTCTTCATGCTACATGAAGAGAACAGTACAACTCAGGTGGTTGGAGGAGGTAACTTTTGTATGAGAATTCCCATCATATTTCACATTTCCTGTATAAAACAAAACAAGAAAACACACCTCCTCAGGGATATTGTCAACATAAATCCTATAAAATAATGTGAAGCAATTTAGAAAACAAAATATATGGAATATAATATAGTAAGTTATTGGAGA
Organism: Petaurus breviceps papuanus; assembly: GCF_028583685.1. Taxonomy (NCBI): domain Eukaryota; kingdom Metazoa; phylum Chordata; class Mammalia; order Diprotodontia; family Petauridae; genus Petaurus; species Petaurus breviceps. The sequence goes on along the minus strand of NW_027187419.1, from coordinate 15,916,447 downwards.
CCAGTTTTTGCTGGGAGAGATAAATTCCTCAATGCCTATGTACACTAGCTCCTGGGAACATTGAATCTAGACACAATTAAATAGATAGTGTTGCTTTCCCCTTGCTCTGTGAAAAAAATTTCATATAAAGCAGGATATGATCTAAGTTGAACTGAGATGTGTAGTGGGTGATTTTGATAAAGAAATGGGGAAGCCAGAAGACTGTAAGCAAAGTGTAGAGGCTGGCATTAAGGAATTCCCTGGAATTTGCCACTTTTGCCATTCCCCCTCCACTTCGTCAGCCAGTCTGAGAAGAAAATAGTCTGAGGCCTTGAGGAAAGGTGTATCTGCTGGCAGCCTGATTATTGTTGAAACTGCCCAGTGAGAAAATTGTTACCATATGGTCATCTTTCCATTATCCCATCTCTCCCCATCTGGAAGAGAATGTAGCATGTCTGTTTCTTAAATTTTGTTTGCATTAATATTCAGTACTGAAGGGTGATCCATGATAAAGCTAAATCAGCTTCTTCACAACCTGGCCAGCTCTTACTCTTCCAGTCTTCTTGCATTAAACTCCCTTCATGCACTCTGCAATTGCTTTTCCTCAGATAAAACACCTCATTTCCAGACTAGGCATTTTTACTTGTCCAAGGTCATATAACTAGTGTCTGAGAAGAGATATAAACCTAGGCCTTTTTTGATTCCAAGTTCAATATTCTATCCATTACATCAGACTGCATGAACCAGGACAAGATACTTTTCTACTATGAGCCTTATTTTGTTCTTTTGTAATTTAAGGTAAAGGATCCCTTGCCCATGCTTTAATTGATATATGCAACTCCAAAATGAGGAAATTCCATCTGCCAAAGCAGACCATTTTATTCTTTAGTACTAGTACAGTGCCTAGCATGTAGTAGGTACTTTCAAGTGTTTACTAAGTGACTATTAGTATTAAAAAAATTGCCTAGGTGGGGCAGCTAGGTGGCACAGTGAGCAAAGCGCAGGCCCTGGAGTCAGGAGGACCCGAGTTTGGTTTTGGTCTCAGACACTTAACACACACACACACACACACACACACACACACACACACACAAACACACACACACACACAGACAAACTGTGTAACCTTGGGCAAGTTACTTAACCCTAATTGCTCTCCAAGAAGGCAAAAAAAAATTGCCTAGGGCACTGAGAGGTTAATTGGATCAAGATCACATAGGGAATTTCTATTAGAGACAGGACTTGAAGCAGGTCTTCTTTATTTCAAGGGCCAATCTCTACCTATGACAGCATACTGCCTCAGCCTCATATTACTTTAGTATCATACAGAGTCCTTTTAAAGATCAAATGAAATCATCTATGTGAAGTATTTCTTGTGGCAACTGGGGTATCCTATCTTACATATTCTCCCTAGAAAAAAATATTCCAAATTCAAGTTACTCTGAGGGTTCTCATACCCTCAAAATTATAGCCCATGAATTCCCACCAGTGGATTTTATTTTATTAGTCATCTAGAGTACAAAATTCACCCAAAACAAAGACAAATCATACAATAGCATAGTAAGAAAGGTAGCAATTGAACATCTTTTCCACACTCCAGAAATCTCGTGCAAACCCTTACAAATTCACAAACCTCAAGTAGGAAAAGCAGGTGACCATGAGGGATAACATGTGTGGCAGAAAATTGGGGATATAGGGATCATATATGGCCAGGGTGCATGTGTGAAGAAACATACATATAGGGAAATGTATGTTCTGAATATACATATTCAGGAGGTCATACATGAATATGTATAATCTGGGCATATATATATATGGATAGACACACAAATGTCTCCAGAGTTCATACACAGAGTGGCAACCCATGCTTCTACTTCTGTAGGGCTGCCTATACTTTCTGGTGAAGTCATTATTCTGTTCTTGTTGGGTCTGCTCCCTGATTATTTTTGCTCTTGGCTGGATCTGTTCAGCACTGGAGATCTCATCTGAGGTATTACCTTTTCCCCATAAAAGAAATAGGAGTTCAGCTATTATATAAAGGCAAGGCTTTTACATATCCATACATCAAGCTATGAAAAATTGACTGCATTTCTTTAAGAAGCAAGAGGTCTAGCAGCTCCAAAAAACTAGCTACAGGGTAAAGGTCTTTTAGCACAGAGAATAAACAGCCAGTTGGAGTGTGCACAAATTTAGTCTGTTGCCTCCTGATAGACAGATCTGTTTCTCTGTTCTAAGTTGAAATCTGACTTAGATTTAGAAAGTCCTTGGAATTTCCATTTAGCCTTTGTAGGGATGCTATTTCCCCCCACCCTCCAATCTATTTCTTAAAAGAAAAGCATTTTATGTTTGTTTCATGGAATAAAACAAGCATTTCCATAATATAGTATGATAAAAAAAAAGATGATTGCACATTTCAAGTGACTTCCAGGGAAACTCTTTAAGAGACTTAGATGACTGAGATGTCACTGTTTCCCTCAGTAGTTCAAGATCCATTGTATCTAACCATGCAAATTAATGAACAGGACAAGACAGAAGCAAAAGGGACAAGAATCTGGAGACCATGGCAAAGGCAATTGCCTTCCCTTTCAAATCCTTTATTCCACCTACCTGATTTTCACTCGCAAAACTCCAAGACTTTGAGTCATTTTACATATATAAAACAAGTATCAACTTTTAATGAGTCCCTGTGACCTATGCTTTCTGAGGACCAACACAGCTTGATCTTGATGTTGTTTTCTTTTATTTCACCTTGCATCCAAACCATCACCTTCACTATGAACTATTGCTTTCATCCTTTAGCTTGCCTGACTCACTCTAATATCCTGGTATGACTGATCATTTCAGACATTCTTTGTAATTGATTTTCTTCATGTGTCTAGTGAATCAGATTTAGGATATAATCCTGAGCTGAATCAGATTCCTACCAATTGTAAAATAAACAACCTTCTGTGGCCTTTGAGAGCCTTGCCAAGTTTTCCAAGAAAGTCAACAATATCATGGACTTTTGATAAATTTGTATCATTTTTGCTGAGATATTTTAAAGTTGCAGTTTTTTATAGATCATGACTTAGAAATTTCAACAACACATAACTTATGCTATTGATATGTGAATGTTCCTATGTTGTTTATCAACATAAACAACTGGCACTACCATTTTATTCATTCACATTCATTAATCTCTAGGAACTCTGATAAATTAAATAATTCACTTGGTTCAGTAAATTTCCTTGTTTCCTACAGATCCTTCTAAGGAAGGAAAATGAAAGTTAATAGCCAGAAAGGGCAAGAAAGAAAAAATGGACAGATGGTGATGCTGGGCCTCAATTTCCTCACCAGAAAAAAAAAAGGTAACATGACTGCTTCCCATGAATCATGGTTCTCTTTAGCCCTAATGATGCATAATTCTATGATCTTGCATCACACCCAACAATTTCAGTATCTATCTACCTAGGATAATAATCAATCTTCCAGAAAAGAAGTATTCCTTCTGATCATATCGTTCTTCTGAGGGAGGGTACCTTAGGAGGTTATGGATCATGCTTGTGTGAATTTTATTAAAATAGTATGATAAGACATGGAAAGACTTATTCTTCTCTAAATAGCTTCTGTGGCCTATGTCAGGAAGTCTTCAATTCAAGGAACATTTATTCAGTCTCTCCAATGAAACCTTACCTTTGTCAGCGTCAAAAAAACCAAACCTACAAAAGGTTCCTTCCCTCAATAAACTTGTTTTATTCTCCTGGTTGAGTCAGGCACTCTACATATATTTATTGTGTGCCTGTTGATAAGTAAAGATGTACTGGGTCCTTGAATAATTCCATTTATCAGGAGAGTGAACATAAATGCCATAAAAATGATCAGCTGATTTTTAAAGAAAACAACTAGTTTCAGAATACAGAAGGCAAGGTAGAATTAAAAACACTCAGTATTTCTTTTTAATAAGGATGTGGACTTAATGTAAGATTTCATTGCTAAATGCAACTCCCATACAAGGAAACTCCTTTTAGCAATGCAGGTAAGTGTATTTTCTACATCTTACAATCTTAGAGAGTTGCCTGGAGTACTGAGAAACTAAGTGATTATCTCAGGGTCATATTACCAGTATATTTCAGAGACAAAATTTAAAATTAGATCTTGATGGTTTCAGACCTAGTTCTCTATACACCATATACTGTTGCCTCTATTTTATGAAAGCAGATGGAAAAATGACAAAAGCAATGGTACCACATAAAGATCACTGAACTAGTAGCTAGAGAATTCTAGTTTGTATTGTAACTTTGCTACTTATAAGCCAGGTAACCATGTAAGAGTGTCCTACTTATCTACCTAGGCTTCAGTTTTTCATCTGTACAATTAGTTAATAGTCAGTCAATAAGTGCTTTTTTTGGAGGGTAATTGGGGTTAAGTAACTTGCCCAAGGTCACATGGCTAGGATTTTTTTTTTTTTTGTTAAGTGTCTGAGGTCGGATCCGAACTCAGGTCCTCCTGATTCCGGGGCCAGCCCCCAATAAGTGCTTTTTAAGTACTGACTATGTTCCAGAAACTGTACTAAGTGCTGAGGAGACAAAGAAAAGTAAAAGATGGCAATACCTCTTCTCAAGGATCTGTAAATGGGGGTGGGCGAGTCACAAAAAAAAAATATGTACAAACTCTCTCTAACATATGTGTATGTATATGTATAAATTTATGTGTATATGTATATAGTTTCTGTATATACTGATACACATATAATTGTACATGTAATGTTTTGTATAATATGTATATTGCACACATACACATACATGCACAAGTGTGTATACACATATTTTTCTGACTCTATGTAAATTTAGTTATATGTTATACTTTCATTCCCAAAGAGAGATATAGATAGAACTATATATACAGATTATCTTGTAATATCAAATGAGTTGATATATTTAAAATTATGTATATAACACATGTATGAATAATATATACATATATCACATATGTGCATGTATAACATTAATATATAGTATATATGAAATGCTATATAAAATATGTATATGTACATATGGTAAATTGAGGGGATCAGGACAGGCTTACTAGGAATTTATTATTTATCCTAATTTCCTCAAGGGATAGTTTGAGGTTTTTTTTAATAAATTGTAAAATGCTATGTAAATATAAAATCCTACAATATAGTAAATAAAATGAATTACTAAGAAAATGAATGTATGAAATCATCTTACTGAAGGAAAAGACAGGAATAAATCTTTCCTGATCTTTCCTCCTTTCATTGAGGCAACATAGATGAAGGGAGAAAATATCAACCTCACAGACAGAAAGACCTCAGTTCAAGTACTGTATCTGATACATATTAATTATATGTCCATAATTAAGTCACTTAACTTTTCAGTAGCCAGGAAATTCTGTAAGGTTCTTAGTTATAGAATAGATGTCAAATTGTTTCAGACAAAGGCATTTCTGCATGCGTGTCACTCTGTGTTGAAGAGATCACAAAGGTAAAATAACAAAAAAATTCATTTCTGGGTCCAAATGACACCTAAACTATCCCAACATTAACAGATTCAATATATCCAATCCTTAGTATTAGTATAGGGGAAAAAACACCAACATGAGAGATCTGAGCCTTGACTTGGAGAACGAACTGTGATGAAAATTATGGTAACAAGTAGCATTGTTATAATATTTAAAATGAAAAAATCCATTCAACATCAAGGAACAAAATTCCCTCAGTAAAAGCAAATGATTTATGAAAATCATGAAAACATCATTGTAGAGAGTGAAAATTATATTGCAGAAAATTCTATACTTATTAAGGAGCATGCATGCCCTGATGGAAGAATGGACTGAAAATTATATTAATGTTATTTTTCCAACTCTATGGAAATTTAGTTTTAATGTGCTATTTCATCCTAGATAAGGATATAGATATAAGTATAGATATATATTATATCATAATATCAAATGAGTTAATATCTATTTAAAATCCTTTGCAAACCTTAAATCTCAATATAAATGCTATTATTATTACTTTGGGCAGGTGACTTATAAGGAAAGTCATTCTTATAGAATTGAAAATACATTCAGTTATAAGCTAACAAAGTATTAGGATACTCTTAACCCACCCTAAAATAAGGCAAAACAATCTTTACACTGAAGAGTAGGGATAAATTAGAGCAGCAAGCCTTCTTCTTTCCCCCAATTAATAGCTCTAATTCTAAGCTTCATTTATATTATACTCCTGAGTCCCTGCAGAATAAGTCACCTATCAGCAGTTAATGGTTGGTTTGCTAGTTAGGCCTATGATGAAGCCCAAGGCAAGACAATAGTTTCAAGAGCTCCATGCTAATTATGTTAATAAATGATTTGGAGGGATTAATGCTATTAAAAATTGTGATTATATTTCATAATAGCCAGAATGTGCATTTAAGTGACAATTGAGATTCTATGTAGTAGGGGAAAGATGGAGTAATTCTCATTACCCTTGCAGTTTTATTTTTTTTTCCTCTCCACTTTATTGGCACCCCCTTAGAAAAGCAGTAGGGATCTACCCAGTTCCTATTTTCCTGATAGCCACAGTTGCTGTTGGCCTACATGCCCACAGCCCCTCTTCATGCCAATAAAAACAAATAAATCTAGCCCATATCACTCTCAGATACTTCAACAAAGCATTTAGATACTAGAAGACTTATTCCTGGGTATGATAAAAAAAAAGTAGAAAAATACAGTCTATTTTCTTTAGATATCTGACAAAAGGAGATTGTATTTCATAGAAAAATATAAGCATCATTTCAAAATAGCGCTTAGCACATCATAATGGATCCATAAATACAACATAATGAAAGATAGAGGAAGATAAAATATTTAGCACATAAAAACCCAAACTGGCCAAACTTCGCATTTCTCTGGGTCTTAGAAGAGCATTTTGTCATCACAATTTCATAAACAGGGTCACAAAGGGCAAGGGGAAATGATCCCAATATCACTTTAGTTTCTTATGTCTCTTGGTCTGTGAATAAATCAAGGACAAGACTAAGAGACAGGAACTCTGAATTCTAATCTCAGCCATGATGACTTTCTTTTTTAAAAATTTAATTTAATTCAATTTTTTAAATTAATTTGTTTGTTTACTTTCATTTTACAGGATTCAATTCCACAATTCCTTGAGTTTCACATTTTGTCCCCCTTCCTCCCCTCCCCCCATGGCGGCTTATAGTCAAGTATAGGATCTGTAAATACTTTCACATTATACATTAGTCAGGTTATAAAGACATTGTATCAGATGGAATGAAAAATGGTAAAGGGGACATAAAACCAAACAAGAAAAGGAAAAAGATCCGATATTTTGCTTCAATCTTGATATAAACTTAATTCTTTCTAGTTCTTTCTCTGGATGCACACATTTCTCTCCATCATGAGTCTTTTGGGATTGATTTATATCACTGCATTGCTGAGAAGAGTCCAGTCTATCAAAGTTGGTCATCACACATACGTTGTGTCTGTAATTGTGTACAAATTTCTCCTGGTTCTACTCTTCTTGCTCAGCATCAGTTCGTATAAGCCTCTCCAGGTACATATGAAGTCCATCTGCTCCTCATTTCTTATAGCACAATAGTATTCCATGACATGCATATACCACAACTTGTTCAGCCATTCCCCAATTGATGGGCACCCCCTTAATTTCCAATTCTTTGCCACGACAAAGAGAGCTGCTATAAACATTTTTGTACATATGGGTCTTCCTCCCACTTCTATGATCTCTTTGGTATATAACCCTAGGAGTGGTATTGCTGGGTCAAAGGATATGAAAGTATTTATAGCCCTTTGGGCATAATTCCAGATTGCTCTCCAGAAAGGCTGGATCAGTTCACAACTACACCAACAATGCATTAGTGTTCCAATGTGCCCACATCCTCTCCAGCATTTGTCATTATCCTGTTTTGTCATCTTAGCCAATCTGACTGGTGAGATGTGGTACCTCAGAGTTGTTTTGATTTGCATTTCTCTAATCAATAGTGATTTAGAGCATTTCTTTATGTGCTTATAGATATCTTTAATTTCTTTCTATGAAAATTGCCTGTTCATATCCTTTGACCATTTATCAATTGGGGAATGACTTGTATTCTCATGATGACTTTCTATGAAATGCTTTGAGGATGCTTTTTCTGAGTGCTTAAGTGGTTCTGGGAAATGGAGGGAAGCTCTCATGCTACATCCTTCATACATCTGTAATGTATCAACCTTTATATCCCCCTACACAATTTCTATTTAACTCTGATTAGATTCAGGAACTTTATATTTAAAAAAAACCCTATCTCAACCTGAGTAACCCAAAAGTTCCCACTTTCAAGCTGAGTTGGGACAATTGAGCAAGATGTTATCTGAAACTTAAACTGTGTGACCATGGAGATGAATAGTACAGAGGTCATATTTCTTTTCACATATTTTGTAATGGGATGAAATTGACCTTTATCACTAAGACTAAGGTCTTTTTTTTGCTTTTTTTTTTGGAGTGCAATTGGGGTTAAGTGACTTGCCCAAGGTCACACAGCTAGTTTTTGTGTTAAGTGTCTGAGACCAGATTTGAACTCAGGTCCTCCTGACTTCAGGGCCACTGTTCTATTCACTGAGCCACTTACCTGCCCTAAGACTAAGGTTTTAATAAATAATATGAAGTTCACTCATGTATACAATGAGGATTTCAATCATGACACCTAAGTTGCTGTGTATTTTTAAAGCAAGAAAGAATATATTTTAAAACCAAATGACTTTTTAAAAAGCTTGCTTTTTTTGTAATTAAAATAGAAACAATGTCAGAGTTCTTCATGTTATTTGAGGACACAAAATTTCAAATAAAAACCTTTTAGTTATTCAGAAAAAATGTATTTCCAGTGAAGAAAGACATTTAAAATATTTGAATGAAAAAGAGGATAAGTAGCTTCATTTAGAGTAAACACCATAACTTCGAAGTCTCCCCAAACTATAGAACCTAAATGTGTTCTAGGACTTTTCTTCAGTCAAAGAACTGAAGACTCAGCATTTAAAATAACAGTGCTGTATATTGGAATAAACCTTAGATTTGTAGTCAAAACATTATTTGTTTGCCCTTGAGTAACTTCTCTGAGTCTGCTGTCTCATCCATCAAACATAACTTAAACTCTACATCCCACAGAATATTTTTGAGGCTAAAATGAAATCATAGGAAGTACAACTGGAATGGCCCTCAGAGACCCTCTAGTCTAACCTGATCATTTTAAAGAAGAAACTGAGGCTCAGGGAAGTTGTGATTCACAATGCCTGGCACATAATAGGAATAAATACTTGTTCATATGACTTACTCAAGGTCATCAGGAAAAGGTTAAACACCAGACTTGAATCCCATTCCTCCTCCAGTTTTGACATGTTAATCTTCATCATGAATGTGGAAAACATGATTTAATAGAGAGCATCTTGGGTTTGCATCAAATTTTCATATTTAAATCCTGACTCTGCAGCAGATTCTCTGTGTGACCTTAGGCTAGTGACTTAAACTCCCTGGGCTTCAAGTTGCCTTATCTGTAAAAAGAAGTTGTTGGATTAAATGATCCTTTCCAGCACTAACTTATTTATGTATAGAACCAAAAGAAATAATGAACACAAATCACTTCATAATGTGAAAGTATTAGAGTAGCTATGAAATGGAACTCTGTTTTCATTGTTAGAATACTCCCAAATGAGGAAACTTTATTAATTCAGATTGACCTTCTCTGCAAGTTTGCTCAGGAAGACACAGAACATACATGTGAGAGATGGGATATGAACTCATTACTTCCTGTCTTCAAGAGCTAGTTCTCCCTTTACTATACCATGTTACCTATGTGTAATGTAAAACACTACATAAATATAAGTTATAAAATTATGATTATTAATCAAATGATATTGATGATTTGATTATTACAAATCACAAGTAGATGATTCAGGACTGTGGACCACATCAATAAAGCGTCCTTTTTAATATATTGAAATATATTCAATTTCAGTTTTGATTTGATTCAGAATTGGTCAAGTCCAATGACTTTTGTTTTTTGTTTTGTTTTTTTTCCCTGAAATAAAAATGTTTGTGCTATACTCTCATGAGGCTTCTGGGTAGACTTAAATCCTTTGACCTTTCTCATTTTTTTTTATTACCATTCCATATTTTCCAACATACTTTTCATCATTTTTCCCCATTTCTTTTCATTGAAGTCACTGAGTAAAAAAAGAATATATTTTAATTTAATCTACATCATCTTTTAAAATTCTACATACAATTTCTCTATCTTTTTCTCTTCTGCAAAATGTACTCAAGCAAAAATTTTGAGTTTTGTAATTGTGGTCTCCTTGCAAATATTTATCATGCAAAACAAGATATTCACATATTCTATGAAATGATATCTCTTGTTGCCCTTGTATGCATGATAAAAACCACCTCTACAAACTCCTTTATTTGCTTCTCCAGAGAAAACCTTTTATGTCTGAACTGAATTGAGTTTTCATTTAGTTGTGATTCTCTTCTCTTCTAGTTGTGTTTAGAATAAGAATGTCACTGTCAATATCATTCATTTGCTCCAATAGCACGTCTAATTTAGAATGCTTAGCTAAGTTGACATTCCTAAGTCATCTTAAAACCACATGATTCTTAATAGTTTATACCCCCTTTCCCACTACTTTCGTATCATTACTGAAGAGGTAGAAGTGGAGTTATATCAGACTGAGGACCATTTGTATTTTTCCTTGTTTTATGAATTGCTATTTCCCAAGAAATCATTGCCCCATGGCCTGTCACCTGATTTTAATCCTCTCTGTGATCATTAAGGCCAGTGCTTGAAAAGCAACCTACTTGATCCTTTTTGTCATGGTAGAACCTACTAGACCTTATACTCTGCTTGTTCAGTCTTTGAGAATCCAAGGTAATCTGCCTTTGTCGATGAAGCATCAGAGTAATACTCTACAGAGGAAGAATAAATATTAGTACTAAGCAAAAGAAGGAATAAAATTAGAGATATATGGCATGGAATTAAAAGAACTTCAACTTAATTATTATTGATGATGAAAAACAAGATAAGTATAGAAGTAATTATAGAGACACAAATTTCATATAGGAATTTAAATGATTTCAATAAATTGCCTAATGTAGAAAGCAAAAGAGCCTCACCAGTATCTAAATAAGCTTGACTTACTTGCCAAATAGCATAATAATGATTTTTTTTTCCTTTTTGGAGGGCAGTTGGGATTAAATGACTTGCCCAAAGTCACACAGCTAGTAAGTGTCAAACATCTGAGGCTGGATTTGAACTCAGGTCGTCCTGACTCCAGGCCCAGGGCTCTATTCACTGTGCCAACTAGCTGTTTTTTTTTATTTTTACAGTTAGAGATAGTGGAGCTACCAGTCTTATATTCTACGATCCTAGGCCTCAGTGTCCCTATATAGAAGTTAGAAATGATATTACAGAGAACAAAGAGAGGAATAATAGCTGGACTATGCCAAATGTAAATAAAGAAGACCCCTTTGAGAAACAACACAATTGCAAGAGGATGGAAGATGGTTCAAAAGGCACTGGAAGAAGATACAAAATCTGTTGCTGGGGGGAAAGGGGAATCTTACTTTATATCAAAAATTGTCAATCATAGAACTTCATCAGCTACCACCCTATTTGCCAAGTCTATATAACTTTTTTTTTTAAAGCAATCGGGGTTAAGTAACTTGCTCAAGGTTACATGGCCAGTTATTTCTGGGTGTGGTGCTGAGTATCTGAGCCCAGATTTGATCCAGGTCATCCCGACACTGGAGCCGGTACTCTTACTCGCTGAGCCACCTGGCCGCCCCTAAGCAATTGGGGTTAAGTAACTTGCTCAAGGTTACACGGCCAGGTGTTCTGGGTGGGTGCCAAGTGTCTGAGCCCGGGATTCGATCTCCAGGTCTTCTCAACACTGGAGCCGGTGCTCTCACTCGCTGTGCTACCTGGCTGCCCCCAAGTCTATATAACTTTTCATGAGAATTATCAGCACCTTTACTAAGGACATCCCTGATGAAGCTGTTAATGGAAGCAGGATTTTGTAAACATTAACCTTGAATAAACTTCTGGTTGCCATTGTACCATTGACTGAAAAACAATAGGAAAGACAGCTGCACTTATTATTCATTGAAATAAAGTCACATTTAACTTGGGAAAGCATAACATCACTATGACTGTTCTCTTCCAGAGAAGTATCCTCCATTGGTCCATTAATATCATGTAAGATTTCTTAAAGGATTTTTAAAACAACAGAGAAAAATTTTTTTTAAACAAATCTTCTGATCAGTAATATCACACAGAGAAAAGAATAAGAAGATGTATACTTCTCTCAGGTACTTGACAAGAAGGAAATTCAGGAAGAAGTATAAGTTGAGGAGACCTCCTGCATAGATGATGAAATTCTCCAAATGTTATTTGTGGATGACATTATGCTAATTTCATCAAGCCCCAGAATAATGCAAATTCTATTGGTAACATCCATAGCCACTCAAAAAAGTTTGTCTTAAATATCCATGTGGACAACAAAAAAGTAGGAAGAATGCTTTTTATTCAGATTATGACTTGCTATTAGATAGTCCATATAGCTCATTTATCAGTAAATTTTTCTTGAATGGACAATGAAAATGTAAGATAATTTGGGCCCAAAGTTAAATAGGAATAGTATATATGACTGAATTGCCTTTGGGAAATTGTAATGCTTCCCTAATGAAACCAAACACATGCCCATCTTTCTACTAGTATTATATGTCTGCAAGTAATGAAACTGTTCAGTCTCAGAATTAAAAATTAATGTTACTCAGTGAGCAAAGAGTTATGATAACAGTGAGCAGTCAGCAATACATAAATGAAGAAACACATGGAATGACAATATAGGATGTCATAAAAAATATGATTGAAAAAGATTTTCTTGTCATATGACTATAGAACAAGGAATAAGTAAGTCTGCTGCCCTTATTCTGCACTAGCATCTTTGTGATTTCAAAAGAAAATTAGGAAGGCACCTAGTACTTTGGGGAAACCATTTGTGACAAATTTAGGGAAGGAAATGGAGAATTCTAAAGGATGGGTAGTCATAAATGGATCATGATTTGCAGAGGTGGAGCAAATACCAACATTGATAAGATTACAGTTCTCTTTCCATATTTCAATTTTCAAAATTAAACTACTTTCTATGACCAGTATGAGATACTCCACAAAGAGAGGAAATATGTTATATACAAACTTTGTATCATCCCTGGCATCTAGCAATATTCTGCAGGTTGTATGTGATTTATGTAGCCCTGCTTTTTACTCTGGAGTTAAATGTGGAATATTTTAAAATAAGCATACTTCATTTGGCTCAAGCTACTAGTCCAAATCAACTGAATACATTCTAACATCCCCTAAACTTCATTTGCATCAAGCCACCAAAGCATTCCATAAAAAGAGCATGCATTTTAGCAGTTATGGGTATTAATTAGCAAAGTCATAGAGAAAACACTGAGAGGATTTACGTCTCCTCCTCAAGCAAACAGATGAATATTCCCTGGGAAATATGATCTCCAAGAAGACTCACAGTCCAGGCTGAGAAACTGGCACTTGGGCCACCTGATGGGGTGCAGAAGACTGAACCATAGCATACCTTTTATCTCATTCTCAGCAAGCCAGCAATTAGTCATCCTAGTCATAGCAGGAGGGTTGCCTCTGCTTCAGTTCCCTTAGTTTATTATCAGCAGCTAGCAATCAGGCCTCACAGGTGGCTCCCCTTCACCCCTTCCTCTATTTTAAACTGGCCTCTCCTCCCAACAGGTTCTCCCTCCTACAATCAAAGTCTCTGCCCCTAAAAGCAATGCTTCTTCATCAAGGGAACACAGTCTCCTACAAACAGACTCTCTGATACCATCTCCCAGTGAATGATTTCTACCTAGACCTAGACATGGGAAACAGAATTGGATAAATATGAATCAATTTATTTTAATATACATTTATTACAACAATAAACTTGTTTAATTCAAAGAGAGTATTATTTCTTCTGATTTCAAAGTTTCTATATACATCCTTCAACTTGACTAAGGATAATATAGAAAAAAGTATATTATTAAATAATTTCTTAGGACAATTTGCTTTGAGGAGGGAATTGAAAATAACAAAAATAATCAAACCAGCACAGTAGAATAAGAATGTTCAAAGGAATAATAATATACCCCTCCCTCAATTTTTTCTGAGAAATTCACATATAATTCTGGTCAGAGGGGTATTCTTTTCATCTTTTCCTTGGTATTTTGGATAATAAGTTAGCAGGAAAGGAGAGAGAGGGAAGAAAGAAGGAAGGTAGTAAAGAATTAATGGAGTGGTGCTGGATAGATATATTGTGCCAGATTTGTGGATTTCCTTTCACTATAGAATGAGAATTTGAACTTGGAATAATATGCATTAGAGAGTCACTGTAGATTCCTAAGAAAGGGATTATTATAATCCACACTGTATGTTAGGATGATAAATTTAGAAGTTATAAGGAAAATAGTCCTTTCACCTTCCTTTAACTATAGACTAAGAGTGTGGACTATATCTCATATGCATTAGGAAGCTTTTATAGGTTCTTGGGCATGGGTTTTTTTCATCAAAACTGTTTTAGGAGGATAAATCTGGCAGTCATGAATAGCATATATTGTAATATGGTGTGATGACTGGAGATAAAGAAACTTGTGGAATTGTTATTGAAATAACATAGGCCTGGGGAGATGACTCACAGGCTAGGCTGATGAAGGTAGGTAAAAAGATTCTTGAATCCCAAAGATAGCAAATTGCTTCTTGCCTTGTGCTGGGGAACAAGATATAGCTTGGCTTTCTAACCTATCCTTTGAGTTTAGCATAACACATGTCTAAACTATTTGAATAATCTTAGCTAATTACTATAAAAGTAAAATTGTAAAAGAACCTGGAGCCTTAAAGGCACAGGTCTCTGATTGTTTTGACAATGAAGCATTTTCTATAGTGCCTATGAAAGTAGTAAGCATAAAGTATTCTATAAACATATATATGTGTGTGGCTCACACATATATGTGTATATATAGTGTGTATGGATATATGTCTATATGTGTATATATGATACACACATATATGTATATCAGATTAGTCATAAAATATAATTCCCCTATCAATGAGAGAATACTTCCCTATTGACTTCAATTTTTAATTTCATTAAACAAGCTTCTTGTTTTCCCACAGAACAAAGGACAGCAAGAATGTAAATAACCTATATTTTGCCAATTTTTATTCACTGCATGGAATATTACTGATTAAATGCATTATAAATGTTTTTAAATAAGTGCAGAGTTCTGACATATTCAAATTAGTTGGCAAACAGTTTTACAGCAAAGCAATATCTCTACAGGATAAATGTGGAAATCACACTTTGAAAAAAAACACAAGCATTGCCTTTTCAATGTTCTTTCAAAGCTTTTTGAAATACATTCTTTAAATTATAGCTTAAAAACTGCTCCATGAAATGTTTTAATCTCTACAAATATCTTCCCCGTTGTCCCTCAAGGCTACTTCCTTGAAATCAAAATACAAGAACCATGCATTGAGACACATGCTCCCAGTTCTATCCCCTATGCATGCATTGGAATATTCACCAAAAGGGAAAAGGCATTAAGATGTGATTTACCTAAGCTTCATATTTTATATTCTCCATCAATATGACCTTAGGCTAAACTTGAAGGTCATGTGAAGCCCAAGTGTAGTGTCTCCTCTTTCTGCTGCCCATGGATTAACATTCAGTAGGTTTGTTTGGTTTTTCCTTGCTGATTCTTTTTTCCACTATGGTTTTTTTAAATAAATGAGTAAGCACTGTAACTTTTAACCTTAAAATAACAAAGATATTTTGGTGAGATCACCAAGAAATGCCTGGATTGGTGAATATTGTAGGGGGAAAAGGTAGAAACGGCATTCTCCATGACAACTATAAGAATTATACTTAGGAACATAAAGTTCAATTTAAGATCATGTTTTCTTAGGATAATGTTTTCAGAATTGTAATGGACCCTATAGCTCATCGAATCCTACTTCCTCATTTTTACAGGTGAGAGAAAATGACTTGCCCAGATTCATTCAACTAGTAAATAACTAGCCAGGCTTCAAATTCACTTCTTCCAGATTCAAATGGTTAATGTCTATCAGCATTATAGAAAGTCAAAGCTTTATCCTGTAATTCAATTATAAGTAGCTAGAGATGAAAGGATTTCTCCCCATTTCTCCAGGTAGTAGCATTATTTGGAGTGAATGGGAGGGCAAAAAATCTATTTTTAGGGGAGGTTTAAAAGGCAAGGGAAGTTGAACATGTAGTGACACTGGAAGAGTGAGGCTGATGACAACACAGCTCTGCCTCACTTGAATTCAGTTCATTCACACATCAAGACATGATCCCCATGATGTCATTGGTCCTCTTCAAGAATGAAGGATGAACAACAATAAATACAGCATCAGCAACAACTATTCTGGAACTCTAAGAAGTTTGGGGCACAATAGTTCCTCCAGGTTCTAGTCACTGTGGTGTTCCTCTCTTAACTTCTTCCCCTCACCATTTGGGAAATTGTGACTATGTACCCCTTATAAATTCCAGAAGAAGATTCACCTAATAAGCACCACTACTGTGTGAAGAAATTCCTTAGAAATGATTCAAACGGAGTAGTAATATATCACCAAAGTTTTCCATTTGAGAAGTAATTGATCTGGAAGATACATCTAGGTGGTGCAGTGGATAGAACGTTGGACCTGCAGTCAAGAATTGAATTTAAATCCTGCTTTAGATACTTAATGGTTGCATGGATGATAATATTTTAAGGTACTTTGGAAATTTTAAAGTCTTAGACAAATATTGGCTTTTATAAATAATTTAGAAAATTAATGAATTATTTGAATTATTAATTCTCTGAAATTCTATTTCAGTCAGTTTATCTGATTTTGTAGTCAAGTACTTTTATAATTCATAATGCATAGCACATAGTAGGCACTTGATAAATATTTGTTGACTTGATTTGACTTTCATAAGGAAGAAAAATTATAAGGTATGAATGAGGTGTGATACAGCTATCTCAGATAGGTTCAGGAAAACCATTCTACAACAAGATAATGGATGCAAATAATCTTGTTTTGTAATGCTATTTAAAAGTTTTATTGTTGTCTTAGAAATTTAATTCAATTTTGGGAGCAAGTCTGATACACTGAAAAGAGTTTTGAACTTGAGGCCAGCATACTTGAATTTCTATCTACTTGTATTGTCTCCTAGTTAAACCATGAAAAAATCATTTATCCTACTTAACGTCTCTGCCTCAATTTCCCTATCTATACAACTGAGATAATGATACTTGCACTGTTTATTTTAAAGGTTCATTATGAAGTTGAAATAAGATAAGGTGTTTTGTAAAACCATAAAGTAGTATAAAAATACCAACTATCATTCATGTTATTTTCATTTCTGGCTGGGGGGGGGGAGGTTTGTTATTGAATTGATCTTTAATCTGTCTGGTGGGTTCTCATTACACTCCTCTTGCTACTCCTTTGTTAACCCTTTATGTTGTTATTCCACCAGTGAACCTTACCTTAATATTGTTCGATGACAGACAGAGTTGTGGAGAAGAAATCTTATTGAACTCTAATAGTCTAGGTTCATTTCAAATCACCAAGTGATTGTGCTCAAGATGTTGAGGACTTTTTTTCAGATCACAATCACTACATTTACCCAGTTTCCCCAAATGTTGTTCCCCAAACATCCCAACTCATTACTCTATTTTCCTCCCCAAAAAACTATTTATCCCTAAATACTCAACCAATTTTAGCTGAAGGAATTTGTTTGCTTTGGATTATATTGCAGCTGCTTCAGAGTAATGATGGGAAAGGGTCTCATATTTTTTATATGTGTCCAAATTAATGTAAACTGAGCATTCATATATCTTCTTTTCAAGGCCTTTATGAAGGTTTTGCCTTGTGTCTTAAATCTAGAGGAATTTACACCCTGGTGCTATGAAACATTGCACCACATGAAACATTAAGCCTGTGCCCAGACAGGTATATCTCAATGTCGTCTTCTCCATATGGTTCCTCCAGCCTGATGTGATCTTTGCCACCTTTAAACTACCATTATACTCTGTCTGAACTATGACTATTATCAATTCTATTTTGCAATGTAATTATTGGTATTCAAATCTTATATCTCCTATTTCACTGGAACTTTTTGAGGGCAGGGATCTATTCCATTTCCATTTATTTCTCCAGTGTCCAGCATGATGGTGTACACATGGTAAACAATCAATGTTTGTGGATGAATGAATAAATGAAAATCATGTACTGCACCCTTACATTTTCCCAGAAAAGGATGAAAATTAGCAATAAATATGATCTTTGGTATTAACATGTCTTCACAATTATATAATTTCTATACAATACTAAATAACATGTTCTACAAGCATTTTCCTTATATATTCTTTTAAAAATATTAATGGTTTATTTGTATATCACTTTAATCTGTGAATATATCTTCCACCCCCCAATTAATGAAGACATTTCTTGTTTAAAAGAAAACATTTAAAAAATAAAGAGAAAAGAAACAGTTGGAAAAAACCCCCAATCTATATATCAAAGGAGTCTGATGGTATATATGATATACTATACCCACATTTCCTCAGCTCTGCAAACAAAGGAGGGTGGAAAGTGTTCTAATATCTTATCCAGGGCCAAAGACATTCTTTCATAAGGATTATAAATCATTTCATTTTATATTTGTTGTTATGCTTTCCATTTACATCACTGTATTCAATATGCGTTGTTTTTCTGTATCTTCTTCAATCTACATCAATTCACATGTCATCTCATGTTTCTGTAAATTTTTTTATATTTATTATTTCTTCTGTCTGATCAATATTCCATTAGATTTGGGTGACAAATTTATTTAACCATTTCAAAATCAATAAGCATCTACTTGATTTCCAGTTGTTTTCTGCTACAAAAACTATTGCTATAGGGGTGGTTAGGTGGCAAAGTGAATAGAGCACTGGCCATGGAGTCAGGGGGACCTAAGTTCAAATCTGACCTCAGACACTTAGCACTTAATAGCTGTGTGACCTTGGGCAAGTCACTTAATCCCAATTGCTCTTCCTGCTCCCCTCCCAAAAAGCAAAAAAGTGTTGTTATAAATATTTATTTGGATCCATTTTTGAACCCCTTCTAAGCAATGGGATATCTGGGTGAGAGTATATGGGCATTTCAGACACTTTTAAAACATAGGTCAAAATGGTTTCCCAGGATTTGGGATCAATTCCCACATTCCCTAAAAGTTTATTAGTGTGTTTGTATAACTGCAATTGTTCCAAAACTGATTGTTTCAATCATTTATCATCTTCAACAATTCTCCAGGCATGAGGTGAAGCCTCAGAGGTGTTTTAATTTGCATTTGTCATACTTTTTAGTGATTTGGAGCAATCTTTCATATGACTGTTAAAAGTTTCTCATCATCCTTTTGAATATCCATTTATTTACCCTTCATCCCTTGGGGAATGGCTCTTAATCTTAAATATTTGTGTAAATTTCCTATATATCATGGACATAATAAATATATTTCTCTTAAACTTATAAAATATTTGGATTAACTCTCCCTTCACCTTAATTAACACTGGTCATTTTCTTTTTTTAAATAAAGTTTTATGGTTTTCCAATTACATGTATTTTTTAATTATAAATTCCAAATGCTACCCCTTCCTCTCTTCCCTAACCCTTCCTGGTATGGTAACCAATCTGATATTGGTTACACATGTGAAATAATATAAAATTTATTTTCATGTTAGTCATTTTGTGGAAGAAAAGTGAAAAATAAAGAGTAAAAATAATATGCTTTCATCTGTATTCACACTCCATCAGTTCTTTCTTTGGTGGATAATATTTCTCATCATGAGTCCATAGGGATTGTTTTCAACCATTGCATTGCTGAAAACAGCTGAGTCATTCACAATTGTTTATCATAAAATATTGCTGTTACTATTATAATGTCCTCCTGGTTCTCCTCACTTCATTTTGCATCAGTTCTTGGAAATATTTGCAGGTTTTTCTCAAATCATCCTGCTTGTAGTTTGTTATAGCACAATAGTATTACATTATAATCAAATATCACAACTTTTTTCGGCATTCCCTAATCAATGGGCATTCCTTCAATTTCCTATTTTCCACAAAAGAAGCTGCTATAAATATTTTTGTACAGATAGATTCTCCCCCTTTCCTTTTCTACAAATCTCTTTGGAATACAGATTTAGGAGAAGTATTGCTGGGTCAAAGGGTGTGCACAATTTTGTAGGCATAGTTCCTTTGGGCATAGTATCAAATTGCTTTCCAGAATAGTTGGATCAGTTCAAAATTGTCCATTACTGTCCCAGTTTTCCCACATGGCCTGCAAAATTTATCATTTTCTTTTTCTGTCATATTAGTCAACTTGATTGGTAGCAGTGATACCTTAGAATTGTTTAAATTTGCATATCTCTAATCAATAATGATTCAAAATACTACATATAGTTGTGATTTGTATGAAATGTCCTTTAGCTATGTATCAATTGGGGAATGATTTGTTTTCTTATAAATTTGACTCAATTATCTATATATTTAAGAAATGAAGCTTTTATGAGAGAGACTTACTGTATTTTTACTCTCAGTTCTCTGCTTTCCTTCTAATTTTGATTGGATTGATTATGTTTGTGAAAAAACACTTTTTAAAAATTGCATGTAATAAAAATTGTCAATTTTACATTTCATAATCATCTTTATCTCTTGTTTGGTCTTAAAGTTTTCCCATAGATGTGACAGGTAAGCTATTCCATGCTCCCACAATTTGCTTATGGTATCATCCTTTACATCTAAATCATGCATCCATTTTGACCTTATCTTGATATATGATGTGAGATGCTGATCTATACCTAGTTTTTGCCAAACTGTTTTTCCCAGTTCTTGTCCCAAAACATGAGGTATTGGGATTTATGATACACTATATTACCATGATCATTCACTTCAATATATTGTACACCAAATCTAATCTACTGATCTTCCATTCTATTTCTTACCCAGTACCAAATTATTTTGATGATTACTGCTTTATAATGCAGGCTGCAATTTGGTATGGCTAGGTCATCTTCTTTAATGTTTTTTTTTTCATTGACTCCCTTTATATTCTTGACCTTTTGTTCTTACATTCATCACAGATGGATTTTTCTTCCTAGCTCTATAAAATTATTTTTGGTAGCTTCATTAATATGGCACTAAATAAGTATATTAATTTAGGTAGAATTATCATTTTTATTTCATTGGCTCAGCCTATTGATGAGAAAATATTATTTTTTGCAGTTTAAATGAGACTTTATTTGTAGGAAAAGTGTTTGGTAATTGTTTTCATATATTTCCTGGATTTTTGTTGTCAGGTAGGCTCCCAAGTATTTTGCATTGCTACTCTTGTTTTTAATGAACTTTTTTCTGTTTCTTGCTGTTGAACTTTATTGTTAACATATAGAAATGCTGATGATTTATGTAGGTTTATTTTATGACCATATATTTGCCAAAGTTGTTAATTATTTCATCTAGCTTTTTAGTTGGTTCTCCAGGCTTCTCTAAGGAGGCCATCATATCATCTGCAAGAAATCATAGTTTAGTTTCTTCATTGCCTATTTTAATTTAATTTAATTTAGACCTCCCCCAATTCATGTAAAAGGTGACTCTGAAGAAACTTTGGAGCTACAGAACCCACAAAATTACACAGAGAAGCTAACCTCCCACTGAGGGCATCCCAACAGGCTGGCAGCAAGGGGCCAGCTCAGTGATCTGGGAGCCAAGCCTAGCCCAGGGCAAGATCCTGAGGTTTAAGCCCCAGGGTGGGCCTGACCAACCATCAGCTGGAGGGACTTCAGATCACCAGCAGGTGTGGGGGTTTCCAGAATTATTAAAACATAGATGCTAAGGACAAAGTGAGAGGTCAGTGCAGTGTGGACTTTGAGATCCAGTAGTTGGGAGGGTGTTGGCTTTTGCCCCAGGGTCGTGAAGCACCTGAGGCACCTCAGCCCTGGAGTCACCACAAAATGGCTGCTTCAGCTCCTGGCCAGTAGATTGTAGGGGGACTAAGTGACCAGTCTGAGGGGTAATTGCTCTTGCTTTAATATGCTTGGATCTGGATTGAGATCTAGGGTGGAGGTCCTGGGGTGTGTGACCAGCTTGCCAGAGCATGTGGAGGCTTCAGAGAGAGCACCCAACTAATACCTTCTGGAGCTGATAAAAGCCCAGCATTTAGTATGAAGCTACCCTGTCTGGTAGCAGGGTCCTATTATGGCAAAAAGCACAAAAGTCAAGTAATTGAGTGGCAACATGAGTAAATGAGGAAAGCAAACAGAGAAATCCCATATTAGACTCCTATTTTGGGGTAAAAAGGATCAAAGCATGGAACAGGAGAAAGACAGTGAAGTCAGAACTCCCGCACCAAAAGCTTCCAAGAAAAATACAAGCTGGTTACAGGCCACAGAGGACCTTAATAAGAATGTTGAAAATCAAATAAGAGAAGTGGAGGAAAATTTGGGAAGAGAAATGAGAAAGATGCAAGAAAATTATGAAATGAGAGTCAATAACCGGACTGAAGAAAATCACACCTTAAAAAATAGACTAATTAAAAAGGTAAAAGAGGCTCAAAAAGGCAATGAGGAGAAGAATGACTTAAAAAGCCAAATTTGCCAGATGGAAAAAGAATCTCAAAAGCTCACTGAAGAGAATCATTCCTTCAGAATTATATTGGAGCAAATAGAAGCTAGTGAGTTTATGAGAAATCACAATGCTGTTAAACAGATCCAAACAAATGAAAGAATAGAAGGCAATGTGAAATATATCACAGGAAAAACCACTCACCTGGAAAATAGATCCAGGAGAGATAATTTAAAAATTATTGGGCTACCTGAAAGCCATGGTCAAAAAAAGAACCTAGAAATCATCCTTCAAGAAATTCTCAAGGAAAACTGCCCTGATGTTTTAGAACCAGAGGGCAAAATAGAGGTTGAAAGAATCCACCAATTACCTCCTGAAAAAGATCCCAAAAAGAAAACTCCTAGGAATATTATAGCCAGGTTCCGGAATTCCCAGATCAAGGAGAAAATACTATTAGCAGCCAGGAAGAATCAATTTGAATATTGTGGAAACACAATCAGGATAACATAATATTTGACAGCTTCTACAATGAGGGATCAAAGGATTTGGAATATGATATTCCAGAGGGCAGAGGAGCTGGGATTTGAAGTAAGAATCACTTACCCAGAAAAACTGAGAATCATGTTTCAGGGTAAAATATGGTCATTTTGTGGAATAGAGGACCTTCAAGCATTCTTGATGAAAAAACCAGAGATGAAAAGAAAATTTGACATTCAGATACAAGAAGCAAGAGAAGCATGAGAAGGTAAACAAGGAAAAGAAATCATAAGGAACTTATCAAAGTTGAACTATTTACATTCCTACATGTAAAAAAAAATAATTGTAACTGATGAAACTTTTCTCAATATGAAAATAGTTGAAGGGAATAGAAACACACACACAGAGACATATATATATATATGTGTGTGTGTGTGTGTGTGTATAGGAGGGTATATGGGCATATGAATACATATGTGAATGTGTGTATATATGTTTACAGGTATACATAGATAGAGGGCACAGGACCAATTTAATAGGAAGGGATAATACTTAAAAGGTGAAATTAAGAGGTCAGAGAGGAATATAATGAGAAGAGATGGGGAGAGACAGAATGGGGTAAACTATTTCATATAGAAGAAGCAAGGGAAAATGGTTACAATGGAGGGGAAGAACAGAAAGGCAAAAGGGAATGGGTCAACCTTATCCTCCTTGAATTTGGCTAAGGGAGGGAATGACATACACATTAAATAGGATATCTCACCCTACAGGAGAGTAGGGGGTAAGGGGAGGAGAGGGGGGATGATGGAAGGGAGGGCAGGCTGGGAGGGATAGGGAAGTTGGAAGCACCCACTTTTGAAAAGGGACAGGATCAAAGTAGAGAATAGAACAAGTGGGAGGTGGGATAGGATGAAAGGAAATATAGTCAGTCTTTTACAATATATCCACTATGGAAATCTTTTGTATAGCTAGACATGTACAACCTATACTGAATTGCTTATCTTTCCAGTAAGGGTGGGTGACAAGGGAGGAAGGAAATGAATCTGGAATTCAAAGTTTTAAAATCAAATGTTTACATACACACACACAGACACACAGAGACACACAGACAGACACACATATATATGTATATATATGTATAAATATATATATATACATACATACATACTATTATTAATATTCTTTTACATGTAACTGGGAAATAAGATATACAGGCACTGGCACATAGAGGTCCACCATGCCCTACTGGAAAGTTGAAGGGGGTATGGGAGAAGATATGGGAGAGAGTAGATGGGAGAAGAGGATATCCAGTGTGATCACTCTTTTGGGGTGGTGGGTATGGGAAAAACGGGGAGAAAATTTGTGACTCAAAATCTAGTGGAAATGAATGATGTAAACCAGAAATTAATAAAGCATTTGATTTGTGAATAAAATAATTTAGAAATCCCTTTTCTTTTTCTTCTCTTATTGCCATATCTAGCATTACTAGTATAATATGAATAACAATGGTGATAATAGACTTCCTTATTTCACCTCTGATCTTACTGGGAAGTATTCTAGTTTATCCCTATTGCAGATAAGGCTTGATGATGGTTTTAGATAGATACAACTGATCATTTTTAAGGAAAGCTACATATACCTTTATACTTTATCATGTATTTATAAGAAATTTATGTTGTATTGTGATCAATTCCATTGTATAATGATATAATTTATTTACATTTTGTAAATATTCATCCATTTTGCTTAGATTTTTCAGATTTATTGCCATGTAATAGCTAAAACAGCTCTTAATAGTTGTTTAATTTTCTCTTCATTGGTGGTGAATTCACTCCTTTTATATGTGATACTGGTAATGTAGTTTTCTTCTTTCCTTTAAAAAATCAAATTAATCAATGTTTTATCAATTTTTTTAATAAAACCAGGTACTAATTTTGATTCCTTATTAACTTTCAATTTTATTACTCTCTTCTTTGATTTTCAGTGTTTCCAATTTTGTATTTAAATGTAAATTTTAATTTGTTTTTTTCTTTTTTTTAGTTTTATTTCCCGTTCATTGATCTGCTCTTTATGTATTTTACTAACATAAGCATTTAGAGATATAGATTTTACCCTAAGAACTGCTTTGACTACATCTCATAAATTTTTGTATGTTATCTCATTGTTATCATTCTCTTTAATGAAATTGCTGATTATTTCTATGAGTTGTTCTTTGAACCATTTCTTCTTTAGATTATATCATTTTGCTTGAATTAATTTTTAAACTATTTTCCACTGCCCTTTATTAACTCTGATTTTTATTTTTATAAATTTAAAACTTTTATTTTAAAATATAATTTACATTCTATGATATAAAATACATTCATTTAACATTTCTGTAATTCTGTATTTAATTGTGAGATTTTTATGCCCTAATATATTTTCAATTTTTGTGTAGGTGATAAAGATATAAAATTTCAATTCTCATTCATTGTTCTCTAGAGCTCTACCATATCTGACTTTTCTAAAATTCCATTCACCCTGTTACCTTCTTTCTTGTGCCTTTTTTTAGGTTAGATTTATCTAATTCTGGGAGGAGAAATTTGAAGTTCCCCACTAGCATAGTCTTACTGTCTATTTCATCTTCTTTAATTGACTTAATGTCTTTAAAAATTTAAATGCTACAGTATTTGGTGCATATATGTTTAGTATTGACATTACTTCATTGTCTATAGTACCTTTTAGCAAAATATAGTTTCCTTCCTTATCTCTTTTAATTAGATCTGTTTTTTCTTTTGTATTGTCTGAGATCATGATTGATACTCCTGCTATAATTAATTTATTTATTTAGCTTCAGAGGAATCATAATAAATTCTGTATCAGATCCTTACCTTTATTCTGTGTGTGTGTGCTTCACATGTGTTTCTTTTAAGCAACAATTTGTAGGATTCTGGTTTTTAATTCATTCTTCTATCCACTTACATTTTATGGATGATTTCATCCCATTCACATTTGCACTTATGGTAACTAGTTGTGTATTTCCAGACATTTTCTTTTTCTCCTGTTTATAAATTCTCTCTCACCTTTCACCTTGTCTATTTTCACAGTTATTTTACTTCTGACAATCACCTCTCCTAATCTACCTTTATATGTATCAGTTCCCCTCTGTCACCCCTTCTCTTATCTCTGTTCCTTCTTACATCTTTATAGAGAGAGATAGGTTTCTATATCAAAATGAGTGTGTTCGAACCAAGTCTAATAAGAGCAAGGATCAAGTCTTGCCCACTGACCCACCCATTTCTCCTTCCACTGTAATAATTCTTTACTGCCTCTTTTATGTGAAACAATTTAATTTGTTCCATCTGTCCCTTCTTTCTTCTCCAAGTTAAATCCTCTTTCTGACCCATTAATTTTTTTATCTCATTCCATCATAGTCATTTCACACCTGCAACCCTCTGTCTATTGTTCTATTTTCCATAATAGTGATAAAGTTCTTAAGAGTTAAAACCATCATCTTCCTATGTAGGAACATGAATAGTCTAACCTTACTGAATCTCATGTTTGCTTATTTTTTTTTAATTTCCTGTTTAACAAGGTTATACTTCTTGAGTTTTGTATTTGAAGATCATTTTTTTAAATTCTGCTCTGGTCTTTTGATTAGAACAAAGAACAAATAAAGTGCTAGAGAGCCCTCTATTTCATTAAATGCCTATTTTTTTTCCTTGAAGGACAATACTTGGTTTCACTGGGAAAGTGAGTCTTGGTTGAATCCTAGCTCCATTTCCTTCTGTAGTATCATATTCCAAGCCTTCTGTTCCTTTAATGTAGAAGCTGCTAAATCCTGTGTGATCGTGGTTGTTGCTCCACAATATTTGAATTCTTTTTGCTTTGCAACATTTTATCCTTGACCAGGGACTTCTGGAATTTGGCTACAATATTGGGACCCTTCATTTTGGGATCTTTTTCAGGAGCTGATTTGTAGATTTGTTCAATTTCAATTTTACCCTCGGGTTCTAACCTATCATTCAGGTAATCCAATAATTCTTAAATGATCTCTCTTTAATCTATTGTCAAGGCCAGTTGTTTTTCCAAAGAGAAATTTAACGTTTTATTTTATTTCATCATTTCACGATGTTTCATTGGGTCAGTAGCTTGCACTTGCCCAATTTCACTTTTAAGGAATTATTTTCTTCAGTGAGCATTTATACATCCTTTTCCATTTGACCATTTCTACTTTATAAACAGTTTTCTTCAGTAAATTTTAGCCTTCTTTTTCATTTGGCCAATTCTACTTTTTTTGTTTATTTTTGTTTTTTTTCTTTTTTTTTCCTTTTGGAGGGGAGAAAGCAAGGCAATTGGAGTTAAGTGACTTGTCCAAGGTCACATAGCTAGTAAGTGTGTCAAGTGTCTGAGACCAGATTTGAACTCAGGTCCTCCTGACTCCAGGGCTGGTGTGCTATTCACTGTGCCACCTAGCTGCTTCTATCTACTTTTTAAGGAATTGAATTTTTGCTTATCTCCTTTTTTTAATTTTGTGCTTCCTTAACCAAGCTATTGACTCCTTTTTTTTTTTCATCTTTCTATTCCATTATTCTGATTTATTTTCACAATTTTTCTTCTGCCTCTCTTATTTGATTTTTAAATTTCTTTTTGAACACTTTTAGGAAATTTTTTGAGAGGGGGAGAGAGGCTGAGACTAATCCCTGTTTTTCTTTGAGGCTTTTCATTTAGCTCTTTTGACACTGTTGTCCTCTTCTATGTTTCTGCCTTGATCCTGTCACTGTAATAACTTGCTACGATCAGGTTTTTTGTTTGTTTTTATTTTTGCTCTTTTTAAAGCTTATTTCATGACTTTTGTATTTTATGTAAAACTTGGGCTCTACTCCTGGAGGGGCAAGGACACTGATCTAAGCTTTTTGTGCTGGGACTCAGGGCCTTGCTACTGGCTTCCACCAGGCCTTAGGGCCTAGCTGCTGGCTTACTCTGATTGATGAAGACATGGTGCTGGCTAGCACTGGGAGTGGGGCCTCACTGGTGGCTTTCCCAGTGGCTCAGGACCTCAGGATTATTCTGGTTGTCCCCTAGGGTGCAGCCTAACACTGGATTGCTTGTTGAAGTTCACTTAACCTCCTACACTAGTGAGAAAGACCTTTTCTGCTGATATTCCAAGCTCTTGTGGGCTTGAAAACTTCTTTGGCACTCCAAAATTGATTTCAAGGCATGATTTAAAGGTTGTTTTGCTCAGGCAAGTTCCTGCCTCACTGTACCATCTTAACTATGGAAGTCTAGCACTGATCATTTTCTAGCTCAATGTGTTCCAAATGAGTCTTGTTATCCAACTCAGTTCAATAAACATTTAGCTCTTCAGGTATGATGATCCATGTCAAAATTCATTATAAGTCACAAAATGTCCATATATGTGTGTGTATAAAGTTATATATGTAATATACATAAATTATATATAATATACATAAATTATAAATATATATATATATTTTAAATCTTGACATAATAGCTAGAGACGATGACAAAGTAACAGGAAGAACTATAATCAATCTCCCTAAAACCAGTAGTGTCAAACTCAAATAGAAATGGCATGCCTCTCATACCTTATTCACTTATAAAACAACAAATTATTATATTATATTTTCATTTATTTTGTTAAATATTTCCCAGATACTTTTTAATCAGGTTCAAACCTCTATAGCCAACACAATACCCTCACAAAAGTCTAGATTAAGATATAGTATAATAAATACTATACCAATAAATCCACATTTACTAAAATTATATTATTCTATTTTGAATAGATAGTTCAAAATTACTCTAGCTAGAAGTAAAGTGGCATGAGTTTGAATCATGCCCTTTTCAGATAAAAAAAAAAAACCTTTAAATTGATTAGTGAATTTTAAAATAAAAATTGTCCTTTTCTCTCCATTAATCAATTGTACTTAAACTCTAATTGTTCTGAATTGCTCTTTTGATGTCCTTTGGATCTAAAGTTTTGCTACAAGCCCTAAAATATTTTTAGATACAATTTAACCCCCGATTTATTGTTATATATCATTAAATAAGCAAGATAGAATGGCAGAGTGAATAGAAAATTACCCTTGACATCAGAAAGAACTTGACTTAATTCCTCCTTCTGAAACCTACTGGTTGTGAGACACCGGGCTAAGCATTTCATCATTCAGTGCTTTAGAAAACTCTCTAAGACTCTAAGTTGTAAAAAAGGTGACCACATGCGTTGACAGAGGAAGTTCTCTGTATTTGAAAGTTGCCTACATCAAAGTTCTAGAGTCAGGCCTTATCCCCTGCCACTATAAGAAACAAGACAATTTCTCAAACACATTAATGTCATATGTTATTATATCCACATTTAAGAACACAGACAAACATATGTCTGTATACATGCATTTATGTGTACATATACACACAAACACATATGCATATACATGTGCGTGGACACACACAAATATACATATACCATGTACACATACACACATACATTTGCATGTGCATATATATGCACATACACATTTACATATACATACACATGTATATTGTAGATAGATAGATAGATAGATAGATAGATAGATAGATAGATAGATAGATAAATTTATTAAACATACATATATTAGAGGTTCATATAGAACTTGAATGTACTTCACAGACCATCTAGAACAACCGTATCTTTTTAGAGATAATGAAATGATGAACCTGATGCCAAAGAAAGTTATACAGGAAAAATTCAAACAAAACAAAAAACTAAGACAAAATTTGAATATAGGTCCTCTGACTCCAGGGCTCTTTCTTTTACTTTTTAACGTACTATACTGCCTCACTACATTCATGGATACAAACACACACACACACACACACACACACACACACACACACACAAACATACACACATCCCAGGGCTCAAGCTTTGTATATTTGTATAAAATATTTGTCATTGTGTTGAAAGAATGATGGCGGGGCGACTAGGTGGCGCAGTGAGTAAAGCACCAGCCCCAGAGCCAGGAGGATCCGAGTTTGGTTCCAGCCTCAGACACTTAACACCCACACAAACAAACCCAGCCTTGTAAACTTGGGCAGGCAAAAAAAAGAATGATGGCTTCACATTCTGTGCCTGTATGAGGGGCAGGGTAGGTGAAAGTTTGGGAGAGGAGAGATTTTTCTTCTGGTTTCCTCTCTCAAAAGAGGACACATGAATTCTAGGTTCTTTTAAAAGAAAGGCTCCCAGAGACAAAGGCTCTTGGAAGAAGAGGACATATAGTGGAGCAAATGCCTCCACATGTCCCTGAATTCCATTTTGCCACATAAGAGACTGAAGAATTATCCCTTGGGTAACAATGAACACTGATTCTGACTCATTGTGTCTGTGTGTCTCTGTCTGACTCTTTGTCTCTTTCTTGCTCTCTATCTATATATCTTGCTGATACCTCACTCCCACTGAGAACCCATTCAATCTGTGCATTGTCTGGTATATTCTAATCTGTACAACCTTCCTGATTTCTATTTGCTATTGGTTTGAGAGCTTTATCTACCATTCATTAGCTGCTTTATGTAAATGACATTTGGGAGCAATGGAGTCAAGCATAGTTTTGAGCCCACCTTCTCCCTTAAGAAATAGAAACCAGAAAAGTGGCTAGAATTTAAAAATTTCCCATAGATGAGCAATAGTTAAAGAGGCAGATAGTTATAATTCTAGTGTGAAATTCTCTCTCTGAGATTTGTAGCTCCAATTTCCTGCCATACCCTAGCCAGGAAGCAAAGCCTCCCTGAAGAAAAATGACGGAAATTTTGGAGACATTTCATAATTCTTTGCAAACAATATTTAGACAACCCATGTAGACATACCTTTCTGTGGGAAATAAGCATGCACACCCTAATATACTCACAACCTCATACATGATAATTACATTTAGAGAGTTTTAACAATTTAAATATCTAATCATGTGTTATTTATCTGAGGTAGAATGACACATTACATCTTTTTTTTCTCTAAATGACAAACTAAAGCTGTCCAAAAATAGAACAAAGTATGTTTTTGAAAATATTATTCAACCTAAAGGTTTTGTTAAAGGTCTCCTTAGGCAGGGCACAAGAAATACAGATATAACAGATGAAGGAAACTTTAGGGAGATTACATTTTAATGAAGGAAAAATACACAGTATGTAGAAACAACGAATATACAGCAGATACATCCAAATAAATAGAAAGTAGTTCAACATAAGGTGATTATGAATGGAAGACATTAACAATATGGGGGGGGAAGAAAAGTTCTTCTTATAGAAGGTGGTGTTTGATTTGTATACTGAATGAAAGGGGGAGTCTCTAGTTTTTGAGGATGACCAGTACAAAGACATGGGGAAAGGAGATCAAATGACATGTGTGAGAAACATAGGGACAGTCAATTTGGTGGAATGATACAATTAATAAGTACATTGAAGCTGGAAATACAGATTGGGAACCAGATTTAACATAATTTTGTAAGCTGAAAAAAGCATTTATATTTTATCCTAGATGCTATAGAAAACCACTGTAATTTATTGAGTTTGGGAGTGAAATGATCAGATCTGTTCTTAGAGGAAAATTATTTGCAAGCTGTGTCATTGACTACAGCAAGAAACACTAAGTAGGGAGACCAATGAAGAAGCTGTTTTCAATAACCTAGGCAAGAGAAGATGAGTGTTTAAGCTAAAGGGGTGACTATGTGATTAGGAGATATTGTGGAGGTAGAAACAGCAAGTTTTAGAAACTGATTTTATGAATAGAGTAAATGAAAATGAGGAGTCAAGGATCATGCTAAGGTAATGACAATGAAAGTCTGTAAAAATAGTGATGACTTTGAGTAAGAATAGGAAATTTTGTAGAGGAATAGGTTTGGATAGAAAAATTATAAATTTTCATTCATCAAAGAATTCATAGTGAAGTGAGATATTATGAATGCCATGAATG
This sequence comes from Petaurus breviceps papuanus, assembly GCF_028583685.1. Classification (NCBI taxonomy): domain Eukaryota; kingdom Metazoa; phylum Chordata; class Mammalia; order Diprotodontia; family Petauridae; genus Petaurus; species Petaurus breviceps. The sequence goes on along the minus strand of NW_027187419.1, from coordinate 15,884,329 downwards.
TGGAAAGACCTTCTGCTCAAAGGTTGGAGTATGTTTACGATGTCTCTCAGATATCTAATTTGAAATGTCCAGTAGACAATTGGTGACTTGGCATTAAAGTTCACAGATAAAACTGGCATTAGGCATATAGAGTTATAAATCACCTATATAGAGATAATATTTAAGCTCTTAGAAGATGATGAGGTCACCCAGAATGAGAACAGTGTTACCATAACAGAACTTTAGTGAACACACACAGTTAGGGGATGCATTGAAGTTCACAAGCCAGAAAAGGATGCTGAGAATGGATAATCAGATAGAAGGATCAGGAGAATGGTCTAACAAAATTCCAGACAGGAAAGAATTTCCAGTAGAAAAATATGAACAACAATGTAACAGGGTCAAATGTAACTGATGAATGCAAAAGGATGAAGATTGAGCAAAGACAATAAGATTTGTTGATTAAGGAATCATTAGTAACTTGCCAAAGAGCAGTTTCAGTTGAGTGATAAGGTCAGGAAACAGATTGCTAAGGGTTGAATAATGAAAGACAGGAAAAGAAATTTAGTTAACAATTTAATCTTTTTCTTTTTCTATGAGTTTGGCTGAAAACTGAGGAGACAAAGAATTAGAAAGCTTTTGGAAGCTCAAGTCTAGTGAAGGAATTTTAAAGATGGTGAAGACTTGGACATGTGTAATGGTAGTAAGGATCAAATCATTATGAAGAAGTTAAAGATTAGAGAGAAGGGAAGGAAGTAGTAAATTCCCTGTCACTGGAAGAGTAGAGATGATATGATAGTCCTATTAGAAATAAGATATCAATATGGATTCAGAGATATGACTGTCAGATGACACAACTAGAATGCTTTATTCTCTCATTTACACCTCTTGGAACACCTAGTCAGTAAACCATAACCATTTTTTTAAAAAATGCTTGTGCCAAGTATGCTAAATACTGAGTAGTGCTTGTAGAAGGTAAGATTTTACCTAGAACCTGAAGGAAGCCAGGAAAGCCAGTATGGGAAGATGGGGAGGAAGAGCATTCCATGAAAGGAAGACAGTCAGTGAAAATACACACACACACACACACACACACACACACACAAATTCTGTGTTTACTTATTATTGAATGAGTAATATTTTCCCTACTCTGGTAGAATACAAACTCCTTGAAGACAGGGACTCTGTCATTTTTGTCTTTGGAGTTTAGCACAGTGCCTGGAATATGTTATAGTAGAATTTAATTAAAAAAACTTTATTAGTAGTAAATTAATATATAACTTAAAAGTTTCTGCTGACTCCAATATTCTGTCATTCTAAATCCCTTAGTCAAATATTATCTTTCTGTTATTCCCAGCCCAGCCCTTTTGTTAACAATTTGCACAACCACTCTTGTCTCCCTACAAGTGAGTGAGGTTAAATATTATTAGGGGAGATTCAATTTCACACCTGGAGAAACCAATTTTGTAATTCCATATTTGAAGATTTAAAAGACAAAATGAAATAGTGAATAGATTATTGACTAACTCAGAATGAGGAAAATTGGGTTGAAATTGAATCTCTGACATGTACTAACTGGAATCCAGACCACTGTAAAGTCATAATCATTCAATCTCATACAATTCTCTCAAACTATAGGTCCGTTATAGGAATGGGAATTTAAGATCTTCCCTGCTCCTAGACCCTTTGATAGGCTTAAGTGCACCAGTAGCCTCTGACGGGAGACTTGATTTGGGGAAATACTTTTTGATTGGGCAGTGGGTCAAGAGGGTTGTGACATTCTCTGAGCCAGGATAGGGTTATATAAACCCTGATGTGAGGCTTTGTTTTGGGGATGACTTTGAGAAGTGTTGTGTGATTTGATCAGACGAGACTCTTGGAAGCTGGGCAGCTGTCGAGCCCCCCAGCTTTGAAAACCCAGATGTTGGTGCTTCCCTATCTGGCAACTTTAACTAAGTATGGATGTAATGGTCTGCTGAATTGTTTCTCTGTTTGCTTGTAACTTCTGCCTGTAACTTGTTTGTATTCTCTGAAGTTCAGGGTGCTCACTTTTTTCCCCTTAACTAGGTAAATGACATATGTTTGATTAAAGCAAGATTGTTAACCCATTTTGAGTTGCTTTCCTTTATAAAAGCAGATCTAAGAACTTGTGTTGGCAGCCACCCTGGGTATGCTAAGGTGCTTGCTGCTACAAGGTCATAGTCATGTAAACAGGGATTTATAACATGCTTACTATATTGCAGGTACAGTATTAAACTACTGGGGACTCAAAGAAAGGCAAAAACAGTCCTGTTCTCAAGAAGCTAACATTTTAATAGTAGAAACTATGTAAACAACCAGGTTGAAAATGGAGTATGGAAGTTATTCTGAGAGAGGAAGGCATTAGTAGCTTGGGGGTGGAGGATTTGAAAAGAAGTCCCCATTCCAATAAAGTCATGATCTACTTTTCTCAACCTCACCAAGTAAAGAAGAACAAGAACAAGAATAAGAACAAGACCAAGAACAAGAAGAAGAATAAGCACAAGAAGAACAAGAACAAGAAGAAGGAGGAGGAAAAGGAGGAGGGAGAGGAGGAGGAAGAGGAGAAGAAGAAGAAGAAGAAGAAGAAGAAGAAGAAGAAGAAGAAG
>NW_027187419.1:15873705-15881713 GCF_028583685.1 Petaurus breviceps papuanus | reverse complement strand
AAGAAGAAGAAGAAGAAGAAGAAGAAGAAGAAGAAGAAGAAGAAGAAAAGATCTCTGTGAGATCTCAGTAAACTACAATTTTCTCTCTGGAAATTAAGGAAGTTCAAAAATAATTCTTTTTTCTACATTCTTATCCTATATTAAACTTGTTTTGAAGTGCATTAATGATTAGCAACTAGATTTTCTGCATGCCTCCATACCTATTACCTCTCTTCATTTTGAATGCTGCCCAATTTTCTTTCCATCCCACATATTTCATTTTATCTACTGGTTCACACCAATTGTAAAGAACATTTATAATAAATCAAATCCACCAAAATTTTAGGCAAGTGAGTTTTATGAACACAAGTCTGTGAGTTTTATCTTGAACTTTTAGTTTCCTTAAGAATTTCGTTTGATTTAACTTCCACAAGGAAATCAAGTTTCCTTATCTAAAAATTGTGGGTTTGGTGTACTCACCCCATTTCCCCACACATTCAGTCTCTTTGGTCCTTTTAAAGCAAAGACCACTGGATTTGGGAATCAGAGGACTTGACTTCAAATCCTGCCTCTGATAGCCATATGACCTTGGACAAATCACTTTACTTTTCTGGGTCTATTTTACTTAGTCTGTTAGATTGGCATTTATCTAGATTGTTGATAAAGCCTCTTCCAACTCTAAATCTATTTCCTAAGGTCCTCCAGAGACCCCAGTCATGGAAGAACAGCAGGATGCAAAAGATTCTGAAGTATAGAAAGATCCTAAAAGATCCTTCAGTCAAGTCATACAGACTCCTAAAATAAGTCTTACTGCTTTTAACACTTCTCTTTCCCCAACCCCCCAACTCCATTATAGGAAAGCAAGGGAAAGTGTTAATAGAATACAGATGAAACAGACCTAGTTGAAGGCAGTCTTTTGACCAGTTAACTGCAGATAAAACACAAAAAATAGCATGATTACCTTTATCACAGATTTCCCTGGCATTCACCCAGTGCTTTCACGTTACTCTTACTGCAATTAATGAGATTCACAGACTTCAAATCAAAATGTCTTATGTGAACAATGCTTTTGTGGAAGACTAGAAACTATCAGTTTAAAAAAATATTCAGAAGCACTACCTGGCTAAGTTTTTTTTTTTAACTCATCTAAAAAAAATAATAGAAATAAAGCTAAGAGACTTTGCTCCCTGTTTTATGGCAGGAGGTTATCAGAGCACCCTAGATCAAATGAGTACATTCATATGTAAATGAGTTACTGAAAGTCTGAAATCATTTTTTGCCCCATATCTTTATAAGCTGCTAATGCAGAAAGATGAAGTTTAGGTAAAGACTTTCATAGTACATTAGAGAACTCAGTTGACCAAGAGTCTCCTAATGACATCTCCCTAGATCAGTATGACCTTAAACACAGTCAATGTGAAAGATTTCTTAGTTTCATCTCTATTAAAATTTCTTTTAATTAGGTTGTATGATTACTAAATAACAAGGATTGAAATTATACTGACCTTATCTTGTCCCTTTTCATGATCCTTATTCTTCTGACTCTTCTCTCCTGCCTATGACTTTCTTCCTCTCTCTGTTCTTGATTTGTCAATCAAGCTTTCTTTTCAGTATCTCAATTTCTTTCTTCGTGGCTCACAACTCCTCTGAATCTTTTTATCCAAATGTGTACTATTAGCACTGACTGCTGCATCATTAAGTTTTATTCTTGATGATCTCTATTTGAGTTCTCTCTACAAAACAGTGTAGAATTAGAGCTGAAGGGAACTCAGAAATCATGTAGTCGAATTCTCTCATTTTAGAGATAAGATAACTGACCCAGAGACTTTAAGTGTCTTGCTCAAGTTTGCACAAATAGTGAGAGAGTTCAGGTTCAGTCTCTAAATCTTACATTGTAACTACTACATTCTTCATTGTTTCTTAAAAAAAATTTCAATCCCTTGCCATATCCCTGGCCAAATATTGATTTCCTAAGGTACATCCAGTTCTCCTTTTCTCCCTGTACTCTAAAAATATTCCTACCTAAACATGTGCTTCAAGTACCTATATGTTGATGTTGGGTGAGATATTGAAAGGGTCTGCTGTTTCATTTTCCCCTTATATAGCTCTCCTATATAATTCAATTTGTCAAACATTTGTCAAGTTCCTTCTATGACTAAGGCCCTGTGCCAGGAGCCAAGAATACAAACACAAAGCTAAAACCTCATTTGCCTTCAAAGAACTTATAATGTTGATAAACCTTATAATCTTCTCACAAACCTTGCCCAACTATAAGATTTTTTTGGACTGGAATTGTAATTACATTAGTATAGGGAACTCTAGGTGAAATCTTCCTATAACAATACAAATCTGTACTTTCTTCACAATTTATTTTATTAGAGACAGTTCTCTGGGTGATTGAGAGGTTTAATGACTTTTCCAGTGTTTCATAGCTAGATGATTTTTCCCTTGAAACCAGGAAGACTCAATGGTCTCCTACCTGCTATTCCACTTACATAATACCATACTTTAAGATCTTTCTGATTATCAGAAATCTTCTACATTTCTGTTAGCCCTAGAGAAGATTCTAGAAATAGTACTTCCTTCTACTTTATGTCCTCATTACAACTGATGACACCAATGAAAAGCTGTATGAAATTCCAATTTGTAGCTTCCTTGCCTCATAAAACAGAGCAGGTCTAGATAGATAATAAGTGTTTCGCAAATTAGCCACTTGCTCATCTTGACCGCACTATATGTTTAGAAAGAAGCAAGTCATAGGATCATAGTATTAGGGATTTAGAGATAAAAAAAAATCATTGGGGGTCATCTAGTCACTAGTCATCTAACCCCCTTTATTTTTTTGTAGTGAGAAATTTTGGGCTCAGAGAGATGAAGTCACTTGTCCGATGTAAACACAGGTAGTATTAGATTTGGAATTCGTACCTGACTCTTCTCTCTTAAAATCCATTACTCTTTCAAACCATACCATGCTGACTTCCAGATTGTGAATGATGAGAGGCATCATTAAGAAGACCTCTTAATCAGAAAACAAGGCAAGACTAGGAAGAAGCAAATGTGGTAAAGGGAGAGATGTATTAAGCAAGAGTTGAGAGAAGTCTGGATTCTAATTCTTTAATTAATACATTTTTTCATAACCACTAATAGGTCATTTAAACTCTCAGTTTATTCATCTGTTAAATGGAAACAACAATTGTAGTACCCATCTCTTAGAATTGTTGTGAGACTCATATAGGTATATGAATACAAGGTACTTTGCATATTTAAAGTATTATTTAAATGTCAGCTATTATTAAGAAACTATCCAAAAAGGAGAATGTATACAGAACAATAGAAAGATAAATCTCACATGAATTAAGATTGGAAAATGAATATATATGAATGGAGAAAACCATAAAACTTATAATACAAGAGAAATATTTAGACAGATCCCCTGCCAACATGATGTTTAAATTTTAAATGTAGCTATAAATGGCCATATTATGGAAGCTTTTTAATAAACTTTTTTTAATAAACTTTTAAAAATTGAATTAACTATTAGTAAAAAATAATTTGATTCAGCTAAGAAGTGGTGATCCATTGTATTCTTTCATCTTTCCTGACTTTTTGGTTAATGACCCAAAATTGTGACAGTTACATTCTAACAGTAGATACTTTAAGCTCTTTAAAGAGCCTGATTCGTGAGATGAAGACAGCATAAATGCTGTACTGGTCACCATCTTGTGGGAAAAATGAGTAAATGCTGTCGGGAAGATAAATAAATTAATACACAATGGCCAATTATATTCCTGTCATTACAATGTACACTTTGATAGTGTTCTATCATGTACTAGATGGTTTCCATTTCTTTTTTTTTAAGCAATCGGGGTTAAGTAACTTGCTCAAGGTTACACGGCCAGTTATTTCTGGGTGTGGTGCTGAGTATCTGAGCCCGGGATTCGATCCAGATCATCCCAACACTGGAGCCGGTGCTCTTACTCGCTGAGCCACCTGGCTGCCCCATGGTTTCCATTTCAATAGGAATTCCCTAGACTCAAAATATAAGTCCAAATTATTACACAAAAGGAAAACTTTTGGCATAATTGAAGATTATGGAACATTGTAGGCAAGATAATATTTCAGTGATTTTTAATTGATATTACTAAAGTGGGCCTACTTTCCTATATGTGGAGCTACCCTTCCTCATGTCACAGGGAACTTGGAAGTTCTCTTAATTAGAAAACATGAAAAAAGCTTACCAAAATTTAAGGTTCCAGAATTATCTGAAACCAAATTTATATGTCCTATTTATGTGATATTGTCAGTGAAATTTCCGCAACCTGAAAATTCTGGGAATTACGATAATAAAATATGGCCTTCAGAGTCAGATTTAACATTTATGATCATTTGTTTTATCATTTGTCACAGAAGAGCATGCATATCAAATTTACTTGGAAAGAGAAATCGCAATATTTATATTAGCATTTTATAGCAATGTCAAATTCAATTACCAATTTTACCCTGCCACTCAAAAATTAGTGACCTACTACAGAAAGTGCCAGTAAAAATCAAGTCAGAAAAGAGATTCCTAATACATTCACTAGGATATTAATATGACGTCTGATTGAAAACTCTATCTGATTTCAAAGTAACATCTGGTCTGTGATCTGTGGTCTGGGTTACTCCAGTTGTTATTTTGGAAAATAGTATTTCCCTTTTATTCTCCTCTACCTGACTAGACTCATAAATCATGTTATCATATGATATGTACCCCCTAATAAACCAACTTCTGCCTACTTGTAGCTCCCAGTAGAAGGTGAATCTTTCTGGCTGAAGTTCTTCTCTATTTAGGATAGGATGATTGAATATTCCTTTATTGAAATTCTACAGAGATATGTAGGGATAGACCATGAAAACTATGCCTTACAATAATTAGCCCTTGAGACAAACTGATGTTGTTGTTCATCCTTTGTTCTTGAAGGGGACTGATGACATCAGTACGGTGATGTCTTGACTTGCAAGTAAATTATATTTAAGTGCAGCAGAGCTAAAAGTCATCAGTCCCACTTGCTTCTCCAGAGTCATCAGAGTTCATTGGCAAGGCATAGGTAAGGATGACTGGTGATGACCCAGGATGCAATGGGAGACCTTGGGCTTTTTTGAAGTTAAAGTGTTTCCCAGGTCTGTTTGTCTGAGGCAATATCCATTCTGTATTTAAAGGCTAGGTAAGAATTAAGGTAAAAGATGGCCTACTTTGCCTTTAAAAAAGGATTAAACCAAGGAGGGAAAGCAGAATGATTGATATCTCATGTGAGAACTAAGCAACTATTTCTATTTGGTATCATCCTAAGCAATGTTTAAAATGAATTGCAAAGGTAAGCATAATTCTTGACCTCTAGGACATGTAGGACAGCTCAGAACCATAAATTCATAGAACTTCAGAGATGGAAGAGACTTTTGCAATCTGGCTTCTTATTTCATAGCTAAACTGAAATGACTCTTTCAAAATTACCAATGATATTTAAGTTGTCAAAATTAATGGTCTCAGTCTTCATCATTTTTTTTACCTCTTTGCAGCATTTGACAATTGAAAACTCTCTTTCTAGATATTCCCTTTTTTCTGGGTTTTTATGGCACTACTCTTTCTGATTTATCCTCCTCCATCTCTGACCATTCCATAGTCTTCATTGCTTCTTTGCCTATTATACCATTCAGTTGTGTGTAAAAACTCTGTCCTGGATCACCTTCTCTTCTTTTTATGTAGTTTATTGCTTGGCAAACTCATCAATTCAAATTCCCAAGAGATTTAAATATAATTTCTACACATGTATATATGTGTATACACAGAGACCTACATGTATATATACTATTACTACTAGTGCTGCTGATGATGATGCTACTACTACTACTAATAGTAATATTTTGGCATTTTTTTGTAGTGCCATTTATTACATGTATGACCACAAGCAAGTCACTTTCTATCACTTGGCCTCACTTTCTACTATAAGATAATGTGATTATGTTGGTTTACCTCTAAGATTCCTTCTTATCCTAATGCCTATAAAATCAATGGAATAAAAAGAGAATTGAGGTAGGCAAAACAATTAAGAAGCTGTTGAGGTAGTTAGCATATGGGATGTTCTAAGCCCAAACTGGGTAGAAACAGTTGGAATGGAAATTGAAAGGCAGAAGAGAAGGAAGAAGATGCCATGAAGTAATGGACCAGAACTCGGGACATTATAGGAATTAAAGATCATTTCAGGATTTCACATTGAGGTTACTAGGAAAATGTTAATACTTTTAATTAAGATGAAAATGTTAAAAGCAGGACCTATTGGGGGAATAGAAGGGAGAGAAAAGATAAGTTCAGTTTTAGTCTACTTGAGTATTGGTTGCAGGCATAACTTAATTTAATATTTTTTATAGTTTATTGATTTAAAATTTTTTTGGTGTAGCTTCTTTATGTATATACATATATACATACATATATGTGTGTATGTATGTATACATTTATGTGAAAATATATACTGCCCCTTCATTTCTTTTAGTCTTTTACCATTTCTACTTCATCTCTTTACAGTAGTTTATACAATTCTCTATTCAATTCACTAGTGGTTTTCCTATGAATTTTAAAAAATATCTCCAGTCTGTCTTTTCTCTATTTTGATTCACAACTAGTCCATATCCTTTCCAGGTCCTAGAAGTTCTCCGTGATATCTTGTATGAAAGTTATCGGCAATAACTGAAAATGCAGAATCATGAGGGGCATCAATGCTTAGTGAGAGGGAAAATTTGATGAATTATATTTCATTAAAAAAATTGGAGTAGTCAACTAGATAGGAGGAGGACCCAGAGAAGCTTGTGTCATGGAATCTGAGGGAAGAGAAAATATTTCTGCAGTCTGGTCTACAGCATCAAAAGCTGCAGAGAAATCAAAGAAGATCAGGTCTTAAAAAAATCTAACAGAATTGCCAAGTAAGAGATTACTGGAAACCTTTGAAAGAACACTTTTAGTTGAGTATTATTATTGGAACGGAATTATTACTGAATGGGATATGGTGGTTTGGAAGCAGAAGTTGCAACAATTTTTTTTTTAATTGACAATAAAAAGGAGATGATGGGGGATATAAGCCGGAGGGGAAAATTTTTTTTAGGGATGAGGAAATATGAGCATACAGATAAGAACCAAAGAAGGATTTAATACATGGGAGAACTTGAAGATAAGATAGAGGAAGGGAATGATCAGTGGAACAAGATTCCAAAGGAGATGGGACAACAAAGAATTGAAGGCTCAATTGAGGCCAATGATCTTGGAAAAGAGATTAGAATCTCCCAGATTTTTCTGGATTGTGCATATCTCATTCAAAATTCTCTGGAGAGACATATTTTTAACTGTGTTTCACTATGGTGCAAGCTACTCATAATCTTCCATCATCTTCTTCCATGAATTCTCTAAAATGGTATTGCCTTTAGCTTCCACATTTCTGTTTGGTAAGAAGATAATTGTTTTCCAGATAAAGTGATATCTATGGTTGAGTATTTCTAAGAATTGGTGAGAGTCTGAGTCAAAGTCTTTATTTTTTTTAACTACCATTTTCTTTTTCTTTGCATTTTGGAGGGCAATTGGGGTTAAGTGACATCTTTTCAACTGTGTTTCACTATGGTGCAAACTACTCATAATGTTCCATCATCTTCTTCCATGAATTCTCTAAAATGGTATTGCCTTTAGCTTCCACATTTCTGTTTGGTAAGAAGATAATTGTTTTCCAGATAAAGGGATATCTATGGTTGAGTATTTCTAAGAATTGGTGAGCATCTGAGTCAAAGTCTTTATTTTTGTTTAACTATCATTTTCTTTTTTCTTTGCATTTTGGAGGGCAATTGGGGTTAAGTGACTTGCCCAAAGTCACATGGCTAGTAAGTGTGTCAAGTGTCTGAGGCCAGATTTGAACTCAGGTCCTCCTGACTCCAGGGGCAGTGCTCTCTCTCTCTCTCTCTCTCTCTCTCTCTCTCTCTCTCTCTCTCTCTCTCTCTCTCTCTCTCTCTCTCT
>NW_027187419.1:15853260-15873695 GCF_028583685.1 Petaurus breviceps papuanus | reverse complement strand
TCTCTCTCTCTCTCTCTCTCTCTCTCTCTCTCTCTCTCTCTCTCTCTTTATATATATACACTTCCATACCTCTCCCAAGAAGCCAATCCTGATAACAAAGAAAAAAATTGTTTAACTTTGGACACTCAATGAAAATAAATAGCCACATCTTTTATTCTACTCTTGGGAAAAATCTTTCAATTGTTCTTCTCTTTAACAGCTTCTTTAAATCTGATTCTGTTTATACTAAGTTTATTATTATGGACAGCAAGTTTCCAACTCTATGGTCATTATACCAAGTTCATATATTTAGAGTACCAAACATTAAAATAATGGTGATTAAAAGCAGAATACAAAGCCAATTTAAGTATGAACTCCTTCTGTATCCTTTTCCATCATTCTATAACCTTTACAGAAGAAATATGAGGTAGCCACATGTAGAAAAAACATGCAGCTATCTGTATATGAAAAAATGTACATGACACATTTTTAACTTAACTTGCATTATTTTCTCCATCACTTTAGTAGGTCTAGGCAAATCAACAAAACAATAAATCTAGTTCTATTTGTAATTTTCTAGTTTCTGAGGAGTAAACATTCACATTGATAATTTAACAACTGTCTCTTGTTGGCCAATTTAAGCTGGTTCCCAAACACCTTTAAACAAAGGCTTGGGGAGAGTTTTGTATTTGTGCTGTAGAGAGAATTCTTTTTCAGGCATGGTTTGGACTAAATTGACAGTATGGTGCCTTTCAAAACTGAAAAATGGACCACTTTAAAATTCCTTATATGAAAGAGAAATGTGTGATTTAAAAAATATCTTGTAAATAAGGCTAGTAAGTTATTCAGCACTCATGTATTAAGCAATAATTTGGTATGTACAGCATTTGATAGCTTGCTTGGGCAGTTTTAGAAATCAATCAACCAACACACATTTATTTCCTATCTACTATGTGCCATGTACCATGCTAAGTGCTGGAGATAGAAGAAGAAAAATCAAACAATATCTGCTTACATTTTACTGAAGAAACAATATGTATATATACACAAGTTTGAACCTTTCATTTCCAGATATTTTATCTACAAATCATACTAATATTGTTTTTACCAGGATCAACAAAATTTGTATGATTAATGATGGATAATAATATATATTCAAGTTTCTTCTTTAAGCAGAGTGAAATAACCCGCAGGGGGTATTAAGGCTTTTGCCCATGTAGATAGCTTTCTTTGGGATAACTAGGGAAATAATTAAGGGAAAGGAATCAATGACAGATAACTGCAACTATCCAACTCTTATCCTTATATCATCATTAGTTGCTAATACCAGATAGTTCTGTCTCCAGAAGTTCTCCCAAGAAGCTGAGCCTTCTGGTCTGCTATAATGCAAATTTGAACCACCATCTGGTGACCTAAGGGAAAAGATGAGAAAACATCAAAAGTTATTGGCCATTAGCCAGCCTATCTCAAATTGCTTTATTAGTTGATGTTTTGTTCTAGAAACACCATTCACTTTCCACTATATTAGCTTAGTGGATAGAGAAATAGAAAGGTAGGAACAAATTGTGTGGCACTAATGACCACTAATGCTGAAATATAGTGGAAGATGGAGTAGCTAAGTGTCATATCTTTATAATTACCATAAATCAATGACTATAATTATAATTTTATAATTAGTTATAAGGAAGTATCCCAGTAGTAATTAAGGATAGGAAACAAATGTACAAAGTCATAGCCTATATATAAAAAACATCACTTTTATGGAAGTCAGAATTTGAAGTTTGTTCAAAATACCTTCTCCTTACAAACAAATACAAGAACAAATCTCACGTCCAGGGTAATGTGCTAGGCCCTCTGGGGAATACACAGAAATATAATAGCACAGTGCCTGACTTCAGAGAGTTCAACTGAATTCAATTCAACAAGTATTTATTTAAGCATGTACAAACCCCATAACAGACACTCCACTAGGCACTAAGGATACAAAGATAAGATAGACACAGGCCCAGATTCTGGAAGCTTTTATTCTACTGGAGGGAATAATATATACACAGACAAGGAAATCAAAATGTATTAGTTAATATCCCATGGGGCACTTTTAAATGTATGTAAAAGTAAGCTCCAGTATGCAATATTAATAAAGGTAGCTCTTCTTTCTTGGGGGGGCGGGGGGTGGAGTCAAGATGGCAGAGTAGAAACAGGACTTCCGAGGGGCTCCAGCTTCCACCTCCCCCAATTGACTCTGAAGAAACTTTGGAGCTACAGAACCCACAAAATGACACAGAGAAGCTAACCACCCACTGAGGACAGCCCGGCAGGCTGGCAGGAATTAGGCAGAGCAGCAATCTGGGAGCCAAGCCCAGCCCCTCAAGAGCTGGAGGTGTTATTGTAGCCTTAGGGTGGGCCTGTCCAACCACCAGCTAGAGGGACTTCAGATCACCAGCATCTGTGGTGGTTTCTAAAATTATCAACACATAGATGCAAAGGACAAAGTGAGAGGTCAGTGCAGTGTGGACTTTGGGATCCAGTAGTTGGGAGTGTAGTCAGCCTTTGCTCCTGAGGAGAGAAGCTGCTGAGGCTCCACAGCCATGCAGCCGCCCCAATGTGGCAGCTTTAGCTCCTGGCCTGCAGAGTGTAGGGGTACAAAGCGACCAATCTGAGGAGTAATTGCTCTTGTTTTAAACTGCTTGAATCTGGATTGCAGTCTAGGGTGGAGGTCCTGGGATGTGTGATCAGCTTGCCAGAGCATGTGGATGCCGCAGAGAGGGTATCCAACTAATACCTTCGGCAGCTGAGAAAACCCTAGTGTTTAGGACGAAGCTCCCCTGTCTGGTGGCAGAGTCCTATTGTAGCAAAAAGCTCAGGGGTCAAGTGATTGAGTGGCAACATGAGCAGGCAAAAGAAGCAAAATAAACAGAGCAACCCAACTTTGCACTCCTATTTTTGGGGCAAAAAGGATCAAAGCACAGAACAGGAGGAAGACAGTAAAGTCAGAACTCCTGCACCAAAAGCTTCAAAGAAAAATATGAACTGGTTACAGGCCATACAGGACCTTAAGAAACAGATAAGAGAAGTGGAGGAATAATTGGGAAGAGAAATGAGAACGATGCAAGAAAATTATGAAATGAGAGTCAACAACCTAACTGAAGAAAATAACACCTTAAAAAGAGACTAACTCAAATGGCAAAAGAGGCTCAAAAATGCAATGAGGAGAATGCCTTAAAAAGCCAATTTTGCCTGAGGGAAAAAGAATCTCAAAAGCTCACTGAAGAGAATCATTTCTTCAGAATTATATTGGATCAAATGAAAGCTAGTGAGTTGATGAGAAACCAAGATGCTGTTAAACAGATACAAAAAAATGAAAGAAAAGAAAGCAATGTGAAATATCTCATTGGAAAAACCACTGACCTGGAAAATAGATCCAGGAGAGATAATATAAAATTTATTAGACTACCTGAAAGCCATGATCAAAAAAAGAACCTAGAAATCATCCTTCAAGAAATTCTCAAGGAAAACTGCCCTGATGTTTTAGAACCAGAGGGCAAAATAGAGGTTGAAAGAATCCACCAATTACCTCCTGAAAAAGATCCCAAAAAGAAAACTCCTAGGAATATTATATCCAGGTTCTGAAATTCCCAGATCAAGGAGAGAATATTATAATCAGTCAGGAAGAAATAATTTGAATATTGTGGAAACACTATCAGGATAACATAGAATCTGGCAGCTTCTACAATGAGGGATCAAAGGGATTAGAATATGATATTCCAGAGGTCAAAGGAGCTGGGATTAAAACCAAGAATCACCTACCCAGCAAAACTGAGTATCATGTTTCAGGGGAAAATGTGGTCATTCAGTTGAATAGAGGACTTTCAATTATTCTTGATGAAAAAACCAGAGATGAATAAAAAATTTGACATTCATATACAAGAAGCAAGAGAAGCATGAAAAGGTAAACAGGGAAAAGAAATCACAAGGAACATATCAAAGTTGAACTATTTACATTCCTATATGGAAAAACAATAATTGTAACTGATGAAACTCTTCTCCGTATGAAAATAGTTGAAGGGAATAGAAATATATATATATATATATATATATATATATATGTATATATATATATAGGAGGGTTTATGGGCATATGAATACATATGTGAATGTGTGTATATATGTTTACAGGTATACATAGATAGAGGGCACAGGACCAATTTAATAGGAAGGGATAATACTTAAAAGGTGAAATTAAGTGGTGAGAGAGGAATATAATGAGAGGAGATGGGGAGAGACAGAATGGGGTAAACTAGTTCCTATAGAAGAGGCAAGGAAAAAATGGTCACAATGGAGGGGAAGAACAGGAAGGCAAAAGGGAATGGGTCAACCTTTTTCTCATTGAATTTGGCTAAGGGAGGGAATGACATACACATTAAATAGGGTATCTAACTCTACAAGAGAGTAGGGGAAAGGGGAGGAAAGGGGGGATGATGGAAGGGAGGGCAGGCTGGGGAGATAGGGAAGTTAGAAGCACCCACTTTTGAAAAGGAACAGATCAAAGTAGAGAATAGAACAAGTGCGAGGTGGAATAAGGAGGGAAATATAGTCAGTTTTTTACAATATATCCACTGTCGAAATATTTTGCATAGCTACACATGTATAACCTCTACTGAATTGCTTATCCTCTCAGTAAGGGTGGGTGACAAGGGAGGAAGGGAATGAATCTGGAATTTAAAGTTTTAAAATCAAATGTTTATATATATATATATATAATTAATCCTATTTTACATGTAATTGGGAAATAAGATATACAGGAAGTGGGGCATAGAAATCCACCATGCTCTACTGGAATAGTCGAAGGGGGTATGGGAGAACATATGGGAGAGAGCAGATTGAAGGAGGGGATATCCTGTGGGACTGCTATTTGGGGGTGATGGGTAGGGGAAAAATGGGGAGAAATTTTGTAACTCAAAATCTGGTAGAAATGAATGATGTAAACCAGAAGTTAATAAAGCATTTGAAAAAAAAAATTAAAAATAAAGGGAGCTAGATGGTGTGGTGTTGAACTTGGAGCCTGAAAGGCCTCAGTTCCAATCATCCCCCAGCCACTCACTAGCCATGTGATCCTGAGTAAGTCATTTAACCTTTCTCTGACTTAATCTTCAAATCTTTCAAATGTGGAAAATAATAACACCTACCTCCCATGCTTGTTGTGAGGATAAAATGAGGAGATGTATGAAGTGCATTGCAAACTTAAAGTTCTTTGTAATTCTTAGCTCTTAAATGGGATGGAGAAGGTTAAAGCTAAGGAGGAAGGATTCAGGTGAGGCACCTGTGATTCACCAACACTGCTCAATTTAAGGCTAATGTTTCCCAGGCTTCCATTTACCTCAAAGGCTTATTATCTATGTTAGTTTTAGAGGTACATAAATTGCATATCTGTTTTCCCATTCTTCTGTTTATGAGGAATTTGCCTAGGGGATACAATTATCATAAGTCTTTTTAGCTTGTAGAAAATCCATATGTGATTCACGTCTATCTTCACACATCCTACACCTTGGACTGATGGAGGGACAATGTCTCTTGTCTCTCTAAAGCCAAAGTCCTTAGCTTTCTTGGATATCATAGACCCCTTTTAACAGCCTGCTGAAACTTATGGTCCTGTTCTCAGAATGAAAATTTTAATGCATAAAATATGTAGGATTACAAGGAAAACCAATCATATTAAAATGCAGTTGAAATATTTTCCAAAGTATGTGTAAGGAAAATCGCTGTCCAAGCTAACTGAGCCAAAAAAACCAATCAGCTTCTTTCCTTAAATTTTATTCTTCTCCTACAAAAATGGGAATTGTACAAGTTTAATGAAATTAAGAGAGACCACTAACAAACAGGAGGATGAAGAAAGACCTGAGCCTTGAGCTGAGTCTTTGAGAGAACTAGGAACTCTGAGAAAGCAAAGTGAGAAGCAAGAGAATCTCAGCCAGGGGGGGAAATACTGTGAAAAGATAAAGTCAGGAACTGTATCGGTTTGTGCAGAGCCCAGCAAAGAAACCAGTCTGGCTGAAAAGAAGGGTTGATGACAATGGTAATGTAAGAACAATCTGGAAAAATAGGTTGGAATCAGATTGTAAAGAACTTTAAATGCCAGAGGAGCTTATATTTCATTCTGCAAGCATCAGAGAGCCACTGAAATTTCTTGAGATGGGAATGGAATGGCCAGATTTGGCTTTAGGAAGCTCAGTTTGAAATACAAGGGATCAAGTGGATAAAGTAAAAAACTCTAGGTAGGGACTCTGATTAGGAAGCTATTGAAATAGTCTGGTTGAAAGATGATAAGGACTTCATCTGGGACAATCCTTGTGTGCTTAGACAAAATAGGAGATATATATATATATATGTGTGTATATATATATATATATATATGTATATATATACATATTGTGGAGGAACCAACACAACCTGAAAATTGATTGTTCTTATAGACACCATATTTTAGGAAGAATACTGATAGTCTGGAAAGTAGGTAAAGAAAAATGAACCAAGATTCTGAAGGCCTTTAAGATCAAACCATATGAGAACTGGGTGAATCCATTGAAAATTTTTAGCAATGAGAAAAAAAGGAAGGTTAGATATAATAACTGTGTTCAAGAATGTGAGGGACTTTCATGTGTAAGAAAGATTAAGTGTAATCTGCTTGACCCCAGAAGGTAAAATTTAGAGTAATACATAGAAGCTGCAGAGGCAAATTGCAGCTCCACATAAGAGAAATCTTTCAAAAAATGAAGGTATCCAGAAGAGGAATCACCTTCTTGCAGAGGCATTGGTTCTTCCTTTCCTCCAACTAGAGATATTTAAGTGAAGGCTCAATGACTCTTCTTAGGGTTAGCCTAACAATAAGAATTAATTGAAATAAAGTCTTGTCTCTACCTCTAAATACCTATGTAATTTTGGCGATGACATCTGGATGATCTCTGAGGTCCTCTACAAAGTTACATTCTGGTCAAATTGGCCTACATTTTTCCTTTTATGAAACTTTTAATTTCCTTTCTCCTCAAACTCTAACCCTAACCACAATCCAAATATTTTGGGATATCTCATATGATCCCTAGACTATTTCTCAAAGAACAACTTATAGCTTAACTTCTACTAGAGAACTTTACTGATCTCCTCTGGTGGTCTCTGCTATCTCAGTCCAAAATTACTTTGTATTTATTTTCTATTTATTGTTATTCTTAAATTTTAAACCATTGTGGAAAAAGTACATGCTAAAACTACTATAAACAGGGTTCATGCCCTACCATTACAATTGCAATCTATATTCATGCTTTTTAAATCATCATGATTACAAGGGTGATGTTATAGGGCTTTAAATTTTCTTTTCATAATAGGGTCTTACTTTTATAAGGTCACAGATATAAAAAAATCATGATTTCCTACATTATAGAAGGCCTAATAAAATTCAGTTGATGCTTTTTTCAATGCTCAGTAATGTTTTCTCCCTTCCAGAATATTTCTCGGAAGAGACACATGAGACAACCATCTTCTTATAGCCTACCCAGGAGTAAAATAACAAATATCAGAGATCAGGAAACTCAGGTCAGAGGGGAAATCTTCCTTCCAGGGAAAAAATAAATACCTAATTCAAAATGCAACTGAAGGTAAACCAAAAAAGCTAGATTGGCTTGATATCAAGATTTCTCAAAATATACAAAATTCAAAGGCTTAAGACAGGAAAGCAGGAGACAATTTCCAAGAGGAGAGAGAGAGATGTTGTCTAGAAGGTCAACACTGGATCAGAAGACAAGACATAGGGAGTGTCCATGAGCAGTTTGTTAATTCAAGTTGTCTCCTCAAAGTTTTTATCTTTTATGTAAGTGTCAAATACACACACACACACATACACACACATATACACCTACATCTTGTGCTGAAGGGTAGACATGTTCACAGGGTAGTCTGTCATGCCCTCTACTGATTTAGCCACTCTAATAAGTCCTATGGCATTGGTTAGTTACTGGCTAATGTAAGAAATCACTAGTCAAAATAATAAATATGTTAACATAAGCTGTAGATCAGGGACACCCAAACACTGAGTTCATTTGGATCATGTGCAAGCTTTGTGGACTGATCCTAAAATGATTGCATTCTCTTTTGGTTTGTATTACTCTGCGAAGTTTCTATATAATCATTCAAGCGACAAACTCACATGTGTAAAGAACAAACTTTATTTTTCTTCACAGAAAAATAAAATGCAAGAGGCATAAAGGATTCAAATTATCCCATACACAAATATAGAAAACATATAAAATGCTCATAGTAAGCAGCTAAGTGGCATAGTGGATAATGTGCTGGGCCTAGAGTCAGGAAGATCTGGGAACAAATTCAACCTCAGACACTTTTTAGTGGTGTAACTGAGACAGTCACTTAACCTCTTTCTGCTTCTGTTTCCTCAACTGTAAAATGGGGGTTATAATAACTCCTACCTCAAAGTATTGTTGGGAGGAAGATGAGATAATATTTGGAAAGCAGTTAGCATAGCACCTGCTTAATAAATGCTTTTGCCCTTGCATTCTCCTGCAAAGGAATTGAATTTGACTTTTGGAATGAATCAATTCCAACATTCTGATGAATCCCTAACACTCCTAAGTGGTCATATTTATTCCTTCTAAGACATATAGTGGTCCCTGTCATTTGACCATTCCCTAACAAACACACTTTGGAGTTATTAGGCAGCAACTTCCATGAAATCAGACTCACACTGTCAGTTACTAATTGTAATTACTGTGAAGTCTAAGATTCTGATCATTTGTCCACACTCACTTCACCCCGAAGTTGTAACTTCAAGTGTTTTACAATTCATCAACTATGAAATATATGTTCCTTTTCTTTCTGCAAGGGGGCACAATGTATAGGAGCGCCTCTACTTCTTTACATCCCCAGGTATCCAAATTCTTAAAGTTATGATGCAATCCTCAAGGCTGATACTTTCTAAAACAACCCCCCTTCTCAGACTAGAAGACTATATTCTGGGATCATTATTCCTAGAAAATCAAAACCCCCTTTTCTGAAAAGAAATTGGTGTGGGGGGGGGGTTAAGGAACATTGTTCATGAGCACTTCTTGTGCAAGAATCTTTGAGACACCATCATTGACCTTGCTATTGCCATCTTTGGGTGGGAGAAAGCCAGCTATATTCATCTAGAAGGACTGTCTTGCTTCATGGCAAGAAAACTATGAGAGTACATGCAATGTCCATAGCTGTGCCCCAAGGAAGTCATTAATGGTATGGGAGGGAGGAAAATTGATCAAGGAACTCTGATCACTCCCTTCTCACTTTGTACTAAGAAAGAGAGATTTAATTATTTCCTTTTTATTCCCTCTTGAAGGTGATATCACCTAAAAAGTGACTTATCTTCTCATTTCAATCCTTCAAAGTTCTGTGATTTCATCTGTGTGGGTACTCCCTCAGGCCATGAAGATTGCAACCCTTTCATGCCTTATTAGTTGGTTTAATGAGTTGCTGTGTCCAAAGCAGACAAAGCCTACAAGGACCCAGGGTCACCACCATGCCACAGTAAAATATAAAACTAGACAGATCTACCTCTCCAAAAAAAATTTGCATATGGATATTATTTCAATTTTTAAAATATTCTTTTCTTCTCTTTCCAATTAGAATGTAAATTCCTCAAGGACAGGAATCAAGTGTCTTTCTTTTGTATCTCTGAAAGATAAGTAGCTAAGCCCCAAACAAGATTTTACCATATAGTTGACACTTAAGAAGTGTTATTATCTGAATGATTGATTGGCTAACACCAAGAAGAAACATTACCATTTTCAAACTATTTTGTTGGAAATAATTAGACTATGTCTACATATTTCTATAGTTTATGATTTTGCATTTCTAATGTATAGAATTTCCCTAGAGAGCTAAGAATAGCCTTAAGATAAGACACATTTCCTGATTTGGGAGTTACATAATCAGTAGAGTTAGCTAAGGTTTTTCTAAGGCACAGCCATAATACCCTCATACACTGAGGGGAGGGGAGATGGGTAACTGCTCTTTTAAGCAGGTATCAGAAAGTCAGTGAGTTATAATTGAAAAGATGACTATATTAACAAGTGACAAGGGCAGCCAGGTGGTTCAATGGACAGGATGCTAAGCCCAGTCTTAGGAAGACCTGAATTCAAATCGAACCTCAGACATCAACTGTGATCCTGGGCAAGTCACTTAGCCCTGTTTGCTTCAGTCTCCTTATCCATAAAATGAGCTGGGAAAGGAAATATCAAAGCACTCTAGTATCTTTGCCAAAAAAAAAAAACCCAAATGGGGCCACAAACAATTGGACATTACTGAAAGATTGAACAACAACAAAAAGTTCCCACATAGTTATAAATATGTATCTCCAAGAAGGTGGGAAATGCTGTGCAACTAATTTTATCCCTTGTTCGCAACTTTTGGGCCCCAACCTCTTCAAATCTACCTGTTGATTAATATCAGGTACAACTTAATTTGACTTTGGTTTTAAACTTTTAGATAAATTCAGTTTGATAATGGCATTTGCCTCTCCAGACAAATATCCCCAGATACCAAGGCCCTGTGTTTTATTTTTGCTTCTACAAAGAAAACTGATCAACTCTGTTGAATTTGGTTTTGGTCAACTATTCATTCCACCCCCTAAAGTCTGTCAGGTTCAGGAATCCTTTTTGACATCAAAATTACACTGCTTTAACAATCTTTTCATACACACACCCAACACTCATCTGTATATGCATTTACATGTGTAGATGGATAGATGTGCACACATATACATATATGCATATGCATATGTATATGTGTACACACATATATACATGTATATGTGTGTGAATACATAGACTGTGTGTGTGGATTTATCTTTTATGAGGCTAAATGTTGTCACCTCCCAGAATTGTTTATCCCAATGGAACAATTAAGGAGTTTTTCTTTTACCTTCTCAGAGAAAAGAAAGCCAAGAGAACAGATAGAACACTCCACATCCTTCTTTGCAGTTCCTGGAACTAGCCCTCTGGGAAATTTCTCTAGTTGTCTTCCATGACTGGAGTGCTCTCCCTCCTCATCTCTGCCTCTTAGATTTCCTGAATTCCTTCAAGCCCTACCTAACATCCCACCATAGACAGGAATCCTTTTCCCATCTCCCTTAATTTTAATGCCTTTCTTCTGATAATTACTGTATTTCCTATTATATATATATATACACACACACAATCTACACATTCATATCCATATATGTGTATATGTGTATACATACATACATACATACATATATATGTCTCTCTGTCTTGCTGACTATCTATATTGTTCCCATGTATTTATTTGCTTCTTGTCTCCCTGTTAAACTATCGACTCTTTGAGAACAGGGATTGTCTTAAGACTTTCACTGTATCTTCAGCACAGCACAGTGCTTGTCATATATTAGGCACTTAATAAATGCTTATTGACAGACTGATGGTCTTAAAAGACACTGTCATTTAAAAATGAAATAAACCATGTTTATATATCTTCCACTCCTTCAATTCTGATACATATTCTCTGTATAAATTTGAATAATAATAATTGTATTTCTGTACTCTTTAAAGTTTGCAAAGTGCTTTACAAATATCATTTGATCCATACTAGAACCCTCTTGCTAGTAGTTGCTATTATTATTTCCATTTTACAGATAAGGAAACTAAGGCAGAAATTGACTTTTCTAGGCCAAGATATTTCTTTTTTTTTTCTTTCTTTTTTTTTTTTTAAGCAATCGGGGTTAAGTAACTTGCTCAAGGTTACAGGGCCAGTTATTTCTGGGTGTGGTGCTGAGTATCTGAGCCTGGATTTGATCCAGGTCGTCCCGACACTGAAGCCAGTGCTCTTACTCGCTGAGCCATCTGAGGGCCAAGATATTTCACTTCTCCCAGCCTCAGTCTCCTTATGCATGAAATGAAGGGATGAGAATAAATGGCCTGTGATGTCCCTTCCAGTTCCAGAGCTATGATTCTATGAATTCTCTTTGCTTTTTCTTTTCAGATCCACAAATAATTTCAAATAGTTTTTATTCTACCATCTTGAATTGGCTATTAATTTGCATTCTTGATTTTCCCCTTTTGACACTTTGTTTATTTTTCAGTTTTAAGCAGTGCTTAGCAGAGTGTTTTTCACACAATATTCACTCAGCAAATGTCTGTTGGAATCTGCCTTTACTACATATTGGTTATCTGGTTTGAAGTACCATTTTATTTCTGCTTTTAATGTTTTCCCATATCTTCAGTACTTATTTAAATTCTGTTGGGTTACATTCCAGTCCTCTCTCTAACTAATTAAAACACATATTTTAAAGACTCCTGTGTTCACACTTCTCACTGACAAAGGAGTGAATGGGCACAGTTTGGATTATAAGTGTGAAGCCAGCCCTTCTTACTCTTTGTTTGGCATATCTGAACAGAGGAGAGAATTACCCAGTTTTCATCCTGGCTGGCTGATCTAAGCTTACTGTGATGTGTCCAAGGAGAATCTGGCTCATCTATTAGCATCTGACTTGTTGGGCCTGATGACAAAATCTCATACATAGTACTTAAAAGGCAAAATGCTGTAACGTTGTCAAGTTTGTGACAACTTTGCAAAGGCAAGATGTTGTAACATTGTCAACTCTGTGAAAATCTTCAAATTGGAGAATCTATGGAACCTATTAATATATCCAGTGAATTTCTTCATGGAAAGAGAGTCCATGAGACTTGCAAAAACTTATATAATAATTCTCACCATAAATTTAAAAAAAAAACAAACTGATAAAAAAAAGGTTTAATTGAAGAACTTTCAAATTCTAAATCTTAGCCAAAAAAAGAATTTTGAAATTTTTTAAGTTTTAAGTATGAAAACAGGTGTGTTAATATTAATCATAAAAATAAAATGAAAAGTAAATATAATGCAGCTTAATTGAGCTTTCTTTTACAGCAAAGTTTTTTTGTCTGTTGATGGCTATGTATTCATTAGATATGAGTGCTGGACAATTTTACCATATATAGATTAACACTGTTCAGTAGATACCATGCTTCCTGCCAAGTATTCAGTACATCTCTGTTGGAAATACATCTGAAATACTATGAGCCTGTGAAGGCTGCAAAAAAGTGACATATGGTAAAACTACATCTGAGGAAGGAAGGAAAGGGTATACAGTGCCACTGATGGCACCATTCCTCTTGTTTAAAATGCCAACAGAATTTTTGACAAACCATTTTCATATAATATAGCATCAGAGAGAAGAGGGATTCCTTAAAAATATTAACTAGATAAGTAATGTGAAATCTTGAAGGTGTGTTAATTAAAAGGTACCAACTTCATATGGGGTTTTTACCCTAGGTAACTCTATGGTAGAAAATGGTGAATTCCTACATGATTTATTCTTGTGACATGGATGTGATGGATCTAGTAGATTAAGGAAAAATTACAGATATTATGTATCCCAAAACTAGTCATGTTTCTGTGGTTCAAATTAAAGCACAATATAATTGATAAAAGAAGGACCAGGACAGAATTTGTTAATGTGTATATGTGATGGACACAGTGGTTTATTTCCTATGCTCAAATTTAAGGAGATACCAAATTTTATTTGGAGTTTAGTGAGCTAGATAGAGAGGTAATGAGCTTCTTTTCTCTTCAGGAGGTTAATTCTCAGATGATAGACATACCCAGGTCCTACTACTAGAAACCTTTCAGGATGGATGGATGATGGAAGAGTTCATGTTCCTGAAGAGGCCTGGGGAAAAAAGGATAAACACCTCCCCATGGAGGGAGAGACGATGAAGTCCTGAAGTAGTGTGATGGTGTTATGAGTTGAATAAAGTGATAAATGTGAAAGGTGGAGGGAGAATTAATAATAATTAATAATTAATTGGTCATGCTAGAGGAAGAGAGAGGGATAAGTCAAGATCAATCATTTAATCATTAAATATTTAATAAGTACCAGAAATTATACTGGTTACTGAGAATGCAGAGACAAAATATCTTCAGGGAGCTAGGTGGTGCAGTGGATAGAGCACTAGACTTGGAATCAAGAAGACATCTTCATGAGTTCAAATCTGGTGCTTCAAAACACTTATGTGTGACCTTGAGCAAGTCAGTTAACTCTACTTAAGTTCCTCATTGTAAAATGGCTAAACAAGGAAATGGCAAAGTACTCCAGTATCTTTTCCAAGGAGACCCCATAATGGAGTCACCAAGAGTCAAACATGATGACTGAATAGCAACATCAATAACTCCTCAAGGAGCTTACATTCCAAAGGTGCTAACCTGGAAGAAGAAATGAGAGTGCTGCTCTTGATGGATCGAAAAATAATTCAAAATGATGGAAAAACTCAACTCTTTTTTTTTTCCTTTTCTTATATAAAAGAGAAAAATCTTTAGATTAGAAAGAGGATAAAATTGGTTGAGGTGGTTAAAACCTACAATAGTTAGGGGCCTAGAAAGAGAACACTAAGCTTTTCTTAATAAGATATAATTATCAGACTTAGAAGAGCCATGTCATTGCCTACCAAAAAATGGTGATTGATACTGTTAGTTCCACTGAAATATCATAGAGAATGAAACAGTTGCTTTAGGATAAAGGTCAAATGATATCTTGCTTTTCAAAAAAGAAGGAAGAGGACAGAGTCTCTAAACAGGCTGGAAAACGTGACCCTCCTTCCAGTTAAAATTTTAGATCACTGGGGAGGCTAGGTGGCACAGTGAATAGAGCACCAGTCCTGGAGTCAGGAGGACCTGAGTTCAAATCCACCCTCAGACACTTAACATGTACTAGCCATGTGACCTTGGACAAGTCACTTAATCCCAATTGCCCTACCTTCTCCCCTCCAAAATAAAAGGAAAAAACAACATCAAAAATTTGAGATAATAATATTAAGTATTATGTTGTTGGTATATATGTTAATATATCATAATATTAAAAGAATATTTTTTTCAGAATTTAGAAAGAAAAAAGAGACAATGCTAAGAGCCAGTGTGTTTTACTCAAGAACAGATCCATTTTAGACAGTAAATTAGGTAACAGACTTTTTTAAGTGTTTGCTATGTGCCAGACATTGTTCTAGGTATTCAAAAGAGAAGGAAAAAAAAACCAATTCTGATCTCAAGGAGCTTACATTCTAATGGGAAAGACAATATGTAATTATTTAGGCACATATAAGATATACAGGTAGATAGTAGAATGGAAACAAGTAAACTGTGTTGTAATGTCTACACAAGCTCATTTATGGGTTTTCTTGGCAGAGAAACTAATGTGGCTCACCATTTCCCTCTCCAGCTCATTTTATAGACAAGGAACTGATGTAAACCGTGTTAAGTGGCTTCCCAGTGTCACACAGCTAAGTAAGTTTCTGAGGCCAGATTTGGCCAGCACACTCTCCACTGTGACACCTGGCTGCCCAAAGTAAAATATAATAAGATAAAAAAGCTAGGAAGGGGTCAAGTTATGTAGAAGTTTGAAGATTTTTTTTAATTGGAGTTTATAATTGATCCTAAAAATATTAGGAAACAACTGGAATGTTAGACAAGGTTATCGAAATGCTTGCTTTCTTTTTGGTTTTTCATTAGCTTCTCTACTTTGTTTTAACTTCAAAAACATCATGTCTCTCCCAGGATAAGTTCACCACCCAAAATCTTATCATCATGGAGATATCTTTAGTTTTGATATTCAACAAATCCTCAGCACCCTCAGTTGCCTCTTCCCTCTGAATAGAGGGTTGGAGGGAAGAGCAATAAACTCCCAAAGTCTCTTTGAGGGCAGGGAATGTCTTTCTTTTTATTTGTATTCTCACTGCTTAGTACAGTACTTAGAACATAGTAAATGCTTATGGGTGAAGGCTTGGGGTAGCTAGGTGGCAGCTAGTTGGCTTAGGGGATAGAGTACCAGGCCTGCAGTCAAGAAGACCCATCTTCCTGAGTTGAAGTCTGGCCTTAGAAATTTCCTAGCTGTAAAATAAGCTGGACAAGGAAATAGCAAGCCACTCCAGTATCTTTGCAAAGAAAACCCCAAATGGGATCATGAAGAGTCATATATGACTGAACAATAACAACAACAAATGTTTACTGAGTGATTGAGAGAACATTATACAAATTCTGTGTCTGGATTTTAGCAAAAACACTGAAAAGTGTGTTCGTTTTATCCTTATATTAAAAAAAAAACTTGAGATGTAGAGGATAGTACAATTGGGTTTATTTTGAAAACATTTGTTCAAATATTATCTCTGACACTTATAAGCTCTTTGGCCATGTGCATGTCATGTAACTTCCCGGAGATTCAATTTCATTATCTGAAAAATACTTGCACTTACGACAGGGCTGCCACTAGGTTTTTCAGGTCCTGTTTTAAGAGGTTTCAGTCTATATAAAAATTTGATTAAAAATATACTGTGTTCATGGGGTCATTTGAGGTATACTGATTTATCAGTGAAGATTTAGAATGATTTGCTTATAAATTTCACCATTCCATAAATATTATTTAAACCACTGAACTACACAGAACCAAAATGATCATCTAAATTTGTTACTACTGTTACACATATGACTACTTACAATTCTATGTAACATATTTAGGGTGTTCAGGGAAGACATGCCTCTGCAGTAAGGGCTGCTGAGCCTTATTCACTACTGCTTTCCACCTTAGGTTTTGCCCTCAAAACCAATCTAGTCAACAAATTTGTATGCCGATCAAAAGGAATGAATGACAGACTCATGACAATGTGATTGCTACGTGCAGAAAAACACCATGCTACCATGATCAGTTCTCCCACTATGATGAAACCTGATGATGTTAAAAACAGAATTTATGAAGACCTGGAGACTCACATAATCAATGTGCCAAAAGAGCATAAACTTATAATTCTGAGTGACTTTAATACCAGAGTAAGTGCAGATTAGGAGATGTGGTAGGGAGTCCTTGGGAGAAATGGAGTCAGAAATAGCAACAGCAATGGTCACTTACTACTGAAGAGTTGTCCATCTCATGACTTCATTACCAACACTGTCTTCCTTTTATGTAAATGCAGAAAAAGCAAGCAAACAAACAAATAAAAAAAAAAAACATTGTCAATGCACCCTCACAGCAAACATTGGCATTTAATAGACTATGTTATTGTAAGGGAGAAGAGATAGACAGGATGTGAGACTGACAAAGGCAATCAGAGTACTGGACTGATCATAGACTTATTCTCTCCAAGTTCAACATTGACAGTCAGCAAAAGCAGAGGCCTCAAGGCAAGAAGACCACCAGAAAACTTAATGTTAGCAGATTAGAGCACTTCTCCCAGTGTGAACAATCCATTGCTAACTTGGAAGGAAAGCTGAGCCAACATGTGATTGGCAGCAGTGGAGTAGAAGAGCAGTGGGCAGCTTTCAGATATTTGGTGTACAGCACTACTTTTACTCATCTGGTCAGAACACTTGCAAACATCAAGACTGTTTTAAAGAAAATGATGGTGAAATTCAGAAGCAGGTAATTGAAAAATGAGACCTCCACAGGGTTACCAGTAGGATAGTTTATATATCTCTAAGAAAGCTGTATTTAACTCCATCAAAAGTAATATACAAGCAAAACATAGAGAGATGCAGGATTCTTGGCTCAATAAGAAGGCAGATGAAATTTAGTTTTATGCTGATACTAACAATCCGAAGTGCTTTTATGATACCTTGACCATTTATGGGTCAAAGGCCTATGGTGCATCTCAATTACTCATTCATGATGGATTCATGTTGATTAGTGATAAATATATGATCCTAGAGGGATGGGCTGAACATTTTCATAATGTTCTTAACTGACTGTCATTAATCAATGTTTAAGCTATAGACTGTATACTTCAAGTTGAAGTCAATCCCTTTCTAGCTGAACTTCCAACTGAAGAAGAGGTTTTGAATGCCTTTAGACTATTCTTATGTGGCTAGTGATGATTCTATTCCAGTGGAGATTTACAAGGCAGGGAGTTCACTCCCTACTCAACTGATAGAAATTTTCTAGCTTATATACTAATTGGAGGTTCTCTCCCAGGAGTTCAAGGATACTTCTACTGTCCATATTTTATAAAGGAAAGGGAAACAGGTTGTCCAGTGAAAACCATGGAGAAATATCTCTCTTACTTATTGTCAGAAAGGTTCATGTCAGTCTTCCTTAATATGCTTATCCTTTACCTGTAAGATGGTCATCTATGTGACAGTCAGTGTGGCTTCAGAAATTGTCAATATGCTGTTTGCTATTTGATAATTCCAGGAGAAATTCCAGGTACATAACAATGTTCATCAATTTAACCAAGGCCTTTGACATTGTCAGTTATGAGGACATGGAAAATTTATGGTAAAATTTGGTTGCCCAGAGAAGTTCATCAATATTGTACATCAGTTTCATGATGGCTCACTTGTATAGGTTCTGGATAATGGACAAAACTCTCACAATTTTCTAGTCGTCAATGGTGTGAAGCATGGCTGTGTGCTTGCTCCCATGCTTTTTAACATGATGTTTTCAGGGATGTTGTCAGATGACTTCAACAAGGATGAAAACAGCATCGAGGTCATCTATAGCACTAATGATAAATTGTTTAGCTTGAAATGTCTACAAGCCTTAAATAGAAGGAGAGATGCACAACTATCTGTTCCCAGATGATTGTGTACTCAATGCAGCCTCTGAGGCTGAGTCGTAACAAAGTATGGATTGATTATTCTGCTGCCTGTTTCAACTTTGAACTAACAATGAATACCAGCAAAACACAGGTTCCCCACCAGCCAGCACCACCATATGTGGAAACATTGATTACAGCAAATGGAGACATAATGAATGCTGTAGATTAGTTCAGTTATCTTGACAGTATTCTTTCCAAGGATGGCCACACAGCTGATGACATTGATGCATCCATTGACAGAGCTAACTCAGTGTTTGGGAGGCTCTGAAGGAAAGAGTGGGAGAGAAGAGGGATTAGACTGACTCCCAAAGTGAAAGTTTACAGAACCATTGTGCTCATTGTACCAGCACCATGCCAGGAAACTGGGTTGCTTCCATTTGGATTATCTTAGGAAGATTATGAAGATCACTTGGCAGGATAAGGTACTGGACACTGAAGTCCTTTCAGGAGTTGAGCCAAGCATTCAAACATTTGAATATCAAAAGTGCATTTACCTGAAAGACTATGTTACAAAGAACTCACACAAAGCAAATGCTCACATGGAGGTCAGAAGATGTGATATAAAAGGACACTCATGATCTCTCTGAAGAACTTTGGAATTGATTGTGAGACACGGGAGACACTGGCACAGTGTCTAAACACAGGACTGTTTATTTTGGTATGCCCACATCAAATAAGGTGTTATGCTTTATGAGAAAAGCAGAATTGTAGTGGCTCAAAAGAAATGTAAGATATAGGGGCAGCTAGGTGGCACAGTGAGTAGAGTGCCAGCCCTGGGGTCAGGAGGACCTGAGTTCGGATCTGACATCAGACATTTAGCACACACACACGCACAATAAAACCTAGCCATGTGACCTTGGGCAAGTTACTTAACACCAATTGTTCTCCAAAAAGCAAAAAAAAAAAAAGAAAATGTAAGATGTTCATTTAGAGACACTTTCACTCCAAATGTTCATATAAACTATTTGTACTCCACCTGGGGTAGAGCCTTTATAGCTCATTTCTGTCTGATCAGCCACAGTTGGACACATTACATTTTAACCCCAACATAGTGATGTTATTTTGGTTCTCTTTAAGAATGAAGGACAAAAACCAACCAACCAAGAGTGAATCCCTCTATCCCAGCCTCCCAGCTATTCACCATGCTATTCTTTAGATGTTCCTGGAAAATATTTTATACCATTGGGCCTCACCTCACTCCTATACTACTCCATGGGCTTCAATATGCCCATAGCTTCATTTTCAGAAAGTTTTTTTTTTTAACATCATTTGATAGGTGATACTTGGAAGTTAGAATATACTTAACAATTTGGAATCACCTCAGATACTTAACACCCCCCCACACACACACACACAAAACTGGCCATGTAACCTTGAGCAAGTTACTTAAACCTAATTTCTTTTAAAAAAGAAAAGAAAAAAATGAAATCATGTGGAAATTGTGTCAATTGTCAATATGCACATAATGTTTTCATAATAAAATTATACTATATGTCATTTCCTTTTTTAATTTTTTGTAACAGATCAGCAAACCTGTTTTTGTATGGCTTCTCCAGATATTTATTTTACATTTTTGAATAAAGGGAGGGCTATAGTTTGTCGACCCCTATTTGCAATAGTTTAAAACATAAAACCCATATGTACAAAATTAAAATTTTCCAATCTATACGTAGACTTTTTTCCAGACTCCAATGTATATAATAGCAGATTTTTTTAAAGCAATTGGAGTTTGTGTGTGTGTGTCTGTGTGTGTGTGTGTGTGTGTGTGTGTGTGTGTGTGTGTGTGTGTGT